>NW_004444006.1:7985602-8050272 GCF_000243295.1 Trichechus manatus latirostris | reverse complement strand
TATGGCCCCCGTACACCCTTGTAGCTCAGTGGTGAAGCCTCTCCCGAAGTTCACCATTCAGCTGGGGATTGGACAGCCTCATAAAACAAAACCGGACTAATCAGGCACAGCAGTTCAGGGACAACGACTAGAAGGCAGGAGGGGACAAGAAAGCTGGTGATAGGGAACCCAAGGTTGAGAAGGGACAGTGTTGACATGTCATGGGGTTGTTAACCATTGTCATAGGGCAATATGTGTACTAGCTGTTTAATGAGAAACTATTTGTTCTGAAAACCTTCATCTAAGGTACAAAAAAAAAAAGAATTATGTGAGATCAAATTGACAACAGCAACTCAAAAGGTTTGATGGGAAGCCTAGGGGGCAGTGAGCTGAAGATATTGGTGATGGAATAATTTGGAAAAGGATAGTGATAATAGTAGCACAACTGGAAGAATGTAATCGATGTCACTGAATTGTACATGTAGAAACTTTCAAAATGGTGTAACTTTGGCTATGTATATTTTCAGCAAAAAAAACGTCCTCAAGGTCAAGAAGGGAGAGTGTTGACACGTCATGTGGTTGTTAACCAATGTCATAAAACAATATGTGTACTGTTTAATGAGAAACTATTTGTTCTGTAAACCTTCATCTAAAGTACAATAAAAAAATTTTTAAAAAAATAACATATACCCAACTCCCGTTATGTACAAAAATTAAGTTTCACTGTAATTATAATTGTATTGATGCACTAAAACCTCTTTAATACCCAATATATTAAACCAGTACCAAACAAAAAAGAAAAAAAAAAAACATGATGCATCAATATGCTGTTTACAGGAGACACACCTTAGACACAAAGACATAAATATACTAAAAATAAAAGGATGGAAAAAAATTTATCAAGCAAACAGTAACCAAAATAGAGCAGGAGTGGCAATACTAATCTCACACAAAATAAACTTTAAGGTAAAATCAACCATAAAAGACAAAGAAGGACATTATGTAACAATTAAAGGGACAATCCACCCAGACGACATAACCCTAATAAATATCTATGTACTCAACAACAGAGCTCCAAAATACATAAAACTCTAAAAGCACTGAAAAGAGACACAGACATCTCCACAACAATAGTAGGAGACTTCAACACACCACTCTCAGTAAAGGACAGATTATCTAGAAAGTAAACTCAACAAACATATAGAAAACCTAAAGGCCACATTCAACCAACTTGACCTCATAATCACATATAAAAACACTCCACCCAACAGAAGACAAGTATACATTGTTTTTCAACTCACACAGAACATTCTCCAGAACAGACCACATTTTAGGGCAAGAATCAACCATCAATAAAATCACAGAAATAATACAAAGCATTCTCTCTGATCACAAGTCATAAAAGTAGAAATCAGTAACAGGAAGACCAAGGGAAAAAATCAAATACGTGGAAACTGAGTAGCATCCTGCTTAAAAATCACTGGGTAATAGAAGAAATCAAAGAGAATCAAAAAATTCCTAGAATCAAATGAGAATGAAAACATATCATACCAAACCTTTGGGACCCAGCAAAAACAGTTCTCACAGGGCAATCTATAGCAATAAATGCACACATCAAAAAAGAAGGGGCCAAAATCAAAACATTAACCCTACAATTTGAACAAACAGAAAGAGAGCAGCAAAAGAAGCCCACGGGCACCAGAAGAAAGGAAATAACAAAGATTAGAGCAGAGATAAATGAAATAGAGAACAGAAAAACAATAGAAGGAAATCAACAAAAGCTGGATCTTAGAAAAGATCAACAAAATCGACAAAACATTGGCCAAATTGACAAAAGAAAAACAGGAGAAGCATCGAATAATCCAAATAAGAGATGGGGGACATTATAACCGACCAAACTGAAATAAAAAGAATCCTAACAGAACATAATGAACAAGTGTACGCTGACAAATTTGAGAACCTAGAGGAAATGAACAAATTTCTAGAAACACACTACCTACCTAAACAAACACAAATTGAGAAAGAAAATCTGAAAAGACTGGTAACAAGAGAAGAGATCAAAGAGGTAATTAAAAAACTCCCAACAAAGAAAAGCCCTGGCCCGGATGGCCTCACTGGAGAATTCTACCAAACATTCAGAGAAGAGTTCACACCAATACTACTCAAATTATTTCAGAGCACAGAAAAAGAATACTCCCAAATTCATTCTATGAAGCCAGCATAACCCTGATACCAAAGCCAGGCAAAGACGCCACATAAAAGGAAAATTATAGACAAGTATCACTCAGGAATACAATTGCAAAAATTCTCAACAAAATTCTGGCCAAAAAAATTCAGCATCATATAAAAAAAAAATACATCACAACCAAGTGGTAGTCATACCAGGTATGCAAGGATGGTTCAACATTAGAAAATCAATCAACATAATCCACCAAATAAATAGAACAAAAGAAAAGAAAACATGCTCATCTCAATCGATGCAGAAAAGGTATTTGGTAAAGTCGAACACCCATTCCTGATAAAAACTCTCAATAATATAGCATTAGAAAGGAAATTCCTAAACACAATAAAGGGCATATATACAAAACAAAGTCAACATCATCCTGAATACTGAAAGCATTCCCCCTAAAAATGGGAACAAGACAAGGATGCCCTTTATCACCACTCCTATTTAACACTGCTGGAAGGCCAAACAACAATAAGGCAAAAAAAAGAAATAAACGGCATCCAAATTAGAAAGGAAGAAGTAAAACTATCCTTACTCGCAGATGGTATCATCCTATACAAAGAGAACCCCAAAGATTCCACAAGAAAATTAATGGAACTAACAGAAAGAATCAGCAGGGTAGCAGGATATAAGATCAACATACGACAATCAGTTGGATTCCTATACGCCAACAAAGAGAACTTTGAAAAGGAAATCAGGAAAACAATACTAAATTATAATAGCCCCTAAAAAGATAAAGTACTTAGGAATTAACCTAACCAGGGACATAAAAGACCTACACAAAGAAAACTACAAAACACTACTGCAGGAAACCAAGAGACTTACACAAATGGAAAGGCATACAATGCTCATGAATGGGAAGACTCAACATTGTGGAAATGTCAATTCTACCCAATGCAATCTACAAATACAATGCAATCCCGATCCAAATACCAACAGCATTCTTTAACAAGATGGAAAAACTAATCGTTAACTTCATATGGAAAGGAAAGAGGCCCAAGATAAGTAAAGCATTACTGAAGAAGAAAAACAAAGGAGGAGGCCTCACACTATCTGACCTTAGAACCTATTATAACAGTAAAGGTAGTCAAAACAGCCTGGTACTGGTACAACAACAGACACATAGACCAATGGAACAGAATCGAGGACCCAGGCATAAATCCATCCCCCTATGGTCACCTGATTTTTGACAAAGGACCCAAGTCCATTAAGTGGGAGAAAAGACAGTCTTTTTAAGAAATGGTGCTGACAAAACTGGATGTCCACCTCTAAAACAATGAAACAGAACCCATACTTCACACCATACACAGAAACTAACTCAAAATGGATCACAGACATAAATATAAAACCTAAAAAACAATAAAGATCATGGAAGAAAGAACAGTGACAATGCTGGGGGCCCTAATACATAGCATAAATAGAATACAAACTATACCAATACCCAAATACCAAAAGATAAACTAGACAATTGGGAGCTACTAAAAATTAAACATGTATGCTCATCAAAAAACTTCACCATTAGAGTAGAAAGAGAACTCTACGAACTGGTAAAAAATTTTTGGCTATGACATATCCAACACAGATCTAATCTCTAAAATCTATAGAATTCTTCAACACCTCAACAAAAAAAAATCCAAATAAAAAATGGACAAAAGATACTAACAGACACTTCACCAAAGAAGACATTTAGTCAGCTAACACACACGAGGAAATGCTCACCATCATTTGTCATTTAAGAAATGCAAATCAAAACTACAATGAGACACCATCTCACCCTGACATTACTGGCACTAATCAAAAAAACAGAAAATAACAAATGTTGGAGAAGTGTGAGGAGACTGGATCTCTTTTGCACTGCTGGTGGGAGTGTAAAATGGTACAACCACCATGGAAAATGATATGGTGCCTCCTTAAAAAGCTAGAAATAGAAATACCATACAATCCAGCAATCCCACTCCTAGGAATATATCCTAGAGAAACAAGAGCCGTCACATGAATAGACATATGCACATCCATGTTCACTGCAGCATTATTCACAGTAGCAAAAAGATGGAAACAACTTAAGTGCCTATCAACAAATGAATGGATAAACAAATTATGGTACATACAAACAATAGAAAACCATGAAACAATGAAGAACAATGATAAATCCATGAAACATCTTACAACATACATGAATCTGGAGGGCATTATGCTGAGTGAAATAAATCAATCACAAAAGGACAAACATTGTATGAGACCACTACTATAAAAAACCAAAAAGGCTTACACACAGAAAAAAACAATCTTTGAGGATTACGAGAGAGGGGAAGGCTGGACAAGGGAAATCACTAACTAGACAGTAGACAAGTGTTAACTTCGGTGAAGGGAAAGACAACACACAATACAGGAGAAGTCAGCACAACTTGAACAAGGCAAAGTCACAGAAGCTTCCTGGATACATCCAAACACCTTAAGTTACCTGAAGGACTGCGTTACTGAGGCTGAGTGCTGGGGACCATCGTCTCGGGGGACATATAGGTCAATTGGCATAACATATTTCATAAAGATGTTCTACATACTGCTTTCGTGAATAGCGTCTAGGGTCTTAAAAGCTTTTGAGCGGCCATCTAAGATACATCTACTGGTCCCATCCCATCCGGAGCAAAGGCGAATGAAGAAAAACAAAGACACAAGGAAAATATTAGTCCAAAGGACTAATGGACCACATGAACCATAGTGTCCAGCAGCCTGAGCCCAGAAGAACTCGATGGTGCCTGGCTACCACCACCAACGGCTCTAACAGGGATCACAATAGAGAATCCTGGACAAAGCAGGTGAAAAATGTAGAAAAAAATTCAAATTCACCAAAAAAAAAGAAAAGGAAAAGACGAGACTTACTGGTCTGACAGAGTCTGGTGGAATCCCTGAGACTATGGCCCCTGGACACCCTGCTAACTCAGAACTGAAGCCACTCCTGAAGTTCACCTTTCAGCCAAAGATTAGACGGGCCTAGTAAAACAATAACCCATGTGATGAACATGCTTCTAAGTTCAATCAAATATATACGAGACCAAATGGGCAACACCTGCCCAAAAGCAAAGACATGAGAAGTCAGGAAGGGATAGGAAAGCTGGACAAATGGACATGGGGAACCTGGCGTGGAAAGAGGGAGAGTGCTGACACAATGAGAAGATTGCAACCAATGTCACAAAACAATTTGTGTATAAATTTTTGAATGAGAAACTAATTTGCTTTGTAAACTTTCACCTAAAGTACAATAAAATAAAAAATGGTGATAGGAAAACTGGATTTCCACACACAGAAGAATGAATCAGGATCAAGCCTCACACCATACAGAAAAACCAATTCAAAATGTATCAAGGACCTAAATTTGAAAACTAAAACCATAAAATTCTTAGAAAATGTAGGGGCGAAGCTATGGCGCCAAGTGTTTAGCGATGAGCTATCAGATATGACAACAAAAACACAAGCCACATAAGACAGAAGAGATAAATGGGACCTCATAAAAATTAAATATTTTTGTTCATCAAAGGACTTTATCAAAAGATTGAAAAGACCACCTAAACATTAGGAGAAAATTGGAAACCATATATCTAATAAGCGCCTAATATCCAAAATATATAAGATACTTGTAAAAATAAACAACCCAATCACAAAATGGGCAAAGGACTTCAACAGACATTTCACCAAAAAGGATATTCAAATGGTCAACAAGCACATGAAAAGATGCTCCACATCATTAGCTATTAGGCAGATGCTAATCAAAACCACAATGAAATATCATCTCACCCTGATTAGAATGGCAATGATCAAAAAAAAAAAAAAAAACAGAAAATAATAGGAGTTGGTGAGGGTGTGGAGAAACAGGAACCTTCATCCACTGCTGGTGGGAATGTGAAATGGCAGAGCCACTATGGAAAAGTTTGTTGATTCCTCAAAAAGCTGAACAAAGAACTACCTACCACATGACACAATAATCCCAATCCTAGGTATATATCCAGAAGAAGTGAAAGCAGGAATGCAAACACAAACTTGTACACCAGTGTTCATTGTAGGATTTTTCACAATAGCTAAAAGGTGGAAACAATCGAGATGTCCATCAACAGACATTGTTATTGTTAGATGCCGTCAGGTCGGTACCGACTCACACCAACCCTATGTACAACAGAACGAAACACTGCCCAGTCCATCGCCATCCTCACAGTTGTTGCTATGCTTGAGCCCACTGTTGCAGCTACTGTGTCAATCCACCTCACTGAGGGTCTTCTTCTTCAGTGACCCTCTACTTTACCAAGCATGATGTCCTTCTCCAGGGACTGGCCCCTCCTGATAACACGTCCAAAGTTTGTGATACATACTCTCGTCATCATTGCTTCTATGAAGCACTCTGGCTGTACTTCTTCCAAGACAGATTTGTTTGTTCTTTTGGCGATCCATGGTATATTCAACATTTTTGCCAACACCACAATTCAAAGGTGTTAATTCTTCTTTGGTCTTCCTTATTCATCGTCCAGCTTTGGCAGGCATATGAGGCGACTGAAACTACTATGGCTTGGATCAGGCGAACCTTAGTCTTCAAGGTGACATCTTTGCTTTTCAACACTATAAAGAGGTCTTTTGCAGCAGATTTGTTCAATGCAACGGGTGTTTTGATTTCTTGACTGCTGCTTCCATGGGCGTTGATTGTGGATCCACATAAAATGAAATCCCTGACAACTTCAATCTTTTCTCCATTTATCATGATGTCTTATTGGTCCAGTTGTGAGGATTTTTGTATTCTTTATGTTGAGGTGTAATCCATACCGAAGGCTGTGGTCTTTGATCTTCATCAGTAAGTGCTTCAAGTCCTCTTCACTTTCACAGCAAGCAAGGTTGTGTCATCAGCATATTGCAGGTTTTTAATGAGTCTTCCTCCAATCCTGATGCCATGTTCTTCATATAGTCCAGATTCTCGGATTATTTGCTCAGCATATAGACTGATAAGTATGGTGGAAGGATACAACCCTGACAAACACCTTTCCTGACTTTAAACCACGCAGTTCTGTTTGAACGACTGCCTCTTGCTTATGTACAGGTTCCTCATGAGCACAATTAAGTGTTCTGGAATTCCCATTCTTCGCAATGTTATCCATAATTTGTTATGATCCACAGAGTAGAACGCCTTTGCATAGTCAATAAACACAGATAAACATCTTTCTGGTATTCTCTGCTTTCAGCCAGGATCCATCTAACGTCAGCAATGATATCCCTGGTTCCATGTCCTCTTCTGAATCCTGCTCTGGCAGTTCCCTGTCGATATACTGCTGCAGCCACTTTTGAATGATTTTCAGCAAAATTTTACTTGCATGTGATATTAATGATATTGTTTGATAATTTCCACATTCGGTTAGATCACCTTTCTTGGGAATAGGCCTAAATATTGATCTCTTCCAGTCGGTTGGCCAGGTAGCTCTCTTCCAAATTTCTTGGCATAGATGAGCGAGCACTTCTAGCACTGCATTCGTTTGCTGAAACATCTCAATTGGTATTCCGTCAATTCCTGCAGCCTTGTTTTTCCCCAATGCCTTCAGTGCAGCTTGGACCTCCTCCTTCAGTACCATCAATTCCTGATCATATGCTACCTCCTGAAATGGCTGAACGTCCACCAATTCTTTTCGGTATAGTGACTCTGTGTACTCTTTCCATCTGCTTTTGATGCTTCCTGCGTCATTTAATATTTTCCCCATAGAATCTAATACTGCAACTCGAGGCTTCAATTTCTTCTTCAGTTCTTTCAACTTGAGAAATGCAAGCTTGATCTTCCCTTTTCATTTTCTATCTCCAGGTCTTTGTGTCATTATAATATTTTAGTTTGTCTTCCTGAGCCACCCTTTGAAATCTTCTGTTCAGCTCTTTTACTTCATCATTTCTTCCTTTTGCTTTAGTTACTCGACATTCAGGAGCAACTTTCAGAGTCTCTTCTGACATCTATTTTGGTCTTTTCTTTCCTTCCTGTCTTTTTAATGACCTCTTGCTTTCTTCATGTATGATGCCCTTGATGTCATTCCACAATTCGTCTGGTCTTCAGTCATTAGTGTTCAATGTGTCCAATCTATTCTTGAGATGGTCTCTAAATTCAGGTGGGATATACTCAAAAATCGTACTTCGGCTTTCGTGGACTTGTTCTAATTTTCTTCAGCTTCACCTTGAACTTACATATGAGCAACTGATGGTCTGTTCTGCAGTCAGCCCCTGGCCTTGTTCTGACTAATGATAATTGAGCTTTTCCATTGTCTCTTTCCACAGAAGTATTCGATTTGATTCCTGTGTATTCCATTTGGTGAGGTCCACGTGTATAGTCGCCGTTCACGTTGTTGAAAAAAGGTATTTGAAGTGAAGAAGTCGATGGTCTTACAAAATTCTATCATGTGATCTCTGGTGTCATTTATATCACACTAAGGCCATACTTTCCAACTACTAATCCTTCTTTGTTTCCAACTTTTGCATTCCAATCACCAGTAATTATCAACGCATCTTGATTTTATGCTTGATCGATTTCAGATTGCAGAAGTTGTAAAAATCTTCAATTTCTTCATCTTTGGCCTTAGTGGTTGGTGTGTAAATTTGAGTAATAGTCATATTAACTGGTCTTCCTTGTAGATGTATGGATATTATTCTATCACTAACGGCGTTGTACTTCAGGATAGATCTTGAAATGTTCTTTTTGACGACGAATGCAACACCATTCCTCTTCAAGCTGTCATTCCCAGCATAGTAGACCATATGACTGCCCAATTCAAAATGGCCAATACCAGTCCATTTCAGCTCACTAATGCCTAAGATACAGATGTTTATACGTTTCATTTCCCTTTTGATGATTTCCAATTTTCCAAGATTCATAATTCGTACATTCCACATTCTGAATATTAATGGGTATTTGCAGCTGTTTCTTCTCATTTTGAGTGTCGCCACATCAGCAGACGAAGGTCCCAAAAGACTGACTCCATCCACGTCATTTAGATTGACTCTACTTTGAGGAGGCAGCTCTTCCTCAGTTGTCTTTTGAGTGCCTTCCAACCTGAGGGACTTATCTTCTGGCACTATGTCATACAATGTTCTGCTGCTATTCATAAGGTTTTCACTGGCTAGTTCTTTTCAGAAGTAGACCGCCGGGTCCTTCTTCCTAGTCGGTCTTAGTCTGGAGGCTCAGTTGAAACCTGTCTGCCATAGGTGACCCTGCTGGTATTTGAATATCGGTGGCATAGCTTCCAGTATCACAGCAACAAGCAAGCCCCCACAGTACAATAAACTGACAGACACTTGGGGGATTAACAGATAAATGGATTAAAAAATGTGGTAAATACCCATAATGCAATATCACGCAGCTGTAAAAGAAATGAAGTTCTGATCCACGTCGCAGCATGGATGAACCTAATGAAAACACTATGCTGAGCAAAATGTCAGTCGCAAAACGACAAATACTGTTATGACATAACTTACGTGAAATAAGCCAATACCGCATATAGAAATCAAAGATTATTAATGGTTACCAAGGGTGTGAGGCAGGGGGAAAAGGGGAGTTTTTGCTTAGGGTATAGTGAGTTTATGTTAATGCTGATATAATAATTTAGAAAAGGATAACCATAATGGTTGTACAACTTAAAGAATATAATCAACGTCAGTGAATTATATTGTTGAATTGGTATGCTTTGCTGTGTATATTTTCATCACAACAAAATTAAAAAATGACAAAAGAATTCCTTCTGACGTAGGGGTATGTTTTTGAAAACTTTTAAACTCCCTCATTTATTTTTTCCTAACAAAATATACTAAAATATAAAAAAAAAAATCTAGTTACTAGTACTGTCCCATTTTTACAGATGAGAAACCTGAAGCTAAAGAAGTTGAATAACTTGTCAAAGGTAATTCAATTAGCAAGTAGCCAGAGACATGATTTAGAGTCTACCTGTACCGTTAATCCCTACACTTATTTATGAATCTTGGCTCAAGGATACAACTGGAAACCAGAAAATTTTATCCTTTACATGCAGAAGTTGTATTACTTTCCCCCATTCAAGACTCAGAAAACAGAATTCATTTCTTCCTCCTCGCCTTTCCAGCTTTTGAGCAAAGTGGACGTATAATAGCCCCTAAAACAGATTTGAGAAACCCTAGTGGTGTAGTGATTAAGAGCTACAGCTGCTAACCAAAAGGTCGGCAGTTCAAAACCACCAGGCGCTCCTTGGAAGCCCTATGGGGCAGTTCTATTCTACCCTGTAGGGTTGCTATGAGTCAGAATTGACTCGATGACAACAGGTTTGGTTTTGTTTCAAAACAGATTTGCAGACCAAGTCAAAGATGCACACACAGCAAATATGGCCACAAACATACTCTGCACAGGTTCCACTGATAGTGAATGCCTCTCTATTTACCTAGGACTACTTCTTCCTCCAACTAGTCTCCACGCAACTATTTTATTTTAACAGATTAAATCCAAATTCTCCAGAAGATATATTAAGAACAGAGAGAATAGAAAAAAGAAGCAATATTTATTAAATGATTGAAAATGTACACTACTTGATTTTCAGAACCCTCAAAATGCTCTAATACATTTTAGGCCCTTTCAATCAGTCCAATCTAGTCTGCATTTAGGACCAGTAAGGGGTAAATTAAGAGTCCCTGGGTGGCACAAACAAAAGGTTGGCAGTTCAAACCCACCCAAAGGCGTCTCAGAAGACAGGCCTGATGATCTGCTTTTGAAAGATCACAGCCTTGAAAACCCTATGGAGTTCTACTCTGCACACACGAGGTTGCCATGAGTCAGAATCAACTCAAAAGCAACTAACAACAGCAACAAAGGGGTAAATTAGGATCTGAAATATGACCTTTGCAGTCAAGGAACAGGTGATTCTTACCATTGTAGGTTGCACTATTTTTCACAATTAGCTCCAAATGCTCTCTAAACTCTTCTCGAGATGGGTAGAGGCGTTTACGTACATTTTCACGGAGCGTTTGTAAGTCCATTGGTCGAGTGATGATTTTGTAGTAATCCTTCACAACCTTTGCATTGACTGGAGTGTGGAAAGGGTATGTCTGTGCGAACAAGAGCCAGCACCATCCATGAGCAAAAAACACTTGCCAGAGCCAACTCCTAGAGACTCTCTCACATCTCACTCTCAAAGGAATCAACTTTCAAAGGAATCCTGCTAGAAGGAGCAGGTCTGACTGTATCCTCTACTAAATTATTATTAAAAAAAAACTACATCCCAAAGAATTATGAGTTTCCTCCCGGACAGGGCTGGAGATAAATGTAGAACAAAATTCTAACTCACAAAAAAAAGACCAGACTTACTGGTCTGACAGAGACTGGAGAAACCTCAAGAGTATTGCCCTTGGACTCCCTTTTAGCTCAGTAATGAAGTCACTCCTGAGGTTCACCCTTCAGCCAAAGATTAGACAGGCCATAAAACAAAATGAGACTAAATAGGCACACCAACCCAGGGGCAAGGATAAGCAGGCAGGAAAGCTGGTAATGGGGAACCTAAGTTCAAGAAGGGGAGAGTGTTGACATGTCGTAGGGTTGGCAACCAATGTCACAAAGTAATATGTGCATTAACTGTTTAATGAGAAACTAATTTGCTCTGTAAACTTTCACCTAAAGCACAATAAAAAAATTCAAAAAAAAAAAAAAGAATAAGGAGTTTCCGGTACCTAGGTCTATACTCTATCACCCTCTATCTGAAATCAGACAAAACAAAGGGCCTTGCATCCCTCATGTAGATATCTGATGCAATGAACTCACGTTTGGTAGATCTCTCATGTCATTGATGATAGACTCCAAGATGGATGACAGTGTCACCATGGGGTCCGTCCGGCGCCGGTGGATAGACTTATGAGGTCTCTAAGGAGTCAAACAAAAAATCAGAATACTCCTTTAGGCAAAAAGCCAACATTTTCTAGCCAGACAAATATATTTTGGAAATCTTATAACGAACAGTACACATAATTCTCAGGACACAGCCAAACGGAAAATCTAAGGCTATGTCAGAGTCATGGCTTAGAAGACTGGAAGTAATCAATAAGAACACCATCTGCTCAGAAAGAAGCAATGTAGATACTCACATTTAAATAGTCACAGTGAACAGTGGTTCCAACTCGCCGTTTCTTCTTGGGAGGAAGTTGCTGTTTAGGGAACTTGAGAACCAGAGATTTTCTGCGAACCTCATCCGCGCTGCAATCAATAACACTTCCATAACACGCAGTCCCAATTTCTAGTTCCCCCCACCCCCAAAAAGCAACTACAATGAAAAAGTCCAAAGCACCTGAGCATGAGCCTGGGGAGGAAAAAGCCAAACCAAAGACCAGATATCCACCTTCTAAGGCTCAGCAGGCAAGGCATTATAGGATCTCCAAATTAATGAACTAGGCAAAGTCACTTCACCTCAGTTTCCTATTTGGAAAATAAGGTAACTAGGCTAAAGGAATTTCAAGAATCCTTCCATCTCATTAACATTCTATCTTAGGGTTAAAGGGCTAGGAAACTTAACTCGCTCAAGAAAAGGAAAAAAAAAAAAGGAAAAAATTACAAGCTGGTTTGAAAAAAAAAAAACCGATCTGGGTTTCCCTCAATCATTAAAGCCCATCCATCTTCTTCCCTTCAATTGTTTAAGGGAACAAGATAGTCACATTTCCCTTTCTAATCTGCTTCAAACCATAATGACTATTGCTTAAGGGGTACTGAGTTTCTCTTAAGGGTGATGAAAAAATCTGGAAATGGATAGTGGTGACGGTTGCACAATATAGAGAATGTAATTAACGTTACTGAACTGTACATGTAAAAATAATTGAAATGACAAAAATGTTTTGTGATACATATTTCACTACAATAAAAATTTAAAAATAAAAATGAGAATGGGCCACATAAACCAGAGACTTCCTCAGCCTGAGACCAGAAGAACTAGATGGTGCCCAGCTACCACCAATGAACGTCCTGACAGGGAACACAAGAGAGGGTCCCTGATGGAGCAGTAGAATGATGCGATGCAGAACTCAAATTCTAGTGAGAAGACCAGACTTAATGGTCTGACTGAGACTGAAGTGCCCCGGCCCCGGAAAGCATGGCCCCTGGACTCTCTTATCAGCCCAGAACTAAAACAATTTCCAAGGCCAACTCTTCAGACAGGGATTGGACTGGACTGTGGGACATAAAGTGATACTCGTGAAGCATGTGCCTCTTAGTCAAGTAGATACAAGAGACCAAAGGGGCAGCTTCTGTCCAGAGGTGAGATGGGAAGGCAGAGAGACTTAGGAGCTGGTTGAATGTTCATGGGGAATCAGAGGCAGAGGGGAGGAGTGTGCTGTCGCAGAATGGGGTGAGCAGTTGGGGTCTCATAACAATGTACGTAAAAAAATTTTTGTATGGGAGACTAACTTGAAATGTAAACTTCATTTAATTACATCAATAAAAAAATAAAAATAAAAACGACGGTTACAGACACTGATACATCAATAACAATAGAAAAAAGAACCCAAAACTGAATACAAACTGAAACAAATGAATCTAACTCTAAATCAAGTTGATAAAATAATTACACACATGAATAATTAATCCAAATATTTTTTAAGTATAGTCTCAACTGTACAACTTCAGTGGCATATAGTCCGAGGACAATAAACTACCAAAAATATCTGGAACTTTATAGGTGTGTTGTTAGTAACTGCACTGGTCTAATAATTCTGAAGCTATTTTGTGCATGTCACAGAACAGAGCAAATGAATAAAATCAGATAAAAGATATAAAATATGAAACGGGAGAAGATGAGGAAGAATGTGTAGGTACAATCTGAATCGAGAAGTATCACTAATGAATGCATGACTTTAAATATATGTATTATCTCCCAGTTCTGTCCACTGAAAGAGCCTAAAACAATGACATCTCAGTAGCAATGAGCATACCTATCACCCAGAGTTTGGTTTGTAAATACTATTCCCCAATAAAAGGAATCAGGGCTCCTTGAAGAAATGGCTGATTCTAGGTCTGGGACAGGAAAAGTTCAAGGAGAGCCTCGGACATCTTGTGCCAGAATGCAAAGAAGTTCTCAAAAGACTGTGAAGAGTAATTTCAAAAGGACACAGGATCTGGCTTGAAGGGGTCAAATTTCGGACAATACGAGCATCGAAAAGAATAATGATGTTAATGGATTATAATATATTAAATTTACAAAAGAAAAGAATTTCAAAATCCGTAATATTATTCAAACAAAAAGGGGAAACTTCTTTACAGAAGAATGCCAGCTAATGCAGGATTGCTGTAATTAGAAAAATTAATGTTTTGCAACCCCCAATAAAGTGAGTCAAGCAATGATCATCAATGGATGCTAAAACCACTGAAAGACAGACTGTTAGGGAACAGGATACTTATAGTTACCACCCCACATATTAATTACAAAGGGAAAAACATGCCTTTATTATATAAGAATCTGGGGACCACCACTTCAACGAGATGATCAAAATAGTGGGACAACCTGCCATTATATGCTTCCTAATGCGGTGCAGTAAGTACATAAAATCACCTATGTATAGTCTTGCCAAAAACATTTAATCTGAATCTGATCAATAAGAAAACAATCAGACAAATCCAGACTGTGTGATATTTTATGAGACAACTGACCTGGACTCTTGAAAAATTCAATATCATAAAAAACAAAAAAAGGTGGGGAGGACAGTTCTAGATTAAGAGAGACAAAAAATTTAACAACCAAATCTAACACCTGAACTGGGACTGGAACCTGAATGGGAAGGAGACAACAGACATTACTGAGACAAGTGGGAAAATTTGAATAAGGACTAAATACTAGATATTACTGAATTAACGTTAATTTTCTTAGGTATGCTAATAGTATCATCTTATTATGTCCTCAATCTTAGGAGATGTGTGCTAACACAGTTTAGGAGTGAAATGTCATGATGCCTTCATCTTACTTTCAAATGGTTCAGCAAAAAAAAAGTTTTACATGTAAAGCAAATGTGGCAAAATGTTAAACAACTGGTGAACTCAGAAGAACACTACACTGTATTATTCTTTCAACTTTTCTGTATGCTTACAATCTTCAAACAAAAAAATTAGAAAAAAATTTTTAACGTAAAAACTTCATTTGATTATTAATAACTCTCTGAGGACAACAGACATATAATCACAGTCTGTATGTCTCCTTAATCTTTCAGATGGTCCATTATCAGAATGCTCTTAAGTTAGGGATCTTACAAACATTACAAGCAGAAGTAGAATAAGAAGACAGAATTAATATTTACTGAGCACCTACTATATGCCACGCACTGTACTACATGCTTCACATACTCTCTCCCATTTTAGCCTCCTAACTATTCTATTAAGAGTGGTCTTATTCCCATTTTGTAAATAAGGAAAGACTCAGAAAAGTTAAGTAGCATGCCCAAGGGCAAGTGGTGGAGCCTAGTAAGTGCTTTACACCAAGAGATTGTGATTTTTCATTACTGGCAAGGATTACTGAGGAAAACCCATTCAAGTTCCCGGTACCCTTTAAGAGGACACATGCACCCGTATTATTTACCCCCACCCCTGTCACCCATCAACATCACCAACCTCTAACAGACCTCTCCCTGCAGTACTTCTGACTGCTATCCCTTACCTCTCAATTAGCTGTTTCCCCAAGACAATCTTGGTCCCTTCGACCTTGATGAGTTCTTCATTATCATTATGAATGACTGTCTTTTCCAACTCCTCCTCCTGCTCCTCTGTCATGGCAACAGGGTTGGAGGGTGGAGCATTTGTTTGATAATAGAGGGGACAGAATTTGTTTGTTCTCATGTGCCCAATGGCACCACATGCCCCACATTTCAGCTGCAAAAGGAAAAGTGTCAACATGTCAGAGTTAAGTAGGCTGCATGATGTTAGCTTTAAGACATAAATACAAGGGCAATTTCAGAACTTTTGCTCTAATAGAATTATTACGCACCTAACAATCAGAAGCCACATTAAATGACACATTAAAAACTAAATGAAATCCAGACAGTGAACACTTCTTTGCAAATAAATCGAGGAAGAAAAGGGAAAGGATGCTTTCCACCCCCAATTTAAGTTGTGAACTATGAAAATATTCAATAGGCAGGAGAAAGGCTGTTGAAGCCCAAGTCTGCATTCAACAGCACAGTCAGCCAGCATGGGTATATTGCCAGCCTCCAGTCAAAACAAGGAAAAAAGCTCAATGACACCAAGTCTCCAACTCAGTTTTGCAACTGAGTGGCTGTGGTATCTTAGACCGCAGTTTTATCTGTAAAATGGGGTCAATACGGTATCATACTTATCTAATACATACAAGAAAGCAAAACTAAAAAACTTAATGACTTCAGTATCTATTAATAACAGCACTTTACATTTGTTGAATACTTTATACTTTATAAAGTACTTTCCCATGCAATGTATCATTTAACACAACACTGTGAGACAGGGATCATTTTATAGAAAACAGGATCGGAGAGATTAACGTCACAGAGCTATTAAGTAGAACACGAATCCAGATCTTCTGTCTCCAAGTTCACTGCTCTTCCCACAGGTGCCTCATGTTATAGTGCACATTACAGTCACATTACACAGTAACGTGGAATCCCTAAGTTATGCAAAGCAACTCACGTTGTTTTATTTTTGCTTCTACTTTTGTTAATATATACAATTTTAAAATAAGACACATATATTTATAAAAATGTATGAATGTAGATGTGTTAAAAAACAAAAAACAAAAACCCATCTCAACTCCTAGAAAATATCTCAAATGGATAAAGTGTAAAATGACACCCAATGAGAATGGTACCAGACTGGGCCTGGTGCTGTTGGTACCTTTCACACTAGTACTGGTAACACCCAAGTACCCACATCAATTCAAATCAGCTTCCACAACACTGCCCTCATTCCCAATAAAGGAGGATGCCAAATGCTAAGGAAAAAGGTACGTTTTCTTCCCTTTCTTTGTTAGTTGTGATCATAACACATTATACTTACTTTTAGGTCAGGGCGCTCCTTCATTTTTTTGGGCTTCTTCTCAGGAGGACCCTTAAGCTTTTCCTTTTCCTGGTTTCGCTTAAGCCGCCTCAACTGCTCTTGAATCCTCCGTCGCTCTTTTCGCATCTCTTCTCGGTGTTGTTCATCAAAAAGGGCAAATTTTCGACTGAATTTACCAGGGAAAAGAAAATCACAGGAGCATAAGCAAATCCAAACCAAGACTGTCCTGAAAGCTAACATCTCAGAGCTAAAGTAATCCATTTAGACTGAAATAAAAGCAGCTGCCTGCCATTCCCATCTCCCCTAATCATCACCCTCTACTTGCAGAGAGACGTACCTCTCTCAGAATGGAACTCCTGAGTAATCCCTAAGATTTTTGTAAACCAACCAACCACAATGCACAGGACCCATGGAACTAAAATCATGCCTTTATTTTGTGGCAAATTTGGAATTTTCCTTGTGATTTGGTTCTGTTCAAACCCAAAGCTCTAAAAGCAAGATGGTTGCCAATAAGCAGACTTCTAGGGAAAATGTAGAATCCTATGACTAAAATTCAAGCACCCACCCCCACCAACATTCCCCACCATCATTATCATTCTCCTTATCACACTGGAAAGGGGTGAACCAAAGGACAACCCATGCTCACATGAATTCTTCATCTTTTGTGGTCCGTATGCGCACGTAGGCATCGATGACAGCTGGCTTTCGGACCGTCTCACAGCGAACATATTCTTTCCCCTCTTCATCTCGAAATGTGCGATAAATCTTGAGACAGCGGCCAGTGGCAGAAGAGTTAAGGCTAGTCACAGAAGCTGTGTCATCATCTCTGTGATTGTTTCCTGATGCTGCTGAGCCTGCTGCTACAAGACAGAAAAAGATATCCAAACATTCCCTCTACTCTCCCAAATGGCCACTTTCTTGGGGTTGAGTGGAGACCTCACAGCTCAATATTCCACAAGACTACAGGTCTACAGAAAGCATGAGTCACCACCAGCCCCAAAAGTACACTGAGCTGTCCTTTCTTAACTTCAACGTCACTGCCAATTTTCCTGTTTTTACAAGTACAAAAAATTCCTAAGAACCTCAAAGAACTTACATGTTTGCTATAGGGGACAAAAGACAAGTAGCTGTATTCTGATTCCCCTAGACAACATGCAAGAGAAAAGTCCAAGCAGGAAGTAGTTGATGATCACATTAAAGAAAAGCACCCAAGCACCCAGGGGGGGAAAAAATGACACCACAGAAACAAGTCTAGATCTTAAGGCCTAGAGTATACTTCTCAAACTTTAACACGAGTAGGAGTCACCTAGGGATCTTGTTAAAATGCAGGATCTAATTTAGTAGGTCTCGACTAAGGCCTGAGATTCTGCATTTCCAACAAATTCTCATGTGACACAGATACTGCCGTTGGTCCAGGACCACACTTGGAATAGCAAGGACCTAGAGGACCATACTGGTGGAAGGGCTACATCACAACATCTTTACAAAGTAGTCAGAATAACAAAATTAAACAAAGCTTTTATGGAGAGAGAAAAACATAGGAAAAACTACCGTGAATGAGAATAGTCATTTGAATCCACATCTTAATCTCTTATCTACTCTCTCAGTATCTATATCCAAAATTTCAACTATCTGCTTGTCATCTACACTGGGGATTGTCATGGGGACCTCACATTCAACATGTCTCAAACTCTACATATTATACCTCCCCTCCTAAATGTGCTTCTTTCTCTAAAATTTCCTACTTTAATAATTAATGGTATTACCACATTAACATCAAAGTGAAATCTTAAGGTCACCTTGATTTTCCCTCTCTTCTCACTCCCAATATCTATATCACAGCCCAGTTTAGGCCTTCATCATCATCCCTATGCCTAACTTTGGCAGTTTTTGGTTGGTCATTTTTAATTATTTTTAGGGTCTAAGATTCCTTTGAAAATTTCTGAAAGCGATGAAAATGCACATCTGCACAGAATTTCACATGTAATTCAGTGGGTTCAAGGACAAACCCCCAAATTCATTTATGGATTCCATATTAAAAACTCTTACTCTAGGATGAATGACCAGAAAGCTCACTTGAAGTACAGCACTGATAGCCCTGGCTTGGCCAGGCACTGGATACAGACTAGAGGCAGTAGTAGACTGGCAGCATGTCTTCAATTTGCCCTCACAGACAAACCCAGAGTTCAATTTGCAGAAATCTATCTTATCTACAGGCTTCTCTATACTCATCCCCTACTTCTGCTCTCTCCAGCTTTGCCTCAGAAGTGTGCAATTATTTTCACGTTCCTTTTTTGATCCTTCCCTTTCTTGTTTGTCTGACAAGCCACTACCCTCACCCAGTAACATCCGCTGTAGTTCCTTCCGCTCCTGTTCCTCCCGTTCACGCGATAGCTGTGAACTGGTTTTCTTGTTCTGTAACATGTTCTCGATGTTCTTTCCCATTTCTTCAAAGTCACTGTCTTCAGCTGAACTGCTGTCCGTGTCAGTTGATAAGACTTCAGTTGATGACAAAACCCTAAAGAGAAAAACCAGTGTTAAAACCAGGGAAAATATAAAAGTGTAGAATGAACTAAATAAATATAGTCACAGGCAATAGTAGGAAACTGGGAAATCAATTTTAAAAGAAATATTTACTTTGGAGTGAGAGGAATGTTTTGGAATCAGAGGAGGTTGGCTGCACAACATTGTGAATGTACTAAATACTACTGAATTGTTCTAATGATTAAATTTGTTATGTGAATTTCACCTCAATACATTATTTTTTTAAAAAAAGGAATACCCAGAAACTACTAAGACACAGAACCCTTAACAGAAAAGCTCTATAAAGTTTTTCTCAATGTTTAGTCAACAAGGTCAAGTTTGAAAAACTGCAGCAACTATTTCATAATTACTAGAAAAAATCTGAGAAACAGATCAGTACACTAGTCATTTTTATGCATTATCCTCCTCCCACCACTAAGCTGTCAGAAAAAACCCTATCTGTCACTACTGTTTCTGCTGGCCACAAGAGTTGTCATGGAACCTAGGCCTGGCCCCTCTTGCCTTTCAAAACCTTTGCCAAGTTGCTTCGAAGATAGTGGTACTCTAGCAGTATTATTATGAACAGATACCACCCTGAAATCTCAGATACCTGACCATCTAATCACATTTTTAGGTAACCTCCGTAATAGAAGTATCTGGGACCCCTCCCCTTTTCAGCTTGGATTTTCTGAAGCACTAAAACAACACACTTGTTCTGTAGATCAAAGATGCGCTGACATTCCTCTTTGTAACGCTCTTGATGCTCAGCCACAGAAAACCTTGATCCCCGGGCAAATTTACTCATAGGACCCTCTCCAGAGCGGGCCTGTTCTGTTGACATTGTGCGTACCACATCAATTACTTCCCAACGGGACAATTTTTTAATCTACAAGACAGATACATACACATATTCACAAATCACTCAGGGATTTTGAAAAACAAATCAAAGCATACTGTTCGACAGCTAGACCAAAAAAAAAAAAAATCTCAAAGCAGGTTAAACAGAGAGCTTTCAGAAAGCTAACTCCTAAAAAAGTATCCAAGACCCAGTCTACTACAACCTAATTGACAAAAGTTCTCCAATGGTTCCTTACTTCTGTCAACTAGCCTTTCCCTCTGTACACAAAGCCTCTAAGAACTTCTAAATTTTTCTCTTCCACACCCACCTCTTCCTCAGGCACGCCAAATTTACGTAGAAGTTGCTTGGCATTCTTCAGAGAAAGGCGACGGAGGTCTGCATCTGTTCCTGTCACTGTCTTCTTCACTGGCTGAGGCTCCTTATCATCCTACCTCAGAAAAAAACATGTGAGAATCTTAATAAGCTACATTCTTTATGGTAGGCACTGAAGTCATCCTGCCAACCTAATCACTTTCCAGGTCCCCCATCCCATTCATTTCTAGTCCTTCTTCCTAGCCACCATTTCCTCCTCCCTTGATCTTCTCCTTCTAGAAATTCACAGACAATTTCACCTTCTGCTGTGTTGGCTTGTTTGGAATCTTCACATAGGAGAAACCTTCACCACAACCTGTAGGATCTGCCACCCCAGTCACCTCCAGGAGACACTTCCCCTTCATGGCAGCAATGAAAGCCCTTGTGGTATTCCAAGGAGCAGTGCGAACCTGAAGTACAGAAAAGGATTCTTAGGCCTACATAAACATTTGCTGTTATGTCTAGCCGTTACCCACAAGGGCAGAACAATTAAAATAACATACAATTTGATGCTTTCTTAAACTGTCTACAGAGACCAAAAGTTAAATAAAGTTGCCCAGTACTCAGCATAGTGCTCTCTTTTCTTATACGTTACTTATAACATGATGTTAAATAAGGGTCAAGAGCTCAGCCAACCAGGGTAAGAAGGAAGATGTGGAACAATGGTACTTTTCAGACCCATATCCCTTGGGCTTCACTAGGAGTTCTCAAAGACAATGTTGTCCCCACCCTAACGATGCTCAAGAGGTAAGTTAGACTGATGACTGTATTTGGCTGTCCAACTGCTCGAACGGCTTCTCTAAAAATGACCTATACATTCTCATAATAGATAATATCCATGCTTTCAAAATCACTGGTCCCAACCCCAGCAGCACTAAACCAAAGTCCATTAAATCTCTGCCACTGGTTTGGTCAAAGGAGTCCTGGTGGTGCAATGGTTAAGCATTTCGCAACTAACCGAAAAGTCAGTGGTTCAAATCCACCAGCAACTCTGTAGCAGAAAAGACCTGGTGATCTGCTCCTGTAAAGATTATAGCCTGGAAAACCACATGAGGGAGGATTTGGGAAAGATAGCGTAAACAGACCATCATTCCAACCCTCCTCCACGTGTACAAGAAATACAATAAGAAAATAGTGCTTAGCTTTGAGGGACTCTGAATCAGAAAACAGAGGAAAGCAGTAGAGAACTGCAGACAGACTAAACGTCGACGAATCAACAAGAAGTTGCATACAGTAGGAAAATTCACTTGTCACTGTCCCTGCCCTTCCCCTAGCCACACAGGCCACCAGCTGTTGTGAACTAGGGAAGTGGCCCCAACAAATGAGACTGCTTCCCTAACCACCAGACTCCCTGTCTACACAAATAGACAAGACTCCAAGCTTCTGCTCTAAAATCAACAAGGCAGACCTCCCCAGGGGTCTGTCTGAAGTCTGCCAGCACATCCCCCACCTGAACACTGCCAGCTGCAAGCCTACTTTGAATTGCTAAGACCCGTACAGTGGAGTCTGCTCCCATAGTCAACACTCTACCTGACTCCCTGCAAACCCTGTAGCTCAAGCCTCTGAAATCAACAGGGTAGACCTCCCAAGGGGACAGTTCAGGTCTGTCGGCTCCCCCTTCCGGTTGGCACTAAGGACTGCTCACTGAGGCTGTGTGTGAGAAAGCAGGCATCTTGAGTGGAGGCTACACCCACAGCCAACAAACTACAGGGGAGGGCTCTGACAGTAATAAGACAGACCTCCCTGGACATCAGATCAGAGTGTGACAACCCTTCCCCCACCCAGACACTGTTACCTGCACGACTGCTGTGAATTGCTGCAGACGGCCCCTGCAGTGGAGTCTGCTCCCACAGTCAACAGTCTATCTGCCTCCCATGTACTCCATAGTTCAAGCTTCTGAGGGTCAAACCTCCCTGAGGGTCAATTTGGGTTAGTCTGCCCCCATTTCCGGTTAGCATTAAGGACTGCTGACTGAGGCTGCTGTGTGCTAGGCAGCAGGAATCTTGGGTGAAGGCTACACTCACAGCCAACAATCTACCTAGGTGTCTCTCATAGCAACAAGGCAGACCTCTGTGGGAACCTGACCAGAGCCTGACACCCCCTCCCCCAATTGGTAACTGTTGGTCGCCAGGCTGTTGCAAACTATTACAGAAGGCCCTCACAGTGGAGTCTGTGAACACTCTACCTGCCCCTCTGTGCACCCCATAGCTCAGGCCTCTGAAACCAAAAGGACAGACTTCCCTGGGGGGTAAGTCTGGGTCTGTCTGCTCCCCTTTCTGGTCAGCGCTGAAGACTGTTAACTGGGGCTGCCATGTGCTAGTAAGCAAGCATCTTGAGTGGAGGCTATACCCACAACCTATACACTCAATATTACACAAGGCAGGCTCTGATATCAACAAGGCAAACCTCCCTAAGGGTCTGTTTGGAGCACGACAACCCTTCCTCTACCCAGTAACTGTTGGCTGCTGTACTGTTATGAACACCTACAGAAGGTTCCCCACAGTGGAGCTAGGAGATAGGTCACTTAAGTAGAGACTGGTCCCCCAACCACCACAGGACCACCAGGGCTCTGAAACCAACAAGACAGACATCCCGGAGGTACTTCTGGGAAGAGCTAGCCCCTCCTCCTTCTGAAACAGAGGAAAGTCTACACGTGCTTCCCCTGACTGCCACCTCAGATATACGCAGCCCCCCCAGAGTGGGGAAAAAAGCCTCGGGAAAACCCAGAGGGCAACACCCAGACCCAAAGGGGTCTAGCTAAGTGTGGGTTTTCCTACTAAAAACATGGTTGCATAAACAAGGGAAGGGAGTTAAGCAGAGAGAAATAGGACTATGCCCCTGGTGGACAGACTGACCACAGCATGTTCTCTGGTGTCTTTGGGAGACGACGAAGTTTCAAAACCTGTATCGGGAACTTTCAAATCCTAATTGAGCCAGGAAGGGAGAAGGAGTTATCCCAGAGAGGGAAAGGAAACGGTAAGTAAAGACCTAAGGCTCTGTCTGCCTAAGAGTTTTTTGCAGAAAGAAGTGTGGGCAAAAACACCACATACATGGGAAAATTGAGAAAGTTAACACCATTGAAAATTCCAGTGCCCCAATAAAACATCACAAGATACACGAAGAATAGAGAAACGATGGCCCATCCAAATGAACGTGACAAAAGGAGTAAAAGCGCATCTAGGGAAGACCAAATAACGCTAAAAAAAAATGGAAAAATACAACAACATTAAACATAATTAAAAGACTTGAAGAGAAACATAGACAACGAACTAAAAGAAATATGGAAAAAAGCAAGAATAAATTAGGATCTAAAAAAACAAATATTGCAACTGAAAGACAATAACTGATGTGAGAAACGCAACAGAAGGACTTATCAACATATTTAAGAAAGCTGAACAAAGAATCAGGGAATTAAAGGATAAAATAGTCAAATTACAGAGGCTAAAAAGCAACAAGAACGGAGACTCAAGAAGGCTGAGCACAGTTTAATGGAATTCTGGGACAAGAGATTTACTATACACATCATGGGAATTCCAGGAAGAGATAAAAGAGATAGGGACAGAAAGAATATCTGCAGAAACGCTGACAGAAAATTTCCCCAATCTAAGGGAAGACATGAATCTACAATTCCAAGAAGCTCAAAGAATCCCAAGCAGGGATAAACCCAGAGATCTACACCAAGACACATGATAGCTAGGCTTTCAAAAAATAAAGAGAGAATCCTGAAAGCAAAGATCTCCAATAAGAAGAAGTGTTGATTTCTCCTAAGAAACACTGGAACCCAGAAAGCAATGGAATGATACATTCAAAGTGCTGAAAGAAAAAACCATCAGCCAAGACTACTATAACAAGTGAAACTGTCCTTCAAGAGTGAGAGTGAAATTAAAACATTCCCAGACAAACAGAAGTTGAGAGGATTTACATTCACCAAAACGGTCCTATTAAAAAATACTACTGCGAGTTCTGTAGATGGAAGGGAAAAGACACTAGAAAGTAACTCATAGCTACATGTAAAAAGAGAGATCCCTAATAAAGAGAATTGCATGGACAAGTATAGGGGCTACTAATAAGATACTTATGCTTGATCACTCTAATTGTTTGACCCTTCATGTATTTTAATAACAAATATATAAAACGCCAAGAATAAAATTATGCCACAGAGCATAAAAAATATAAACACATAATTACTGATAACAAAAGAGGGAGGCAAGGAGCAGTACAGGTATTAAATTTCGTGTATGTTAGTGAAGTTAAGTTTGTACCAATTTACCTTAAGATGTTATAAATACAAGCTGTTAAATGTAACATTCGTGGTAACAACTAAAAAAATTTCTAAGAAACGTACACAGGAGGTGGGGCCAAGACGGCGGAGTAGTCAGATGCTTCCAGTGGTCCCTCTTAGAACAAAGACCCAAAAAAACAAGTGAATTGATTATATACCACAATCTAGGAGCCCTGAACATCAAAGGCAAAGTTGAGGAATTGGACTGAATGACACAGGGAATGAAAAACGGTTTGCAAGCAGTGAGGGAGTTGCCACACCTGACCCGGCGGAAGCCAGAGCACTTCAGGCAAGATCAGCTCATGTACGCACTGAGGCAAGCAGTGGCTCTCGGGAGGCGTTTTCCACATCAGGAGAGACCCAGCGGCAGAGTCTACTTGGCCATCCAGAACCAGTGAGAAACAGTGCTCAATCGGCCAAAGATAAACACTTGCATCTGGCCTACTGCACAGATCAAAAACACACCATTTTGGGAAAAACCACTCTCCCATTTACCTCCCCGCTCCTTGCTTTCAAACGGGTCCGGGACAGCTTTGAGTCCCTTGGACCAAAAGTAGGAACTGTCACGCGCCCTGAGCCATTCTCCCGGCCCTGGAGAGGGAACAACTTAACAAACAGGAAAAAATAATTTGTTGGCTCCCCTTAGCCAGGAACTCAGGGTAGGCACAGCTCCTTTGCCTAGGCACAGGGAAAAGGGGTCCACAGATTTTGAGTGCCTTTCACCCCTGCACAGACTTGTGTGGGCCCATTTCAACAGTGTAGGCTCTCATTACCACAGTACAACAGGGTATATACCTGAAGTCTAACTTCTACTGTATAAGCTATAAAGTGGCAGGTTCATGACATTTGACACTGCTCTGCCCAATAAGCAGGGTCTTCACCTACCCACATCAGGGGCCTGATGACTGGTGGCTCCACCCACGTCACATAGACACCTGCCACAGGGGTCCAAGAATAAGTGGTGCCCCCCAGTCCTTACAGCCAACAGCACTGGGTGCCCACAATCTGGCTGCAAAACCCACTGACCTATGCAATCTAGGGACTAGGGAGAAGCTTTCCTCCCAGACACTCAGGGGCATCCATCAGCCCCTTGCCTTGCTCAGTGCATAACCCCCTACTGCAGGCAGATACCTCTGCCTACACCGATCACCCATGCCAGTCTCGGACTGTACGTGAGAGCCTACAACATGCACTTGCTGACCGACTACCTGGACACCTGAGCTGAATCCATACAAGACAAGTAAACAGAATCATGTGCTCACATACTTAGTAACAGATCTAACCACCCAGTAACAGGACGTTAGAGCTTCAAAGGCGCCAATAATAAAACTAGCTCATGCGAGCAACCTATTTGGGCATATCAAAACAAAGCAAAACAAGAAGCTAGGACACGGTAAGCAAACATAAAATAAATTAAATATCTTATTGATAGCTTGGAGACAACAGTCAATATCAAATCACATAAAGAGGCAAACCATGATGGCTGCAGCAAGCTCCCAAAAAAAAGAATCAAGAAATTTTCTGGATGAAGTGAATTTCTTGGAATTACCAGAGATAGAATACAGAAGATTAATAAACAGAACTCTTCAAGAGATCAGGAGGGAGATGAGGCATTAAGAACGCAGATCAAGCTAAGGAACACACAGACAAAGCAATAGAGAATCTTAAGAAGGTTATTCAAGAGCATAATGACAAATTAAGTACGCTGCAAGAATCCATAGAAAGATAGCAATCAGAAATACGGAAGATTAACAATAAAATTTCAGAATTAGGCAACTCAATAGAAATTCATAGGAGCAGAATTGAGGCAATGGAAGTCAGAATTAGTGAGACTAAAGATAAAGCACTTAACACAACTTATTTGAGGAAAACCAGATAAAAAAATTTAAAAAATGAAGAAACTCTAAGAATTATGTGGGACTCTTATCAAGAGGAATAACCTATGAGTGACTGGACTACAACGGGGTGGGGGGTAACAAAAAATACAGAGTTGTTGAAGATTTGTTGGCAGAAAACTTCCCTGATATCGTGAAAGATGAAAAGATATCTAGCCAAGATGTTCATAAAACCCCACATAAGGTAGATCCCAAAAGAAAGTCACCAAGAGATATTATAATTAAACTTGCTAAAGCCAAAAATAAAGAGACAATTTTAAGAGTGGCTAGGGATAAACGAAAAGTCATTTACAGTGGAGAGTCAGTAAGACTAAGCTCGGACTACTCAGCAGAAATCATACAGGCAAGAAGGCAATGGAATGACATATAAAAAGCCTTGAAGGAAAAACATTGCCAGCCAAGAATTATATATCCAGCAAAACTGTCTCTAAAATATGATGGCAAAATTAAGGCATTTCCAGATACACAGAAGTTTAGGGAATCTGCAAAAACCAAACCAAAATAACAAAAAATACTAAAGGGAGTCCTCCAGTTAGAAAATCAGTAACATCAGACAACAACCCAAGACTAGAACACAGGACAGAGCAACCAGGTATCAACACAGACAGGGAAGTCACACAAATAAATCAAAGCTAAAATACTGAAAACAGGGAAAAAGAGATGTCAATACATAAAAGATGACAACATTAAAACAAAAAAGAGGGACTAAAAAATGTAGACATGGATTTTTCATACGGAGAGGAAGTTAAAGCAATATAAAAAAATAAAAAAATGGGTTTAACCTTAGGAATATAGGGATAAATATTAAGCTAACCACAAAGGAAACTAACAATCCTACATATCAAAATAAAAAACACAAAAAACCTAATGACTCAGTAAATACAAAATCAACAATGAAAAACATGTAAAATACATAAAGAAAAATGACTCAGCACAGAAAATTAAGTGGAACAAAGAAACTGTCAACAAACACAAAGAAAGACATCAAAATGATAGCACAAAACTCATACCTATCAATAATTACGTTGAATGTAAAATGGACTAGGTGCACCAATAAAGAGACAGAGAGTGGCAGATTGGATTAAAAAAACATGATCCATCTATATGCTGCCTACAAGACACACGCCTTACACTTAAAGACACAAACTAAAATTCAAAAGGATGGAAAAAATGTATCAAGCAAACAACACTCAAAAAACAGCAGGAGTGGCAATATTAATCTCTAACAAAACAGACATTAAAGTAAAATCCACCACAAAAGATAAGGAAAGACACTATATAATGATTAAAGGATCAATACACCAGGGGGACATGACTATAATAAATATTTATGCATCCAACGACAAGGCTCCAGAATACATAAAACAAACTCTAATGGCATTGAAAAGAGAGATAGATAGCTCCACAATAATAATAGGAAACTTCAACACACCACTTTTGATGAAGAATAGAACCTCCATAAAGAAGCTCAATAAAGATACAGAAGATCTAAATGCCACAATCAACCAACTTGATCTCACAGACATATATCGAACACTCCACCCAACAGCAGCCAAGTATACCTTCTTTTCCAACACACATGGAACACTCTCCAGAACAGACTACATATTAGGCCAAAAAGCAAGCCTTAACAGAATGCAAAGCATCGAAACACAACAAAGCATCTTTTCTGACCATAAAGCCATAAAAGTAGAAATAGTAACACAAAAGGAAAAAAAATCAAAACACACAGAAACTGAACAACATCTAGCTCAGAAACTACTGGGTTATAGAAGAAATCAAGGATGCAATAAACAAATTCATGGACTCAAACAAGAATGCAAACACATCCTACCAGAACCTCTGGGACACAGTAAAAGCAGTGCTCACAGGTCAGTTTATACCAATAAATGCAAACATCCAAAAAGAAGAAAGGGCCAAAACCAAAACATTAACCCTACAACTCGAACAAGTAGAAAGAGAGCAGCAACAGACAACCTTGGATGCCAGAAAAAAGGAAGTAATAAGAATTAGAGGAGAATTAAATGAAATAGAGAATAGAAAAACAATTGAAAGAGTTAACAAAACCAAAAGCTGGTTCTTAGAAAAGATCAACAAAATCGATAAACCATTGGCCAAACTGACAAAAAAACAGGAGAGAAAGCAAATAACCTAAATAAGAAATGAGATGGGTGATATAACAGACCAAACTGAAATCAAAATAATTATAACAAAACACTATGAACAGGTGTACTCTGACAAATTTCAAAACCAAGAGAAAATGGACAAATTTCTAGAAACTCACTACCTAGCTAAACTAACACAAACAGAGGTAGAACAACTGAATAAACCTGTAACAAAAGAAGAGATTGAAAAGGTAATTAAAAACCTCCCAACTGAAAAAAGCCCTTGCCCAGACGGTTTTACTGGAGAAAACTTACCAAACTTTCAGAGAAGAGTTAACACCAGAACTACTAAAGGCATTTCAGAGCATAGGAAAGATAAAATACTCCCAAACTCATTCTGTGAAGCCAGAAAAACCCTGATACCAAAACCAGGTAAAGGCATCACAAAAAAAGAAAATTACAGACCAATATCCCTCGTGAACATTGACGCAAAAATTCTCAACAAAATTCTAGCCAATAGAATTCAACAGCATATCAAAAAAATAATTCACCATAATCAAGTGGGATTTATACCAGGTATGCAGGAATGGTTCAACATTAGCAAAACAATCTAATCCATCACACAAATAAAACAAAAGACAAGAACCATATGATCTTACCAATTGATGCAGAAAAGGCATTTGACAATGTCCACCACCCACTCATGATAAAAACTTTCAACAAAATAGGAAGAGAAGGGAAAAAATGTTCAATAAAATTAAGGGCATTTATACAAAGCCAACAGCCAACATCATCCTAAATGGACAGAGTCTGAAAGCATTCCCCTTGAGAACGGGAACCAGACAAGGATGCCCTTTATTACCACTCTTATTCAACATTGTGCTGGAGGTCCTAGCCAGAGCAATGAGGCTAGAAAAAGAAATAAAGGGCATCCAAATTGGTAGGGAAGAAGTCAAAGTATCTCTATTTGCAGATAATATGATCTTATACACAGAAAATCCCAAAGAATCCACAAGAAAACTACTGGAACTAATAGAAGATTTCAGCAAAGTATCAGGATACAAGATAAACAGAAAAATCAGTTGGATTCCTTTACACCAACAAAAAGAACTGCAAAGAGGAAATCACCAAATCAGTATCATTTACAATAGCCCCCAAGAAGATAACACACTTAGGAATAAATCTAACCAGAGACATAAAAGACCTATGCAATGAAAACTACAAGACACTACCGCAGGAAACCAAAAAAGACCTGCATACGTGGAAAAACATACCTTGCTCATGGATAGGAAGACTCAACATTGTGAAAATGTCAATTCTACCCAAAGCAATCTACAGATACAATGCAATCCCGATCAAAATTCCAATGGAGAAACAAATCACCAACTTCATATGGAAAGGGAAGAGGCCTCGGATAAGTAAACCACTACTCAACAAGAACAACAAAGTGGGAGGCCTCACCCTACCAGATTTTAGAACCTATTATACCGCCACCGTAGTCAAAACAGCCTGGTACTGGTATAACAACAGATACACAGACCAATGCAACAGAATTGAGAATCCCAATGTAAATTCATCCACCTATGAGCAGCTGTATTTGGACAAAGGCCCAAAGTCCATTAATTGGGGAAAAGACAGTCTCTTTAACAAATGGTGCTGGCATAACTGGATATCCATCTGAAAATAACTGAAACAAGACCCATACCTCACACTACACACAAAAACTAACTCAAAATAGATCAAGCACCTAAATATAAAATCTAAAACTATAAAGATCATGGAAGAAAAAATAGGGACAATGCTAGGAGCCCTAATACATGGCATAAACAGAATATGAACCATAAGTAACAACTCACAAACACCAAAAGAGAAAATAGATAACTGTGAGCTCCTAAAAATCAAACACTTATGCTCATCAAAAGACTTCAGCAAAAGAATAAAAAGACAACCTACAGACTGGGAAAAAATTTTTGGCTACAACAAATCCAATCAGTGTCTAATCTCTAAAATCAGCGTCCAATCTCTAAAATCTACAAGATACTGCAAAACCTCAACAACAAAAAGACAAATAACCCAATTAAAAAATGGGCAAAGGACACAAACAGACACTTCGCCAAAGAAGACATTCAGGTGGCTAACAGATACACAAACTATTAGCCATTAGAGAAATGCAGATCAAAACTACAATGAGGTATCATCTCACCCCAACAAGGCTAGCATTAATCCAAAAAACACAAAATAATAAATGCTGGAGAGGTTGTGGAGAGACTGGAACACTTATACACTGTTGGTGGGAATGTAAAACGGTACAACCACTTTGGAAATAGATTTAGCGCTTCCTTAAAAAGCTAGAACTAGTAGTACCATAGGATCCAGCTATCCTGCTCCTTGGAATATATCCTAGAGAAATAAGGGCCGTCACACGAATAGATATATGCACACCCATGTTCACTGCAGCACTGTTAACAGCAAAAAGATGGAAACAACCTAGGTGCCCACGGACAGACAAATGGATAAGAATGGATAAACAAATTATGGTATATCCACACAATGATGAAATACTATGCAACGATAAAGAACAACGATGAAGCCGTGAAACATAACATGGAGGAAGCTGGAGATCATTATGCTGAGTGAATTTAGTCAGTCACAGAAGGACAAATATTGCATAAAGACCACTATTATAAGAACTCAAGAAAAGGTTTAAACACAGAAGAAAACATTCTTTGATGGTTACGAGGGTGGGGAGGGAGGGTGAGGATTATTCACTAACTAGACAGTAGACAAATTATTTTAAGCGAACGGAAGCACTCACTACAGGGGAAGTCAGCACAACCAGACTAAACCAAAGCTAAGAAGTTTCCTGAACACATCTAAACACTTCGAGGGACAGAGTAGCAGGGGTGGGGGCCTGGGGACCATGCTTTCAGGGGACATCTACGTCAATTGGCATAACAAAGTTAGTTAAGAAAACGTTCTGCATTCTACTTTGGTGAGTGCTGTCTGGGGTCTTAAAAGCTAGCAAGTGGCCATCTAAGATCTATCAATTGGTCCAACCCACCTGGAGTAAAGGTGAATGAAGACTACCAAAGATACAAGGAAAGCATTTGCCCAAGAGACAGAAAGGGCCACATAAACCAGAGACAGCATCATCCTGAGACCGGAAGAACTAGATGGTACCCGGCTACCACCAATGACTACCCTGACAGGGAACACAACACAGAGTCCCTGATGGAGGAGAGAAGTTAGGTACAGAACTCAAGTTCTAGTAAAAAACCAGACTTAATGGTCTGAGACTTAAGGAACCCCAGAAAGCATGGCCCCTGGACTCTCTGTCTGCCTAGAACTAAAACCATTCCCGAGGCCAACTCTTCAGACAAATATTAGACAGGACTATAGGACATAAAATGATACTCATGAAGAGTGTGCTTCTCAGCTCAAGTAGATACATGAGACTAAACGGGCGTCTCCTGTCCAGAGGTGATAAGAAGGCAGAGAGGGTCAGGAGCTGGTTGAACGGACACGAGCCATCAGGGGTGGAAAGGAGGAGTGTGTTGTCACAGTATAGGGAGAGCAACTAGGGTCACATAACAATGTATGCATAAATTTTTGTATGAAACTAACTTGAATTGTAAACTTTCACTTGAAGTACAACAATAAAATGAAAAAAACATACACAAAAGGAAAAGAGAAGGGAATCAAAATGGCTCACTACATGAAATAAGTCAATCATAAAAGGACAAACATTGTATGAGTCCTCTGCTATAAAAACTCATGAAAAGGTTTATACACAACAAGAAACAATCTTTGATGGTTACAAGGGATGGGAGGGGTGGGGATGGAAAAACACTAAATAGATAACAGATAAGTGGTAGCTCTGGTGAAGGGTAAGACAATACACAGTACTGGGGAAGCCAGCACAACTTGTGCAAGGCAGTCATGGAAGCTCCACAGACACATCCAAACTTCCTGAGGGACCCAATTACTGGGCTGAGGGCTGTGGGGCCATGGTTTCAGGGAACATCTAGCTCAACCGGCATAACACAGTTTAAAAAGAAAATGTTCTACATTCTACTTTGGTGAGTAGTATCTGGGATATTAAAAGCATGTGAGCAGCCATCTAAGATACTCCATTGTTCTCATCCCTTCGGGAGCAAGGGAAAATGAAGAAAACTAAAGCCACGAAAGAAGGATTAGTCCAAACGACTAATGGACCACAACTACCACGGCCTCCACTATACTGAGTCTAGAAAAACTAGATGGTGCCCGGCTACCACTACTGACCGCTCTGACGGGGATCACAGTAGAGGGTCCCAGACAGAGCTGGAGAAAAATGTAGAAAAAAAGTCTAACTCACAGAAAAAGACCAGACTTACAAGCCTTACAGTGACTGGAGAAACCTGAGAATATGGCCCCCTGCCACCCTTTTAGCTCAGTAATGAAGTCACTCCTGAGGTTTACACTTTAGTTAAAGGTTAGACAGGCCCATAAAACAAAATGAGACTAAAGGGGCACAGCAGCCCGGGGGCAAGGACTGGAAAGCAAAAGGGGACAGGAAAGCTGGTTAATAGGGAACCCAAAGTCAAGAAGGAAGAGTGTTGACATGTTGTGGGTTTGGTAACCAATGCCACAAAACAATATGTGTACTGTTTACCGAGAAGCTAGTTTATTCTGTAAACCTTCATCTAAAGTACAATTAACAAAAATTAAAAAACAAAAAAACTCAATAGGGTTCACTACAATAAACCAAACACGAAAGCAAGCAGTAGTAAAGGACAAAGACAAAGAAGGCTGAAGACACACAAAAAACAAGTAACAATATGGCAGAAATAAGTCACTCATTGGTAATTACAGTGAGCCTAAATGGCTTAATTGCTCCAATCAAAAGCCACAGATTAATAAACGATTCAACTATGTGCTGTGTACAAGAGACACACCTTAGACCCAAAGACACAAATAGGTTGAAAGCGAAAGGATGGGAAAAAAACATTCCAAACAAATAAAAACCAAAAGAGAGCTGAGGTGGCAATTTTAATATCAGACCAAGTAGACTTTATCACAAAATCTCTAAGGAGATAAAAATAGACATTATATACTGAAAAAATTGATCTAACAATGGAAAATAGATTTGCCCCCAACCTCAGAGCACCTAAATATATAAAGCAAACACTGAAAGAATTGAAGGGAGAAATAGCACTACAATAATAGTTGGAGACTTCAATACATCATTTTCAATACTGGACACAACATCTAGATAGAAGATCAACAAGGAAACAGAGGACCTGACTGACATTACACAACAACTAGATTCAACAGACACATATAGAACACTCCACCCAACAACAGCAAAATATACACATTCTACTCCATTGTACACGGATCAATTCTCCAGGATGGATCACATGGTATGTCACAAAGCAAGTCTTGATAAATTCAAAAAGATTGGAATCATACAAGTATTTTCTCTGAACACAACTGAATAAACCTAGAAATCAGTAACAGAAAAAAAATAGAAAAAACACGAACATATGAAAATTAAACAACACACTATTAAACTACTCATGGGTCAAGGAAGCAATCAAAAGGGAAATCACAAATTTCTTACAGTCAAATGAAAATGAAAGCACAACATACCAAAACTTACGGGATGCAGGAAAGACAGTACTTAGGGGAAACCTACAGCAATAAATGCATATATGAAGAAACATGAAACTTCGCAAATCAACAGCCCAACTCCACAACTCCAGGAACTAGAAAGAGCCAACTAAGCCTGAACCTACCAGAAGAAAGGAAATAACAAAGATTAGAGCAAAAACAAAATCAAAAACAGAAGAACAGAGCGGCCATCTAAGATACTCCACTGGTCCCAACCCATCTCGAGCAAGGGAGAATGAAGAAAACCAAAGACATAAGGGAACGATTAGTCCAAAGGACTAATGGATCAAAACTACCACAGTCTCCACCAGACTGAGTCCAGCACAACTGGATGGTGCCCAGCTACTACCACTGACTGCTCTGATAGGGATCACAATAGAAGGTCCTGGAAAGAGCTGGAGAAAAACGTAGAACAAAATCCTAAACTCACAAAAAAAGACTAGACTTGATGGTCTGTCAGAGACTGCAGAAAACCCGAGAGTATGGCTCCTGGACACCCTTCGAACTCAGTACTGAAGTCACTCCTGAGGTTCACCCTTCAGCCAAAGATCAGACAGGCCCATAAAACAAAGCGAGACTAAATGGGCACACCAGCCCAGGAGCAAGGACTAGAAGGCAGGAGGGGACAGGAAAGCTGGTAATGGGGAACTCAAGGTCGAGAAAGGCAGAGTGTTTATAATGTCATGGGGTTGGCAACCAATGACACAAAACAATATGCGTATTAATTGTTTAATGAGAATCAAATTTGCTGTGTAAACCTTCATCTAAAGTACAATTTAAAAAAAACAGAAAAGAGAGAACCAACAAAACCCGAAGTTTGTTCTTCGAAAAGATCAATAAAATTAACAAACCTTTAGCTAGACTGGAAAAAGAAAGAAAAAACATGCAAATAAACTAAATAAAAATTGAAAGGGACATTAAAACTGACCTGAAAGAAATAGAGAATTATTACAGAATTTATCAACTGTATGACAACAAACTAGATAACCTAGATGAAATGGACAAATTCTTACAAGCACACAACCTACTCAAACTGACTCAAGAGGAACCAGAAAGTCTCAACAGACCCATAACATATGAAGAGAGGGAATCAGTGATCAAAAACCTCCCAATAAAAAAAAAAAAAGTCTTGAAGCAGGTGGCTTCAGTGGGGAATTCTACCATACATTTAGAGAAAAACTGACACCAACACTGTTTAAACTCTTCTAAAAGACAGAGAATGAAGGAATGCTCCCTAATTAATTCTATGAAACAAACATAACCTGATACTAAAACCAGAAAAAGACACTACATGCCAGAAGAGAAAACTACAGGCCAATACGCCTATGAATACAGATGCAAAAAGTCTCAACAAAATACTAGCCAACAGAATCCAACAGCATAGTAAGAGTCACACACTATGACCAAGTGGAATTTATTCCAGGAATGCAGAGATGGTTCAACATTAGAAATTCAACCAACGTAATATACCACATCAGCAGAACAAAAAGAACCACGTGATCATCTCTATGGATGCAGAAAAGCATCTGATAAAATCCAACACCCTTTTTCTTGATGAAAAACCCTAAAGAAGATCAGAATAACAGAGAAATCCCTCAATTAATCAGGGCATATATGGAAAGTCAAGAGCCACAATTATACTTAATAAAGAAAGACTGAGAGCTTTCTGCTTGAAATCAGGAAGAAGATGGGGGGCCTGCTCTCACCACATCTATTCAATATCGTAAGTTCTATGCACAGCAATAAAACAAGAAAAGGAAATAAAACCTGTCTGGTTTGAAAAAGAAGAGTCAAATTATCTCTATTCATAAAAGATACAATCCTATATATAGAAAATCCCAGAGTCCACAAGAAAACTTCTAGATGTGACAGGAACCTTAGGGGGCAGTAAATTTGTTAATGGGGGAGGAATAATCAGAAAAGGAGGGTGAGAATGGTTGCACACAAAGAATGTAATCAGTGTTACCAAATGGTACATGTAGAAACTGTGGAATTGGTTTATGTTTTGCTGTGTATATTCTCAACAACAAAAAAATAAATATGAAAAAATGAATCTTCTAGAGCTAATAAAGAAATTTAGCAAAGCTATAGGGTACACATTCAACAAACAAAAATCAGATGGGTGTCTATACATCAGCAATAAGAAAAATGAAAGGAAAATTAGGTAAATGATTCCATTTACAATAGTATCTAAGAGAATGAAATAACTAAGAATAAATTTAACAAGGGATGTGAAAGACTTAAACGATGAAAATTATGAAACACTGCCAAAAGAGACTAAAGAAGACTTAAATGGAAAGATGTTCCACGTTCATAGATTGGAAAACTTAATATTGTTAAGATGTTAATACTATCCAAAGCAATCTATAGATTCAATGCAATTTCGATCAAAATTCCATCAGCCTTCTTTACAGAAATGGGAAAAATGATCCTCAACTTTACAGAGAATGGCAAGATGCCCCAAATAACTAAAACAATGTTGAAAGAGAAGAACAAAGTAGGACTCATACTTCCTGATTTAAAACATATTATACAGCTACAGTAATCAAAACAGCCTTATACTGCTATAACAATAAACACACAGACCAATGGAATAGAATTGAGAATCCAGAACTAAACACACACATCTATGGTCAACTGATTTTTGACAAGGGAGTGAAGTCCATTCTATGGGGAAAGAAGAGCATCTTCAATCAATGGTGCTTTGAAAATTGATTTCCACATGCAGAAAAAAATGAAACAGGATCCATGAATCACACCGTACACAAAAACAAATTTAACGTGGATTAAGGGCCTAAATGTGAAAACCAAAACAATAAAATTCTTAGAAGAAACTGCAGGGGCAACGCTGTCAGGCCTAGCTTTCAACGACAGATTATCTAATATAATAACAAAAGCACAAACAACAAAGACAAATGAATGAGATCTCATAAAAATTAAACACGTTCACCAAAAGACTTTACCAAAAAAGTGAAAAGACAAGTAACTGACTGGGAGAATTTCTTCAGAAACCATGTAACTGATAAGAATCTAGTAATCAAAACGTATATAAAACTTCCACAACAAAAAGACAACCCAATCATAAAATGGGCAAAGGACTTGAATAGACATTTCACCAAAGAGGACATTCAAATGACCACCAAACACACGAAAAGATGCTCAGCATCATTAGCCACCAAAAGCAAAAAAAAACTCGCCATCAAGTCGATTCCGACTCATAGCGACTCTACAGAACAGAGTAGAACTGCCCCTTAGGGTTTCCAAGGAGCGGCTGTTGGTTTGGAACTGCCGACCTTTTGGTTAGCAGCTGAGCGCTTAACCACTAACCATTGTACCACCAGGGCTCAGTCAAAACCACGATGAGATACCATTTCACTCCCACTAAGATAGTTAAGATTAAAAAAAAAAACCTGAAAATAAAAAATGTTGGCAAGAATGCGGGGAAATTGAAATCCTTACCCAGTGCTGATGGGAATGCAAAATGGTACAGCCGTTGTGGAAAACTGTGCGGCGGTTCCTCAAAAACTAATAAAAGTACCCTATGACCCAGCAATCCCACTCCTAGTTATATAACCAAAAGAACTGAACATAGAGACTCAAATACAGACTTGTACATCAGTGTTCACTGCAGCACTATTCACAACAGCCAAAAGGTGGAAACAACCTAAATGCCCATCAGCAGATGAATGGATAAACAAAACGTGGTACACACATACAATGGAATACTACTCAGCCAGCAGGAAAAGGAAGTCGTGATACATGGCTACAGTATGGATGGAGCTGGAAAACATGCTGAGTTAAAGAACTCAATCACAAAAGGACAAACATTACATGACCTCACTTACACAGAAAAGATAAGAAAAGGCAAATATATGGAGACTGAAGTTTTTTAGTGCTTACCAGGGGCAGGAGGGAGGGGGGAAGAAGGGATTATTGCTTACTGGGTACTGAGTTTTGGTTTACCTGTTACCCGTTGCCATCCAGTCAATTCTGACTCATAGCAACCCTACAGGACAGAGCAGAACTGCCCCATAGAGGTTTCCAAGGAGCAGCTGGTGGATTATAACTGCCAACCTTCTGGTTAACAGCCGAGCTCTTAACCACTGTGCCACCAGGGCTCCGAGTTTTGGTTACAGCAAAGGAAAAACCGCATTGATTAAGGGTAGGGTTGCACAGCTGATTATTGTGAGTGCTGTCACTAAGTTGTACACCTGTAAAAAGTTGAATTGGCAAAAGCTGTGCAAAAGATATATTTACAAAAAAAAAAAAAAAGAGTAGCTGCTGAGGCTGCTTATGTACAACCAAATACCTCATGGGATTTGGTCCCTTGGTTTGGAGGTTTAGGGTGATGGTTTCATAGGATATCCTAGGTAACTGGCCTAATAACATGTTTAGTGCTTCTGTTCTACCTCCTAGTTTGTTGCATACTGTCTGAGGTCTTAAAAGCTTGCAAGTGGGCCATCCAAGACATAACAATTGGTCTCCACTCACCTGGAGCAACAGAGGAAGAAGGAGAGTCAGGAATAGGAAGAGGAAATGGAATATGTGGCTAAATGCCTCTATGAACAACTGCCTCCACAGAACAACTGCCTCCTTTGCCTTGAGTCCAGAAGTGGATGGTGCCCACCTACCATTACTGAACAATTTTATCAAAGATTCTACAGAAGAATCCTGATCAAAAGGGGGGAAACGCAGAACAGAATTTCAAATACTCATAGAATCCAGACGTTCTGGAGCCATGAAGGCTGGATGAACCCTGAGATATCGCCACACCTTAAACCAAAAATATCCCCGAAGTCTCTTTAAAACCAAACAATAGTTTAATTAGTGAAAAATGTCTGCCTTGAGCATTATGCTCTTTTAAGAACTATCAATAAAGGAACAAATTGACAACAGCAACTTGAAAGATTAGACAGGATCCTCAGGGGGCAGTGAGTTTACGTTAATGGGAGGAAGAAGTCCAAAAAGGATGAGAATGGTTGCACAACTCGAAGAATGTAATCCATGTCACTGAATTATACACGCAGAAACTGCTGAATTGGTTTGTTTTGCTGTGTATATTCTCAACAGAAAATAAATAAAATTTTAAAACAGAAAAAAAAACCTATGGGGCAGTTCTACTCTGTCCTATAGGGTTGCTATGAGTCAGAATCGACCGCGCAGAACAACAGTTTGGTCAAAACAGTCTGTCCTCTCCTGGGAGCCTGAGACTAGTATTTACAGACTCCACTTAAAAATTAGAGAATTAAGACAAGGAGTAAATGTGCTTCATCAGTCAAGAATATACATGATTAGACAGAAAATGGCCAATTCTCTATTCAGGATTCAATCTTGAAGGCCATTCAACAAAACAATTTCTTAAATTCTTAAAACATCCACGAATTTTTCATTTCAATCTCAAAAGAAGAGTACAACAATGCTTCTGTACCATCTTCTGCTTCTGTTTACAATCATTCATTCGTTCGACAAATACTTATTGAACACCTACTACATTCCAGGTACTATTTTCTCATGGACCTCGTGTTAGTGCGGAAGAGACAAATAACCAAGTTCAATTCAGTGTGGTCACTGTCATGATAAAGAAGTAAAAGGTGCTACATGTATATGAAGAAGAGAAGGATAGCCATCAAATCTGAACCCAGGGTGGGAGTGAGGGTAAGGAGTCAGAAAAAGCTTCCAAGAGAATACAACTTGTAGATGAAGGCCAGATGGTAGCACAGTGGAGAAAAAATATTCAAGGTAGAGGAAATAACCGTTGCAAAGACCTGGAAGGCAACAGAGGAAATTTAGGGAACCGAACAAACTTTAGTATGCTTGGAGCTTAGAGTACAAGAAGGGCAGTGACCGGAGATGAGAGGAGGTTAGAGTTATATGCAAGGACCAAATCATGCAGACTCTTGTAAATCATGTTAAGGTCATCTTCCTAAAAGAAATGAGGAGCCAGAAAAGCTTTTGGGCAGGGGAATGAACTGATATAATTTTTGTTTTAAAAGATTATTCAACTTTTTAACAAATGGTGTTAGAATAATTGGATATACGCATACAAAAAAAAACGAACCTTAATCCATACCTTGCACCCTGTCAAAAATTAACTCAAAATAGATCACAGATATAAATGTAAGACGCAAAATAATAAAACACAGGAGAAAATCTTTGTGACCTTGGGTTAGGCAAAAATTTCTCAAATATGACATTAAAACCACAAGCAATTAACAAGTTAGACTTCTACTCTTCATAAGATGCTGTTAAGACAAAAAATAAGCCACAGACTGGGAGAAAATCTTTGCAAATTACATATGTGATAAAGAACTCGACCTAGAATATACAAAGAAGTCTCAAAACTCAGTAAGAAAACAACTAAACAAAAGTAAAAATGGGAAAAAGAGATAAACAGACACTTCACCAAGGAAGGTACCTGGATGATAAATAAGCAGATGAAAACACATTAACATTCTTAGCCATTACCAAAAAACCAAACCCGTTGCCATCAAATTGATTCTGACTCATGGCAACCCCATTATGTTACGGAGTAGAACTGCGCCATAAGGTTTTCTCGGCTGTAATCTTTACAGAAGCAGATCGCCAGGCCTTTCTTCTGTGGCACTGCTGGGTGGGTTTGAACTGCCAACCTTTAGGTTAGCAGTCGAGCGCAAATTGTTTGTGCCACCCAGGGACCACCAGGGAAATGCAAATTAAAACCATGATGAAAAGCCCCTACGCACCTATCAGAATAGCTAACATTAAAAAGACTGACCATACCAAGTGATGGTGAGGATGTGGAGCAGTTGGAACTCTCATGCACAGCTGGTGGCTATGTTAAATGGTAAAGCCACTTTAGAAAAGAGTTTGGCAATTTTTAAAAAAGTTAAACATACACCTATCATATGATCTAGCCATTCCACTTTTTGGTATTTTACCCAAGAGAAAAGGAAATACATATCCATATGTAAATGTATATATGAATGTTCATAGCAGCTTTATTCATAATAGCCAAAACCTGAGAACAAGCAAAACTTCCTTTAATAAGTGAATGGTTAAACAAACTGTGGTACTACAAGTTTTAATGGACCACTACATAGTAGTAACAAGAACAAACAACTGATGCATGCAACCACCTGGATAAATCTCAAACTAATCACACTGAGTGAAAGGCAGATAAGAAAGAGTACATGCTGTACAACTCCATTTATCTAAATTCTAGAAAATATAAAGTAATCTATAGTGAGAGAAAGCAGATCAGTGGCTGCTAGCGGACAAGGAGGGAGGGAAATGAGAAAGCAGGAGAAAGGGATCTCTAAGGGGCACCAAGATAATTTTGGGGGTGATGGATATGCTCATTGCCGTGTCGTGAGGGTTTCACAGGTATACATGTACGTCAAAACACAGCAAAAAACACTTTAAATGTGTGCAGTTTATTATATGTCAATCATATCTTAATAAAGCTGTTTTTTAAAAAGGATAAAGGGGACATGCTTATAAAAAATTAATGTAAGCCTTACCTCATCATCTATCTTCATCTGAAAATCTTCCTCATTTTCTTCTTCTGGGGCAAAAAAGGACTTCTCACCATAGCCAGCATCCTGGAAAAGGAAAAAAAAATCCATCCATAAACCAAACAATCGAAAAGCACAAGTTTTACTGAATACCAAGTACACAATATCAAAACATATCCTGCATAAAGAATGAATCTGTAAAGTCATCACCGTATCACCATTCTATATCCTTAGACTATAAGAACATACTAGCTGATAGATGGATAATCAGGGCCTATAAGGAAGCTAAAAAGAGATGCTTAATAATTCCGACTCATTAACTCAGTGGGACAGCACTGTTGCCGTCCCGCTCCAGCTGGACCATTCCTATTTTGGCCTGATAAGAAAACTGTGTTTCTCTAAACCACACCTCCAGCACCATCATTATCTCCGTCCACCTAGGAGGATGTGGGAACTGGCAAGTACTTATCCTGTTTAAACGTCTTACAAAGAAAAACTAAAATCACCACCCAAATGGATGAGCAATCATTTTCAAAGTAAAACAATATGCCCTCAGTCCCTTATTAAGTCTTCCCACTGATATTTAACTATTATCATTTTCCCCATAACTGACGTCCACAGAGAACACCTCATACGGTTTGAATTTTTTAATAATTGGTAATAATCTAGTAGCCATCATCTCTTAAGTCAACGAGAAGAGTCTTCTCCCCCGTCTTACTGGCATAGGCAGTGAGTGGCTAAGTGGAAGGTGTTCACCTTCAGTCGCTGTTCTGCAGCTATCATACTATAATAAGCACAGCACTGCTCTGGAGACACCATAGCTCTGATCTCTTCTTCGGTTGGTAAACGAAAATCAGACTTCAACACCCACCAATTTGAGTCCATCCCTGGAAAAGATACAGAAAGGGAAAATGAAACTGCTCTAAATTCCAAAGGTCCTAACACTCATTGATAGCAGAAGGGATAACAAAGGAAGACTGAATCAGGAAATGCCCTAGAAGGGAACAGGCCTAGCCACAGTTAACGACTTTCTTGCCAAGACAGATCCTGCTACTAGGCTTCCTACACTTCACATAAGACATCTCTCTTGGAATTCAGCATTAGGAAAACCTTGGTTTACTATGAGAAAATCTGGTATCGTACTTCCTTTCCAACAACCACAATGAATTTCCTGGCAGCCAAAATAAAAAAAACAATCAGAGCCTCCATATAATTAGATTTGCTACTTCCTCCTTTCAATGACCATCTATTTCTATTTTATTAGCTGTACACTTAAATTCCTTTACAGAGAGCCATCACAATTTTTTTCTTGGAAAGAGTTGGAGAGGACAAATAACCAGACACAACTGATGACCTGTGCGTTTGAAGTCAGCGCAGAGCTTCAGCCTCTTTCGGATGCTGCTTTCTGAATGGGATGGAAAGGCTTTTTTAATATCTTCCATTCGAATCCGCCGTGGCCGATCTTTACTCTTCCAGAAGAGGCGGTAAATAAAAACCTACCCAACAAACCAAAAGCATTTCATTTGGCAAATGATAAAGGTCTATCCCTTCTTCTGCTAAGCCATAATGTGTTTTGATCTTTCCTGTTGTGCCCCCAAAATCACATACCCTTTTATGTGCACCCTGACTCCCTCCCTACCCATCCATCCTTACCTGTAGGAAGTCTCGAATATGTGTATTGGCTCTCTTGGAGTTGGGCCCAGGAACTTCAAACAAGGGGCACTGCTGGCCAACCACAAAAATATCCACTAGTTCCCGAATATAGTAACCCTGTCTTGTCCGAATGATCAGAAAGTCAGTTTCTGGCATCTTATGAAGATAAATTGGGGCACGAAAAAGGTTGTTCTCAAATGCCTGACAAGAGTAAAAACATGTAAAAATTATATACAAAGGAGCCTAGGAAGTTCAGTCTCTGAAGAGAAAGGAAAATCGAGTTTGTTTGCTCTCCACCCTCATATGACTTAAACAGTAATATAATAAATTATAATGTAGAATAAAAAACAAGGTTAGAAAGACAATTCTTACTTAAGAGTCAGTAATGGAGAAACTCTAGGATTTGTAGTGAGATGACATTGGCTCTGTCACTCAATGTATGACATCAAACAAGTTACTTAACATCTCTGAGCTTAACTTTCCCCATCTATAAAATGGAGATACTTAAAATGCCTATACCTCACAGGACTGTTAAGAAGATTATGTATGAAAATCACTTTATAAACTAACAAGTATTAAATTACTACCACAGACCCCTGCATAGTCCCTGACACACAATTTGTTGGTGTTGTTAGTTGCCATCGGGTTGGCTGCAACTCATAGTGACCCCATGTAAAACAGAATGAAAGCTGTCTGGTTCTGTGCCATCTTCATGATCACTGGTGTTTGAGACCATTGTCTCGGCTACTGTGTCAATCCACTTCACTGAGGGTTTCCCTTGTTTTCGTTAAACGTGATGTCCTTTTCCAGCAGACGCACAATAGGTGAGATCAAAACATTTTGTTGAATAAATAAGTGAATTAATTAAAACATAAAAACAAAAAGCAATGAGGTAGGAAGTATGCTAGAGAGAACAGAATAAACACAAAGAGAGGGCAGGACAGAAACATTTGAGTCAGTTTAAGTAGCAGTCAGATGGGGATCAACAAGAAGCCTGTGATTCTAAGTCTTCTCAGAATAGGAGACAGAAAAAGGGATGATCCTCACTGTATGGATGCAGAACACAAGTTCTAAGTGTAAAACAGGTAAGAAAAAGAACTACAAAAAAAATATAGAAAAGAAATTTTAGAAGACTACCAAAGTAGGCCACAAAAGAAGGAGATGGATTGGTAGAAAACCTCAACAGAAAGTTACAGGGAGAGGAAATGCCAGCAACAGAATAAAGATGATGTTTAAAATCTTGTGAGAAATAGACTATAGATGTAAAACCCAAACCAGTTGCCATTCAGTCAATTCCATCTCACAGCGACCCCATGTTTTCAGAGTAGAACTGCACTCCATAGGTTTTTCAAGGCTGTGACTTTGCAGAAGCGGACTGCCAGGCCTTTCTTCTGAGGTGCCTCTGGGTGGATTCAAACCATCGACCTTTCAGTTAGTAGCTTAGCACTTAACTACTTGTGCCACACACACCCCCGCAAAAAAACAGGGCTTTGCAGACGCTTTAGAAAAATAAGCAATAGTGGAATAAACCAAGTACAAGGGGTAGGAAAAATGGTTAAGATTGTCAAGAGAAATGAAATGGAGAAAGGACAAAGTAGTAGAGTACTAGAGATTTCACAGTATCACTGGTGGATATCTGTACTTTCCCTTAACAAAAATATGTAAAACCCAACTTACCAAATGGCCCCTCTACACCCATCAGAACAAAGGAGAAACAAAAAGCACTGCACTATGATTAGGGACTGTAGATGGCACGGTGCAGGTGTGGATCAATACTCACAAATGACCACAACTTAGCAATTTTCTGCATACAAACCAGACGTTCATCAATTAACTACAGAAAACTATTAATCCCAGGCTGACTTCCTTATGCCACCCATGTATTTTTGGGCTTCTTACCAGTGCGGATTTCAAAAAATTATTTCAAATTTAGCCTAAAAATAACAATTAAAAGCCAGTTTTAAGAAAAAAGATTTTTAAAAAACATTTAAATGCAGCTATAATCATCTTCTCATTATATTGATTTCCCCCATATTTGACGTATGAACACTGTCTCATTCAACTAGTTCTTTCTGGGCTGACTAGCTCCTTATCTGTCAATTTCCTTAGGGAAGAATTATAACAAGCAAGAATTCTCACCTGCAGTAACTGGCCTGGATGGAGAGAGCCCAGGAAAGGAGATGTATGGCAGTAAACAGTTTCCCCATATTTGCAATCTGGGGCTCCAGGATCCTTTCCGGGTTTCTATGAAGAAGACAGCAACACCCAGTTACTATCACAGAATATAATTAATAAACCTACACAAAAATATTCCATGACCATGGCACTTTACTAACATGATTAAAAAAGGTATTTCTTTCTCCCAAGAAATTTATAGTATAAAGAAAACAAAGTACATATTCAGAGATATCACTGGACATCTAACTATAGCTATATCAATAACAAAGATTTTTCTGAGCAGAGACTCACCCGTTTATAGTAGTTTTTTATCTTGGTTGCCATGCCAACCTGCATCATTAAGGGTCCATTTTCCTCACTGTATTCTGCAAGAATAAGATCTCCATCTTTGCCTGTGAGGTCCTGAGGTGTGCGCATAAAAAACATCTCTCCACCACCTGAAGCTTGCCTCTCTTGTTCTCTCATCTGTCCAGAACAAGAACACAGCTCAGTTCATGACAGATTCATTCTAAGGCAAATACACCAAAAAAGCTTCTACCTTGCTTTTTTCAATTACATCATGAAAATTTTCAAACATAAAGTTGAAAGACTAGTACTATGAACACCTATTAACCCACCGCCTACGTGTAACTTTTTTTTTGTTTATATGTTGCCTGTTTGTTTTATCTTTATAGATTTCGCTATACCATTTTCGAAAGCTGCAGTCATAATACTTCCCCCTAAGTATTTTCTTCTTGCACGCATCTTTTAAGAATAAGGACATTTTATCATACCAAAACCTCTGGGACACAGCAAAGGCAGTTCTCAAAGGACAATTTATAGCAATAGACGCACACATCAAAAAAGAAGAAAGAGACAAAATCAAAACATTAACTACACAACACGAACAAATAGAGAACAGCAAAAGAAGCCCAAGCCACCAGAAGAAAGGAAATAATAAAGAACAGAACAGAAATAAATGAAATAAGAGAACAGAAAAACAATAGAAAGAATCAACAAAACCAAAAGTTGGTTCTCTGAAAGGATCAACAAAACGAACAAACCACTGGCCAAACGGACAAAAGAATAACAGGAGAGAACGCAAATAACCCAAATAAGAAATGAAATGAGGGACATTACAATAGACCCAACTGAAATAAAAAGGATCAGAACAGAGTATTATGAAAAACTATACTCCAACAAATTTAAAAACCTAGAGGAAATGGATAAATTTCTAAAAACACACTACTACCCAAACTAACACAAAGTGATGTTGAAAATCTGAACAGACCCGTAACAAGAGAAGAGATTGAGAAGGTAATTAAAAAAACTCCCAACAAAAAAAACAACCCTGGCCCAGATGGCTTCACTGGAGAATTCTACAAAACATTCAGAAGAGCTTATACCAGTACTACTCAAACTATTTCAGAAAACAGAAAAGAAAGCAACACTTCTGAAATCATTCTATGAAGCCAGCATAACCCTGATACCAAAACTAGGCAAATGTACCACAAAAAAAGAAAATTATAAACCAGTTATCACTCATGAATATAGATGTAAAAATTCTCAACAAAATTCTAGCCAATAGAATTCAGCATATCAAAAAAAAATACACCACGACCAAGTAGGATTCATACCAGCTATGAAAGGATGGTTCAACATTAGAAAATCAACCAACGTAATCCACCACATAAGTAAAAGGAAAGAAAAGAATCACATGATCATCTCAATTGATACAGAAAAGGCATTCGACAAAGTCCAACACCCATTCCTGATAAAAACTCTCAATAAAATAGGTATAGAAGGCAAATTTCTCAACATAATAAAGGGCATCTATGCAAAACCGATGGCCAACATCACTCTTAATGGAGAGAGGCTGAAAACATTCCCCTTGAGAACAGGAACAAGACAAGGATGCCCTTTATCACCACTCCTATTTAACATTGTACTGAAGTCCTAGCTAGAGTAACAAGGCAAAAAAAAGAAAGAAAGGGCATCCAAATTGGTAATGAACAAGTTAAACTGTCCCTATTTGCCTATGATGCTATACACAGAAAACCCAAAAGACTCCACGAGAAAACTACTGGAATAGAAAGATTCGGCAGATTGGCAGGATACAAGATAAACATACAAAAATCAGTTGGATTCCTATACACCAATAAAGAGAATGATGAAAAGGAAAACAATACTATTTATAGTAGCCCCTAAAAAAATAAGATACTTAGAAACAAATCTAACCAGGGATGTAAAAGACCTATACAGAGAAAACTACAAAACACTTCTGCAAGAAACCAAAAGAGATCTACGTAAATGGAAAAACATATCATGCTCATGGATAGGTAGACTCAACATTGTGAAAAGTGACAATTCTACCCAAAGCAATCTACAAATACAATGCAATCCCCATCCAAATACCAACATTCTTCAAAGAGATGGAAAAACTAATCATTAACCTTATATGGAAAGGGAAAAAGCCCTGGATAAGTAAAGCACTACTGAAAAAGAAAAATAAAGTAGGAGGACTCGCACTACCTGACCTCGGAACCTACTATACAGCTACGGTAGTCAAAACAGCCTGTTACTGGTATAACGACAGATACACATTGACCAATGGAACAGAATTGAGAACCCAGATATAAACCCATCCACCTACGGTCACCTGATCTTCGACAAGGGCCCAAAGTCCATCAAATGGGGAAAAGACAGTCTTTTTAATGAATGGTGCTGGCAAAACTGGATGTCCATCTGCAAAAAAATGAAACAGGACCCATACTTCACACCATATACAAAAACTAATTCAAAATGGATCAAAAACCTAAATATAAAGCCAAAAACTATAAAGTTCACAGAATAAAAAATAGGATCAACACTAGAAGCCCTAATACACGGAATTAAAAGGATGCAAACCATAACCAAGAACACACAAACTCTAGTAGATAAGCTAGATAACTGGGATCTTCTAAAAATTAAACACTTATGCCTTTCAAAAGACTTCACCAAAAGAGTAAAAAGAGAACCTACAGACTGGGAAAAAATTTTTGGACATTACAAGTCAGACAAAGGTCTAATCTCCAAAATCTCCAAGGAAATCCAATACCTCTACAACAAACAGACAAATAATCCAATTAAAAAATGAGCAAAGGAGATGGACACTTCACCAAAGAAGACATTCAAGCAGCCAACAGACACATAAGGAAATGCTCGCGATCACTGGCTATTAGAGAAATGCAAATCAAAACCACAATGAGATACCTTCTCACCCTGGCATTACTGGCACGAATCAAAAACACTGGAAATAACAAATGCTGGAGAGGCTGTGGGGAGATCGGAGTTCTTAGGCATTGCTGGTGGGAACGTAAAGTGATACAACCATTTTGGAAAAGAATAGGGCGCTTCCTTAGAAAGCTAGAAATATACCATACGATCCAGCAATCCCACTCCTAGGAATAGATCCTAGAGAAATAAGAGCCCTCACACAAATAGACATATGCACACCCATGTTCACTGCAGCACTGTTCACATTAGCAAAAAGATGAAAACAACCTAGATACCCATCAACAGATGGAGGAATAAACTATGGTACATACACACAATGGAGTACCGTGCAATAATAAAAACAGTGATGAATCTGTGAAGCATCTCATAACACAGATGAAACTGGAGGACATTATGCGGAGTGAAATAATTCAACAACAAAAAGACAAATATTGTACGAGACCACCACTGTAAAAACTCATGAAATAGTTTACACACAAAAAGAAACAATCTTTGATGGTTACGAGGTATAGGAGGGGTGGGGGAGAATACTTAATAGACAAGTGGTAACTTTGGTGAAAGGTAAGGCAGTACACAATACTGGGGAAGCCAGCACAACTTGTACAAGGAAAGGTCATGAAAGCTCCATAGACACATCCAAACTCCCTGAGGGACCGAATCGCTGGGCGGAGGGGTGTGGGGACCATGATCTCGGGGAACATCTAGCTTAACTGACATATTTTATAAAGAAAATGTTCTACATTCTACCTTGGTGAGTAGCGTCTGGGGTCTTAAAAGCCTGTGAGCAGCCATCTAAGATACTCCACTGGTCTCACCCCTTCGGGAGCAACGGAGAATGAAGAAAACAAGATACAAGGAAAAGATTAGTCCAAAGGACTAATGGACCACAACCACCACAGCATCCACCAGACTGAGTCCAGTACAGCTAGATGGTGCCCAGCTACCACCATTGACTGCTCTGACAAGGATCACAACAAAGAGTCCTGGACAGAGCTGGAGAAGGATGTGGAACAACATTCTAACACACAAAAAAGATCAGATCTACTGGCCTGACAGAGACTTGAGAAACCCTGAGAGTATGGCCCCTAGACACCCTTTTAGCTCAGTAATGAAGTTACTTCCGAGGTTCACCCTTCAGCCAAAGATTAGACAGCCCCATAAAACGAAACGAGACTAATGGGGCACAACAGCCCAGGGACAAGGAATAGAAGGCATGAGGGGACAGAAAGCTGGTAATAGGGTACCCAAGGTCAAGAAGGGAGAAAGTTGGCATGTCGTGGGGTTGTTAACCAATGTCATAAAACAATATGTGTGTTAATTGTTTAATGAGAAACTATTTGTTCTGTAAACCTTCATCTAAAGTATAAGGACGTTCTCCTAAACAACTACATTATATCCTATCTAAGAAAATAAACAATTATATCCTAATATTACCTAATATCCAATCCATTTCCCCCATTTGTACCCCACTATCTTTTTACAGACGTTTCTTTTTCCTTCCTAACCGGAATTCACTCATACCTTGGCCTTCTTTTTGATGTGCTTTAACAAAGGTTGGACCGAGTGGGGACCTGGCTGAGATAGTGTCCCAAAGGAGTACTTTTTCAGAGGTGGGCGATGGAACTGCCGGAGTTTGATGGGCCCCATGTGAGTGGGAAAGAAGGGCTGCCGTAATTCCACAGCAGGAATTGAGTGCTAAAAACAGGAAATATAAAGGTTCAAATTAAATACTACTTCCAGCCTAGGCAAAATTAACCACATCCTTCATCAGAAGCAGTGAGTTCCCCCCCACCACAGAGAAGATGCTACTTTTACCTGAATAATATTCCCTCCAAAGGTGCCTCGAAGACCCTGTTGCTTGGGGTAGTAATACTCATCATTGGAGAGATTCCATGGATCTTTCACTTCTGGCTGAGACATGTTCTAATGACAGATCATCAAATACAATAAACCTTATTAGACTACCGTTCTCCATTACCTTTCTTGGTTCTTCTAAACACCAAGTCCTCTTTCCCTTCACAGACCTGCTGTGGTTCCTCCTTGATGACTCCTGTTTTTCCTAAGAGAATTCGACTCTTCTTCAGCGATGATTCCTTCTTACTCTCCTTGGAGGGGGAGTTAGAGGTAGCCTCTTCCTTCTCATCAGGAATTTCTGAGAATGAAATAAGTCACTCTGGAGTGGCTATCCCTGAAGATTCACCTTTCCTAGTGATACCTTTGCAGTTCCTAACTAGATCTCTCTTCCTGCTTGAGATGACTTTTATTCCATGATTCACTCTAACCAAACTGCACTCCCGAAAAATCTCAAAAAATGTTACTTTCCAACACTCCTACATTTATATGTTTTCCCTAAATAATCCACAAATACTAGAAACTGACAGCCACAACTTTGCTCTCTAAATTGCTACCTGGAAGCTTCTAGTATTGACCTTCTCCAACTCTTTTGAGTTCCTCCTGCCCCTTGACATTAGCAGCAAGTTGTCAAAGATGGAGAAGGAACATTGGCCTCTGACAGTACCATACCCAAAATGAGGTTCTCATCATTGGGATCAAGTGTCAAAACAGGAGGCTCCAACAGCTGGGGCATGGACTGAGCATCCCAAATGATATTGTCCTCCCAACGTCCATACACCAGCTCCTCATTGTCAATGGGAAAAATGGAGTACCAAGGTTTGTCATCATCCAAGGTGGCTGTAAAACCTAGTCAAAGCAGAAGGAGGAAACCCTAAATAACAGACAAAATGTTTATGTCCATTCCAAGCATGACTGTAAGGAGGGGAAAAAGAGCAAATGTTAGTAGAGTTACTCATGTAGCTACTGAAAAGGAACCTACTGAACAGTGTACTTCTCACTTTAAAAAAATGTAGCAGACAAAATATTCATTGTGATATTTTTTATAATAGTTAACATTTCAACAGTCTCAATATTTAACAGTAAGGGACTGATTAAATAAATTATGGTAATAAATGATATGGAAACAATAAATGGCAGTAAAATATATTAATAAATACAATTATTGGTAAATAAATCATGAAACATTCACATAAAAGTATTAATCAACCAATAAAGTGTTTTAAAAATGGAAACAAAAAAACCTATTTCTTAAAAGAAAATCACATACACTTTTGTTTTTCCTCCTAATTATAGAAATAATCCTGGTTAATTGAAGAAAATTTAGAAAATACAGGAAGGTATAGATAAGAAAACTGAAGCTGCCTATAATCTTACAGATCAGAAATAGCCACTGTGAACCCTTTAGTATATTTCCTTTTAGTGTATCTTTATATAGTTTGCTTTTTTTTCAATTACACAAATGGGATATCAAATATGCTATTTCATATCCTGTTTTTTCCCACTGAAAATGAGTTTCCCATGTCATTAAACATGTTTATGAAGAACTCTGAATGACACAGAAAAATATTTGTTAAGCCAAAAGCACAGTATACAGAACACTGTTTATATAGAAATAAGCTCAACTACACAGGCACACAAAAGACAAAAGACAGACTGCAAGGAAATACACTATGAAATTAACAGCTGATAATTTCTGGATAGTAAAACTACTAGTGGTTTTTTGGGGGGAGGTATGCTGTACTGTATTTTCAAAGTTTTCTACATTAAACATGGCTTATCTTTTTCTTTTTAACCTATTTAAGAAAGAAAAAGCAAATGCTACAATGATAAAGGCAAAGGGACTTTGAGAATAAAAGTAGGCTAGAAAGCATTATTATAGTTCAGAAAGATCTTTAACTTCATAGTGGCTTTCAAATTTTTCTAATGAGAATCCAGAGTCCATCCTAACTCATTAACTGGGTAGAAAAAAAATTCATCAGACGAGAATTAGGGCTCAGATTCAAAACATTTCACTTCAGCAGCCCAAAATATCATAGCTAAGCCTGCTTAAGATGACTGAGTTGGAAAGTAGTGGGCTGGACACAGCTAGCATGGAAGCACACCTTGTTGAACATTGTAAGCCATGGCATTCCTAGTCATACTGGAAGGAAGCCAGCCTGCCAGGCTTGCACGCTGAGGTTTTGTCCCTTTATGTTTGACATCCTCCCCATCCCAAATGATATCATCCTCCCAGTGCAGTTGGGTCACCATCAGGAAGTTTTCATCAGCCAGAAGATCAGTGCCACTGCTCTCCTCAAGCTTCCTAAAGTCCTGTAGAAATAGGGGAAGGAACAACGAATCACTGACTGGTCACAGTTCCCACTTCTAATTCCGTATCAGAGATACTTCATAAGTGGTCCTTGAGAAGAACCACCTGATAATGGAGGAGTATCTGCCTCCTTCCATTCCTGGTATGGCACATCACTCATTTCACAAACAGAATCCTTGCAACAGGACCCTAGCTGCCAGGGTGGTATACCACACCAAGCAAAAGCATTAGACATCTAAATCTCCCACCAAAGAAACCCTACCCAACATTTTCCCAATTGAAAAGTTAGTAAAACTGACAGGCCCTGGGCATACTGATTCCTTTCTTACATCCCGGTGTTGCTCACCTCTATCATTCTACATTTTATCACAGGTTCGTGTTCTGTCTTTCTCAGTTTGAAGCCATAGTCAAACCCACTGCCATCTTCAGGGACACCCAGCATATCGTACCACAGTCGGGCAGGCCCATAACGCCACTCAGCCACTCTTGGTTTGGTATCTGTTACTTTGTCTATATCTCCAGTTGACTGGGAAAACTTAGACTCCACTGGAGCCATCATTGTAATCTGTAACAGAGGAAAGAAGCTGAAGGGGAGAGATTTCTTGATCCCGTATGTCCTAAAAGTATAGGGAGTTAATAGTCAGGAGGGGAACTTAAAAGAAGCCACAAGGAAGATTCTTAAAACAACAATCTTCACCTGGAGTTGGAATGTAAGCAATGGAAGTATATCATGGCACACTCTGCCTATCAATCCAACCTTCCCATTTACCAGTATATGCATTACCATCTACTCCTTTCCCCCCCCAACTACCATACTTTCTGTTACAATAAGGAAGGGAGAGTCACTGGGATTGAACTCATGATTACTCATTGACAATCAGCACAGGACTTTGCCTGCTAAGGTATTGTTTCTAAAGTAGACATAAGCTAGGAAGAACTCATTTGTTCCCCTTGCAGGCCTTAATCCTAGGTCTATATTTTGCCTACTTCATCATCAGAGAGGCACTGCTCTGGAGGTGGTGGCGGAGCATAGTCATAGTTCCACAAAGACTTCTGGTTGACTTCTGAGTCTACCGAGCACTCCACCTCCTGGATCTGCTCTTCCTGTATAAGCTCACGGTGCTTCTTTTTCCTCTTTCTCCGAGCACTCCGCCAAACAGATGGGACGTTCTTCCCTGGTCCAAAAAGACGGAGAAAGCGTAACACCTAAAACAGAACATGTTACTATGTCACAGATTCAATGCCAGATAGGAAAACAGTAGTACACGGGCCTGGAAACTCCCCTGAAGGTCTACTCAACTGTGAGGGAGGGATAACGAATGCTGAACTCAGATTTGTAACATCTACCAAGAAAGTAAAGAAGTGTCCCTCAATAATTTGGACTACTTCTTTTAAAACAGGACAACTTCTGTTAAGGACAACATAAATCACATTTACCATCAAGGTATACAACTTCAAAAAAAGACTTAATATAATATAAAGAGCTCCTATAGTCAACATGTTACTGAATAAGGAAATCCTTAGATCTTATCCATTCTATATTCATCATCTTAAAACAGAACTCAGTATTTGGAAGAGGTCAGTGGTTTGCAATGTGGGTGTTTTCCACAGGAAGTACCTTGCCTGGCCGAAATTCTGGGAAAAGTTCCGTGACACTCGGCAACAGCTTGGTGGCATCATGCTGCATAATCCCAGCCAATGGTAGGGTCAGCTTTCCATCCTCAGATTCTGCCTGTGTTGCTTCCTGAGGTCCCATGTCAGATTCTGAGTCAGAGGAACTACTGAAGTCCACTTTCTCTGAGGCCAAAGAGGAAGGGGCAATGATGGAGGGCAAGATGATGCCTTCTCCATCTTCAGACACTGCAACAAGGAAGAGAAATCCCTGTGGCATGTAACTGTGAGCATATTTCCTCAAATTCAGCCAACACCCACTCTAGGCTATACACGCACAACTCAACTGCAGGGGTTATAATCCCAAGCACCCAGGTTACTAGTACACAACCCAGAAAATTCATTCCAACTCAGTATCTCCCACCATCCCCAACTCACCTTGTACCTGGTACCCTATGGTTGTGATGAGAGAAAACAAAGACTATTACTACATTTACTACTTTCTATAACTATATGAGATTAAAGGAATGTGACTAACAGCAAATTAATTTACCCAGGCCCTATCATGTCCAGTTCAGGGATCCATATGCTGGAGATTTTTTTGGGGGGGGCTCACAGGTTAACAATGAAATTTGTTTAACATAAAATAAAACCTATTACGTAAAGTTAACAGATGATATTTAGCCTGCAGACTAAAAAGGAAATGGCTTAAAACTGCAATAGGAGGAGTTTAGGTTAACATAAGCCCATAAATATAGAAGACCAAAGACAAGGCTCTTTCCCAGTCTTCTAGCCTGTTACTCTTGCATGCAAAGGAATAGGTAAGATGATCACTGAAGACTCTATCAGCCTTTGAAATCTCTGAATATCTGAAAGTTGGTTCTGTATGATTTACACACATTCTAGGGTACCTTTCTCATTTAACTATTTCTTTTTAAAGAGAGCCATCTGAACAGGTAGTTTCCAAATACCCATATGAAGATCATTTGCATCAGAAATCATTTGGAGGCCAACTCTTTAAAATTCCTGGGCTCTACCCTAAATCTTCTGAATCAGACTTTCCAGGGGTGGGAGTCAGAAATGACTATTTTTTAAAGACCTGAGGTAATTCTGAAGGGCAGCTAGACTTGAGAACCACATTTCCTTTAATTGCATGTGAAGATACTTTAAGTAAAGCTTTCTTCTAATGCTAAAATTTAAAGATATGAATGAATCATTTCTAGAAGTTTTATGCTTTCCCAGCAGCTCAATTTTAATAACCCCTTATGTGTGTGCCGAAGTCTAGACTAATGAGTGGAAATTAGCTCCTTAGACAAAAACCAAGCAGTCTCTACTCACCACTGGCAATAGTATCCTGGTCCTTATCCTTCTTTATTAATACCGGGGGTGGTGGTGGGGGCGGCATCAATTTGCAGTCAATGTCTTCACAATCAGCATCATAGTCATCTTCATCATAATCTAATAAAACCAAGATGATCTCCTCAATATCCAGAAAATTAGACAATAGCCTTGTGCTCCCTATCACTCAAGAATTTAAAGCACCACACGAAGCTCTTAAGGACACACAGGAGATGCAGCTTCTACCTTCAGAAACAGAAGACATCGTGGTATAGACAAACGTCATAACACTACGTATAGGGTCTGACACAGGAATGTAGTGAGCTCACAAGAGCTACTGGAAACTTCTGGCTCCTTCTTCTGATCAAATCCTGCTTTTCATTTTCACCCTGCTCAATCTCATAAATTGAATTTAACATTCTTTTTCCTCTGTCAGTTTTGACTAAGACTGAACTTTCTTCTCCACTTTTTCTACCTACCTTCTGCAGTTTGTTAATTTTTTCCACTGCCTTTTTAACCATTGGCATCACTCAATACTTGGCCTTCAACACTTTGCTTTTATCCCCCTACACACTCACCATTCTTTCTCAGGAACCACCTTTATCCAGATTAAACCCAAGTCTCTATATCTTGCCCTAACCTCTCAACCTCTACAATTCCACTGCATTTTCTGTTGCCTAAAGAACCTTTCCACTCGGATATCCAACAACTCTCTTATATCACGAGGTCCCTGGGTGGCACAAATGATTTGTGGTACTCCACTAACCTGGTAGCCCAGTGGTTAAGCACTTGACTGATAACCAAAAAGTCAGTGGTTTGAGCCCACCAGCCACTCCACGTAAGAAAGATGTGGCAGTCTGCTTCTGTAAAGATTATAGCCTTGGAAACTCTGCGGGGCAGGTCTACTCTGTCCTATAACGTCACTATGAGTCACAATCGACTCAATGGCAATGGGTTTGGTTTTTTGGTTTGACTAACCTAAAAGATGGTAGTTCGAACCCACCCAGCGGCATCATGGAAGAATAGCCTGGCAATATGCTTCTGTAAAGATTACAGCCAAGAAAACCCTATGCTGCACTTCTACTTTGTTACACATGGGGTTGCCATGAGTTGGAATCAACTCGACAGCAACAGGTTTGGTTATCTTATATCACTGAAATAACCCTTACCTCATTCAAATTCTCTTTTGTTACTATCAATACTACCTTTATCCTCACTTTCCCAGTTTGTGACTTTAGTCCTATTTCCTTCATCAATCTCTTAACCCCCAACACCTCTTTTCTAATTATTAACGCTATTGTTAGTTGCCAGTCGAGTTGATTCCGACTCATGGCAACCACGTGTGCAGCGCAGAACTGCTCCATAGGGTTTTCAAGGCTAGGACCTTTCAAAAGCAGATCACCAGGCCTGGGTTCCAAGGCGCCTCTGGGTATGTTCCATCAGCCAACATTTCAGCTAGTAGTCAAGCACTTAACCATTCGCACCACACAGGGGCTTCTAATCATCAATAGCAATAATTATATCAACTTCCATTTACTGTACTCCCATTATGTGCCAGACATTTGTAGTTATTTTACTTATAATCCTCCCAATAATGCTCCAAAATAGGAATTAGAATTCTGAGATACAGAACTTAGGTCACTTACTCAGTTAGTATGGCTTTAAGTGACAAAATAACAATTCAAACCTGTTTTAATGACAAAGCTTGTACTCTCTCCAGCACACATCCTCACCAAGTCCCTTTGATGTTTTTTTGGCAACTCTCAAGTTTGACCCTTCCTATCATTTTCCACATTTGTCACCCTATTCTAGAACTTGATAATTTACATCAAGCCTGCTAGAAGAGTCTCCAAGTTAGTCTGCCACTTCTCCCTTTTCTACTCAAAACCCCAGAGCAACAAGCACCACTTCTCTAAAGTATCATTTAGGAAAAGGTAACTACATTTACTGAGCACCTGTATGACCCTGGCACTGTACTGTAGAGGTGCTTTCACATCACATGATAATGAACTTAAATTCTCACAAAAGCCTAACTTAATGAGGTAGGTGTTATCACCTTTATTGCAGAGAAAAAAACTAAAGGATTATTTCAAATGAGAAACCCAAGCTTCTGAAATTAAGCTAATTGCCCAGGGTCACACAAAATATAGATTTGGGATCCGAATCTAGGGCATTCTGAACTTAAGACATTCTGACTTCAAAGTCCATTTTCTTTTCATTATACCACTCTGCCTCTTACTTAACAATCTATGTTGATTTATAATTCTTCATGGCATCAAACCCCAAGTAATGCATACATAAACGTGCTATTAAATTGCTCCCAACATTTAAGTATTTTTGGTTATTGCTATTCGGCAGTATACTTTCCATTCCTTTCAAGCAAACCTGCTAGACAATCCCCCCTCCCTTGCTTATTTTTATCTCCAAGCCTTTAGACTAGCCATGCTTCCAAACCAAACTGCCCTGCTGCTTGCTTCCTCTCCACCAAACCTTGTCTCTCATCTCTTTGGAAATTTTGTTCAAATTTTACCTCCATGAAGCCTTCCATAATGATCTCCATCCACTTCTAAAGAAGCACTCTTGTAAATTAAGCTGTGCAAAGGGGTCAATGCCAGGGAAGGGGGAAGCTAAGGGCATAGGTGAAGGCACGCCTAGAGGACAACAGAACCTGGAAATGAGCATCCCATAGTACTGAGACTATCAAATGCAGTATCCCCGTTTTCCAGGAAGTCAGCTCATAGAACCCAACTAAAAACCCCCACTCATCCTCTTCCTTACCATCCCTAGTCAAGACAATAAACCCGTACCTAAAAATTACACCTTCCACTCAAAATTAGAGCTGCCATCACCATCCCCCTTACCCTTAGTCAAAATATTAGTGCTCAAAAACATCAGCTATACTATTTGACTTAGTTATTCTGGCAGCCCCTCAACACTAAATATAACATTCTATACAGAAACACGGGCTTGTAAATTAATTTATGCCTTCTTATTATGGATAATTGTTTTGCATTTGTTTATCCCATCTTCCCCAAATGATAACCAATTCTTGAAGGTACAGCCTGTATCTTCCATTTTTCTTGGGTTACTTCTTATGTATATGGTGCAATTAATTCTCTTTACATTAAAAGCACTCAAATCCATTAACTGGTCTTGAAGAGACTAAATTCAAGTATTTACTAAGGTTTTACCTACATTTTTCAGCAACCTGAAATCTAATGCAAAGAAGAGGTGAACAATGCATAAGCAATGAGCAACTCGTAACAAAATTTCAAGCAGTCAGAGGCAGTGTAGGGTAATCTTCTTGTTGTTAGGTGCCGTCTAGTCGGTTCCAACTCATAGCGACCCTATAGGACAGAGTAGAACTGCCCTATAGGGTTTCCAAGGAGTGGTTGGTGGACCTGAAATGCCAACCTTCGGTTAGCAGCCAAGCTCTTAACCACTACACCACAATGAATCACAACGAGTAACTCTAGGTTCCAAGACCACTAAACTTTGAGCTCCTCAAGATCAGGTAACGTATTTCATTATCTTTGTTCCATACTGCCTACCACAGTTTATAGCACATAACTGGTGTTCAATCAACATCTAATGAACTAAAGTCGAATTACTCAGGATTTCCTTATTTATGAGGAGATTAAGAATAATCACTAGGATCGCTTCCAGCTCTGACACTGTGACTCCATGATGTAGCACCTTATACCAAAGAAAAAAACCTATGTTGAAAGCAAGCATTAAATACATTGTATCAGCATACAGGTGGCTGAATGATTAACAGAATTTGAGCCAACAAATACATGTGTTCATTTATATATAACATTGTATACTTAATCCTTCTTCGACTATAAATTCCTTGAGGACAAAAAAATGAGTTTATTTTAGTCTCTAACTTTTAACAGCATTTAGAACAGCACCATGAACCCTATTAAAAAAAAAAAAAACCAAACCCATTGCGTCGATTCCGACTCATAACGACCCTATAGGTACTCAAATACCAGGTGACAAAGAGGAGAACATTATCATCCTTACTTGGCATTTCCCAAGAATTTGGTGCTGAACCGTATGAGAAATAAAAAGCCTGAGTATGGCGAGACTGCTCCAGAACACAAAAGAGGATAGGAGCTACTTGGAACTAAGGTAACAAAGGGACAGAAGTAAAGCAAAGGCATAGAGAATAGGAACAATGGCAGAAAGTATGAATATCAGAGTCAAAACTGGACTACACAGGTAGAAAAATGCCCTGGAATGCTCTCTCGATGACACTGAAGAAATCACCTGAGTGGCAAAGGGGCTGCAAGCTCCCCATTGTCTGCTGATATCTTCGGCTTTCATCTTCTGCTACCTCATTGATATCTGAATAGTCCACAGCATCCTCTGTACTCTTAATCCATCCTATAAGTAAAAATAAAAGAGGGGGGGAGGATTTTCAACATAAAGCAAGTAACTCTCACTCCCTCAGATAATTCCCATTTAAAAATACATGTACAGTAAGTGGCTAGCATCCTCTCCCACTTTACTCCCCATGACCCAGGCTTCACCTTCATCATTTACCAGGGCACCGTCAGTCCCAGTCAATTCTTCATTGGCCGTAAGTTCAGTGATCAGGGTGCCCAGACCCAAAGCCCCCAAGCCTGCCAAGTGCTTCTTACACTCCTGAAAAAGGGACAGCACCAGAGTCGAAGGTAACAACTTCCAACACCACAAGCTTCCCACACCACAAGGCTCATTTCCCTGGTCCATGACAAAGCCATAAATCCATATGAAAAGTAACTCTGCAGTGTGCTAAAAGGAGCATTACATTCAAAAGCTGTAAAATAAATCTTCCGCTAAACTCCACATTAATCAGATCTTTATTAAAGTACCACGTCCAATTTCCATCACCGCTCTCTAAACATAACTTAAGATTTTTCAAAGAACCACCTCCAAGACCAAAAGAATGGAATAGTTCTCTGAAAAAGGTTAAGGCAACTGAGGTCATTTGAATTACAGAAGGCAAGGGGACGACTTTTTTGCTATCTTTTGCGTGTGTTGCAAGGGAAGGGAAACATTAACAGTTTTACTCCTTGAGAAAATGAACGTGAATGAAAAGTGAGTTTCAGATGGGCACGAAATAATTTCACGAATGTGAAGGAACACACTGGGAAAACTACGTAAAAATCATACTAGGACCAGAAAAAACCTGCCCTGGATGGTTTGAATATTCAATGTTCTAAGGGTTGGGGCCTGAACCAAATGATCTGTTCCAGGTTCTGTCCAGTCCTCTTGGGCCACCTCAGGTCAGCGGTGTCAGAATGCAGACCGGGTTTCAAGAATCCCCAAGAAAGTTGCCACAGTAATGATTTGAAAGCAATTTCCCTAGGTTAAATTATTGCTTTTTCTAAGTGTCTGATCAGGTGAAAAGTTGTCTCCAAAGCAACCCGCGCCCCTGATCTACAGAAAATCGTCGGTGTCTCGCCAATCATGCTCCTCTCCTCTTCCCGCCCACGCCCAGAAGGAAGCTCCCTCCCTCTACCGCATTTCTCCAAAATTTACTAAAATGGCATCCCGTTCTTCTTCTCATTTCCTCTTCTCTTAGGTTAACTGCGTCCTTTCAGAGCGGGCCACAACGTGCTCAATTCTCCTTTCCTAAGCATTCTCTATTCCCCTCATCCTACCTACTCGCCTTAGCAGCACCACCCCCATCCCTATCCCCACGCCCACCCCCTCACATCATCCAAGACGCTTTCCCCCTCCAGCTGCCCGGCTCCATTGATGTTGCCAAAAAGGAAACCGGTTAAAGAAAATGGACCGCCTCCGGCCGAATCTTCATCGCTGTCCGAGTCTGACATGATGGCGACTGCACTGCCGACAGCGACAGCAGGTCGCAGTAAATCCCAGCCCGGTCCCATAGACCGGAAATAAAAACATCCGTCGCCCTGAAGTGACTTACAGAGCTCCTTGACCCTACCAGCCTCCACCGGAAGCGGAATAAAGAAAAATTAACCGGAAAAACCGGCGGTCCTACGAGAAAAGAGAATAGGTGAAACTACTTTACTAACGGCTTTTCATTCGAACCTACGCGATCAGGAGGCTGAATATGTGAAAAGCGGTTGGTCAAAGAAAATGTTCAGTCCCGCCCCTTCCACTTAGCTACGCGGGAGCGTTCTCATTGCTTCGGATAAGAGCAACTGTTCTTCCTCCAATCAGAAGGAACTGCTGGAGTCACTAAGCCACACAACGCGGAAATAAAATTAGGACGCGTTTTTTTCTTCTGTGCTGTCTGCAGTTTCACTGCTCTGTTCAAAAGGTTCGTTTGTATGTTAGTTGCTTCGAATTGACATTTCTCCATATAAATGGATTTTTGCTTTATTTTCTCAACGTTTTATTTTGGAAATTTAAAAGTGAAAGATTAATAACATGAACAGATGACCCTTCATCTAGATTCACAGTTGTTAACATTTTGCCAGGTTGGTGTTTTTTTTTTTTTCCTGAACCATTTGAAAGTGAGGTACAGAAATTATTCCTCACCCCTAAGAATATACATCTTACTTTTTAAGCACAATCCCACCATCACATCTTTAAAATTAACAATGATTTAATGTCATGTAATCCAGTGTCCAGATTTCCCCAATTGTCCTAATTGAGGCATTTCATATTTTTTCAATCCAAACGTCATTCAAGGTTCATGCATTGCATTTGGTGAGCTCCCTTTGTCTTAATTTTGAATCCACTATGTATTTGTTTTTCGTGACATTAATTTTTTTTTTAAATTTAGGCATGTTGTCTTGAAAATAATTCTATATTCTGGATTTGTCAGATTATTTCTTCAAATTGATTCAGGCTAAATATTTTGACTGCCATCAGAAAGCTTGTACAATATCAGGTTATCCCAATATTCATGATGCTAAATTTATAACTTGGTTGAAATGGTAATGGCCAGATCGCTCCATCACAAAGATACATTTTTTCCATTTGTAATTAGTAAATAATCTATGAGGTGATACTTTGAGACTGTATGACTATTCTGTTCCCATCATCCTCGCGTGCAGTGGTTTAGCATCCACTGATAGCTTACCTGAATCAACTATATTGGGAGAGTGCAAAAGGGTGATTTTTCTAATTCTTAAATTCCTTCTACATTTACCAGCTGGAATTACTGGGTAAAGAACTTTCCATTTTGCTATCTCCTTTCTCCCTTTTAAAAAACTACTATGAATCTCATATTTTATTTTACACCATCATTAGTCTTTTGATGCTCAAATTGTTCCAAATTTGTCCAGGGGGAACCACTTCGTTCTGACTCTTACGTCCTTTTGGCATAATTTTGACGTAACTTTAAGCAGTTCCCTTGTTTCTTGGCACAAGATGTTCCAGGCTTACTCTGTACATTCCCTGTCCCAGACCTGTTATCAGCCATTTCTCAAAAGAGTCCTAGTTTCTTTTATTCGGGTATGATACTTAGAAACAAAGATCTGGGTATCATTGGTTGCAGGCCCTTTCAGTGGACAGAGCTAAGGAAACGTGGGAGGGAGAGAGGGAAGAAGGATTTATACTTATACTTCCAATTCAACATCACAGTGTTCTTCCTCACCTTCCCCCATTCCATATTTGTATCTTGCTTCTCTCACAGTGAAAACCCTGGTTTCCTATATCAATATATTTACTCTTTTCAGAATTACAACACTCATACCACTACCAACTGTAAGTGAAGTTCAGAAGTCCTTTGCAGTTTTTTGTCCTTAGAATATATCCCGCTAAAGATATACAGAATACTGTGTTCAAAAATTACTTGAATTTTTTTCCTTTGTGGACCAATCTTATGTATATTTAGAATCGTGTATCTGTTTGTATTCAAATTTAGGGTTTGCTTTTATTATCCTTTTTATATAATTTTTTTTGAGTATGTAAGCCTTCACATAAAGAGCTATTCCAAGAGAAGTCTTGCTCCCATGCCTGTGCCCTCTACTCCACTGCTACTCACTCCCTATAGGTATGTCATGGATTGAATTATGTCCCCAAAAAAATGTGTGTATCAATTTGGCTGGGCCATGATTCCCAGTATTGTGTGGTTGTCCTCCATTTTGTGATTGTAATTTTATGTTAAAGAGG
>NW_004444006.1:7983029-7985502 GCF_000243295.1 Trichechus manatus latirostris | reverse complement strand
ATTGTGTGGTTGTCCTCCATTTTGTGATTGTAATTTTATGTTAAAGAGGATTAAGGTGGGATTGTAACACCCTTACTAAGGTCATATCCCTGATCCAATGTAAAGGGAGTTTCCCTGGGGTGTGGACTGCACCACCTTTTATCTCTTGCAAGAGATAAAAGGAAAAGGAAGCAGAGAGTGGGGGACCTCATACCACCAAGAAAGCAGTGCTGGGAGCAGAGCGCGTCCTTTGGACATGAGGTTCCTGTGCTGAGATGCTCCCAAACCAAGGGAAGACTGATGACAGGACCTTCCTCCAGAGCTGACAGAGAGAGAAAGCCTTCCCCCTGGAGCTGACGCCCTGAATTTGAACTTGTAGCCTACTAGACTGTGAGAAAATAAATTTCTCTTTGTTAAAGCCATCCACTTGTGGTATTTCTGTTACAGAAGCACTAGATGACCAAGATAAGGTATCCATTAGTTTCTGGCTTATCCTTCTTTTGTTTCTTTTTGCAAAAATAAACAAATAAGTGTATGTATTCTTACTTCACCTTTTTACTTACACAAAAGCTAACATACTATATTCTCTCTTTTCACCTTGCTTTTTTCACTTAATAATATAGCCTGGAAATCACATTGTACCAGTTCATAGAGCTCTTCTGCTCTTCCTCATTTTTTTTAATGGCTGCTTAGTACTTCATTGCATGGATGTCCCATGGAATGTTTTAATAGTAGTTAAACTTCCAGACCAGACCACAAAAGTATGTCTAAACCTGCATAGTAAATGAAATGCTGCATTTTGGTAATGAAAAGTTAGTAGAACACTATTGCTATACTAATATTTAAAACAAAAAAAAGCAGCAAAATGAAATGTTTTTTAATGTACCTTGTAATAGTTACTTACTGCCTCTTAGATGTTTGTGCTTGAGGAAAAGCAGATTCAATGAGAGGTAGATGGGGGCTTGTAGAATGTGAAAGGGAACTATCAATATTAAGGACACCATTCTTAAAACATGCTTTTGCATACATTTACCACACAACCCAGCAATTCCATTCCCAGTCTAAAAGACTTGAAAGCAGGGACTCAAACAGATACTTGTACACCAATGTTCATTGCAACATTATTCACGATAGCCAAAAGGTGGAAACAATCCAAATGTCCATCAGCAGATGAATGCATAAACAAAATGTGGTACATATATACAATGGACTACTTTTCAGCCGTAAAGAAAATTGAAGTTCTGATACATGCTACAACATGGGTGGACCTTGAAAACATTATGTTAAGTGAAAAAAGCCCGTTATAAAAGACCACACATTGTATGATCCCACTTATATAAAATGTCCAGAAAAGAAAAACTTATAAAAGACAGTAGATTATTGGTTGCCTAGAGCCAGGGGTGAGAACAGGGATTAACAACGTGAGGGAGCTCTTTGGGGTGATGGAAATGTTCTAAAACTGGATTTTGATGATGGTTGCACAACTCAGCATTTTACTAAAAATCATTAAATTATACAGTTTAAGTGGGTGAATTTTATGGTCTATAAATTATACCTCAATAAAACTGTTTTTTAAAAAACATGGTTTTGCTCTTCCTTACTAGTACACTAGCACTACACAAGATTACCAGCCAGGATTTGTTAATTTTTGTAACAAACAAAAGAATTGTTTGTAACAAACAAATCTCCAGTTCCTGAGCTAACTAGAAGCAGCAAAGAATATTAAATGATGTGTTTTATCTTTACAACCCTAGCCCCTGGTACAGTAATGCCTGTAATATAGTAGGTAGCTTAGTAATTGTTTACTGAATATAGTATAAAACCAAAAACAAGCAAACAAACCTGTTGCCGTTGAGTCAACTCCAATTCATAGCAGCCGTATAACACAGAGTAGAACTGCCTCTTACGGTATCCAAGGAGCAGCTGGTGGATTCGAACAGCCAGCCTTATTGGTTAGGAGCTGAACTCTTAACCACTACACCACCAGAGCCCCAATATACTATAATAAGTGAGAAAAAGTACCTAAAGGGTACTAACTGACCTGTTGTTAATGAAAAACCAGAAATGAAGCTAAATCCTGGAGGTGACAGATGGGGGCAGGACCTAGAGAATCAATGTTAGAGCAGACAGTTCCCTACCCTGATTGCTGCAGAAAAACAAATACACTTAAACATAGGTGCAATGTGCAGTGTGACAATTATAGTTATTTCATCCTTTGCAAGTTGAAGAGCATTTAGAAACCACTCAAAATAAAGGGGGAGGTGGAATTGCTTTGATGTTTAGAAAGCAACTGTGGTGGTTAAGATTGTGTGTCAACTTGGCTGGGCCATGATTCTCTGTGTTTTAATGTAATCACTCCCATGATTGAATATACTGTGAGTAGCCAATCAGATGAAAGAGAGTCTCCTTGGGGGTGTGGCCCGCATCTGTATATAAGAGACGTTCTGGCTTTTTGCTCTCTGGATCCTGCGGCTGCTTCCTGTCGTCTCATCTC
>NW_004444006.1:7956475-7982929 GCF_000243295.1 Trichechus manatus latirostris | reverse complement strand
GGACTTGGGACGTTCTAGCTTCTACAATCACGTGAGCTGTTTCCTTGATATAATCTCTCTGTACATATATATTTATACACTTTACTGGTTTTGCTTCTCTAGAGAACCCAACCTAAGACAGCAACAGACCCAGTAAAATCAGAAAAGTTTTACTACTATTCAATTATGAATAAAAGTAATATTAGCATGTTGATCTTCATACAAATTCCTTTTAAATATAAAAATCAAGATGTCAGTGTATGCTCAGAATCATCAGATCAGCCGAATACAAATAGGACTCCCACTCTCTCAAACTTGGGGATCACACCTCCATTTATTAGAGGAAACGCATTTGCCCAAACAAAACCCGGGCTTACATATGTGGATTTTGCAGGCAAAAGGAGAGCAGGAGGCACTATTAAAAGCCACCTTGAAGACATTATGCTGACTAAAACAAGTCAATCACAAAAAGACAAATATTGCATGACCTTACTTATATAAAAAGACAAGAACAGGCAACAGTATAGAGACCAAAGTTGATTAGTGGTTACCAGTGGTGGAAAGGAGGGGGGGTAGTTATTGCTTATGGAGTACTGAGTTTCAGTTTACAGGGATGGAAAAATTATATTGATTAAGGGTACAGTTGCACAGCCAATTAATATAAATTCTGTCAATAATTTGTACACCTGTAAAAAATTAAACTGGCAGAAGTTGAGTGGTATATTTACAACATGACAAAAAAAATAGTAGCTGCTGAGGCTTTATGTACAACCAAACACCTCATGGGATTTGGTTCCTTGGTTTGGAGATTTAGGGTCATGGTTTCATGGCACATCCCTGTTAATTAGCCTAATAATGTGTTTAGTGCTTCTGTTCTACTGCCTATTTCATTTCGTACTGTCTTGGGTCTTAAAAGCTTGCAAGCTGGCCATCCAAGGCACAACAGAGGAAGAAGAAGAGTCAGGCATAGGAGGAAATGGAACGTGTGGCTTTTTGCCTTCATGAACAACTGCCTCCTTTGCCATGAGACCAGAAGTACTGGATGGTGCCCAGCCACCATTACTGAACATTTAGATCAAAGATCTCATAAAAGAATCCTGATAAAAATGGGGGGGAGGGAGGAATGCAGAACACAATTTCAAATTTTCATAGAATCCAGACTTCCTGGAGCCACAGAGGGTGGATAAACCCCTGAAACTATTGCCCTGAGATAATCTTTAAACCTTAAACCAAAAATATCCCTTGAAGTCTTCTTAAAACCAAACCACAGTTTAGCTTGACTAGTAAAGAATATCTGCCTTGAGCATTATGCTCTTTTAAGACCTATCCATATGGGATCAAATTGACAACAACAACATGAAAGATTAGATAGGAACCTTAAGGGGAATTACATTAATGGGAGAGGAACAACTCCGAAACGGGAGGGCGAGAATGGTTGCACAACTTGAAGAATGGAATCAATGTTACTGAATTGTACATGTAGAAACTGTTGAATTGGTATATGTTTTGCTGTGTACATTGTCAACAACAACAAAAAAGAATAAAATAAATGTGGAGTGGTAGATCACTTTTATATGGCCTTTCTCACCATGGTCTTGTAACTTCCACCAAATGATTGGGTGGGACTATGCAAATAAGGTACTTATGGCCCACCAAGGGGATTGGACAGCTTGCTAGTAATACAAATAAGGTGCATGGCACCCTTACGGGGGGTGGGACCATGCAAATAAGGTGTATGGAACCCTAACGAGGGAATTGGTCAGTTTTGCCATCCTGCTAGGCTTAAAATGAGCCATCCCAGAGGCAGAAAGGGGGGACTTGACTACCACCAAGAGGAAAATGCGGGAGCAGAGCACGTCTTTGGACCTGAAGTCCCTACACTGAGAACCTCCTAGACCCAGGAGACAGATCTGTAACACCAGACATGAGACAAGACAGTGAGAAGCAGTGGCAGAGAAGCGGCAGCAGCAAAACCAGGAGACCGGCGCAAGACGGCGCAGTGAGCTTCCTAGCCCATGGAGTAAGGCAGTTACAGTGGGTGTGCTGACTCCTGTGGAGAGAGAGAGCTGAGCACCTTCAGGCTGAAGCTTGCTGGCAGAGTGGGGTACCCCCAGGCACTTATTGGTGGAGCTAAAGAGCTTTGTAACACTTGCCCAAGCAGGCCAGAGGCCGAGCCTGCGGGCCTGGCTGTGAAGAGGTTGACGTGATGCAAGAACTGTATCCTGGGTTGGTCCTGATCCTGAATTGTAACCTGTTACATCCCTAATAAACCCTATAACTGTGAGTATGGTCTGTGAGTTCTGTGTGGCCATTGCAATGAATTATCGAACCCAGCAGAGAAGTAGAGAGTGCCGTGGGAGGGATGGTTGGTGTTAGAATTGGTAAAAAGGTTGGAAAGAGGAGCTGTGTCTGACCTCTGTCTCATAGGAATCATCCTTGAGTTGTTGATCTTGATTCTCCTTCAACCTTGTAAGGTTAGAGGAGGTCAGACGTCTCTGCCACGCATTTTTACAATAAATTATTTTTAAAAATTAAAAATCACTTAAAATATTTTAGTAGTTAAACAGAAAGTTCCCAGAGACAGCTGCACAACTGACAGCCATGATTATAGCCCCTTTCAACCACGAAGTCCTGTGAGCATCCTAGGCTGCGTCATTCAGAACATCCTGAGACTAGAATACACTTGAGCAATAAGTACTTTCATTTGGTTGCCTGTGGGAAAACACAGTGACTCTACAAGAGCATTGGGCACACAGGCCCATAGACTGTGGTTGATTCCAACAGTCACCACACTACTATAATAGCAGCCCCACTTTCCAAAGTGCTACTGGGCCTTAGTTGAGGAGGGCCACACTCACCCTCTTCAAGTTAACATACTGCTCATAAAGAATCCCTGCCAGATTCTCCAGGAATAGAGTTGCCAGATTTAGCAAATAAAAATACAAGATATCCTGTTAAATTTGAATTTCAAATAAACAGCAAATAATAGTATAAGTATGTCCCAAGTATTGCATGGGACACATTAATACTAAAACATTATTTGTTATTTATTTGAAATTCAAATTTATTGGGGCATTTTGTATTTTATCTGGCAACCCTATCCAGTGAAGTTAGATGAAGAAGGTAAAAAAAATATGAGGCAGGAAGAGAAGCAGGCCCACTGGGATATGGAATCTGACTTCTTACTGCCCCAAGGGCAAACTGAGTGACTCCAACAAAATCTGAAGCCCTATATAGCCACTAAGAGAACAGGCCCTTGGTCTGGAGATACGGATCCAACATACCTTAACTCCCTTGGAGCAACTGAACTGGTTCATTCTTGTTCGAACCCCTGCTGATAATTTGCATTTCTAACAAGTTCCCAGGTGATGTTAATGCTGCTGGTTAGGGACTAATTCTGAGACCCACTAGTAGAGCAGTGTTCTCAAGAATTATCGTAAGAATCACCTAGGGATCTTGTTAAAATGTAGATTCTAATTCAGTATATATGGGGTAGAAATGCAAATTCTCAGCAGGGGTTCAAACAAGAACAAACAGGTTCAAAGCCCTGACTGAAAAAAAAAAAAAACCTCAAAAGACACACAGCTGAACAAACACACACACAGGAAGATGTATGAGGAGGGAGGGACAGGAAGAGAGCAAGGCAGCCCTTACAGTGACTCAGGGAATGAAGGCAAAAGAAAAATCTCAGAGGGAAAAACAGAATTCCCTGAAAATGAATAGCAGGAAATTTTGTTTCTTTGTCCATTTGGTTTTATTTTGGGAGTTAACCTTGAGTGGTCTCTCCCTGAAGCAGAAAGTGACAGAGAGAAAAAAGGGCCACACAGACATCTCAGTGGGACACAGCTTTTCGAGGGGTGGGGAGCGGGGCTGATAATCCCAAATCACCAGGCCCATAGTGCTGAGAATCTGATAGTAGATCTGATCATCAGATCCCACATCCAATGCACCATCCTGATTAAGTGCCAAATCCCATCTCCTAAAGTAGGGGAACCAACAAGATTTCAAGGAAACAAGTCCATGAGGTGGTAAACATTTGTCTCAAAGGCATGAAGAGGGAAACATCAAAAAGAACAGGATGACATTATGCTTTTTGTTTTTTCACGGCCTCCTCCTTGGAAATTCCTAGTTTCCATTTAACGCAGCATCTCTCAAACTGTGTTACCAGAGCTCTTAATAGGTGTTGCATGGGACCACACACACACAAAAAAAAGTCAGTAGTGAAATAAGTTTGGGAAACGTTGCATACATATTAAAAGCTGTAAAATCCTGCAGTAAAGTAACCTGTTGAATTTTATTTAAATCACTGGTTCCCAAGCTTATTTGACCACAGACCCTTTTAAGGAACATCTATTACCATCCTAAGGAGCTCTGGTGGCGCAGTAGTTAAGCACTCGGCTGCTAACCGAAAGGTCAGTGGTTGGAACCCACCAGCCACCCCATGGGAAAAAGATGTGGTAATCTTCTTCTGTAAAGATTACAGCCTTGGAAACCCTATGGGGCAGTTCTACTCTGTCCTACAGGGTCGTTATGAGTCAGAATTGACTTGACAGCAATGGGTTTTGGTCTTGTTTTGCTTTTTATTACCATCCTACAGAACTCTGGAAAATGCTGCTTAACGATTTTTGCAAAAATGTCTCAAGAATGGGAGGAACATGTTAACATTGGGAACACTCAGGAATCACACATAAAATGGTTTTCAAAAATTAGTATATCAGAAAGTTTAAGGCACAATTTGAAAATGGGGGAAACTTGTCCTTCTGTGAGGCAGTTGCTCAATAGTAAATACAACAAGAAAGGCTGAAATTAGACTTAAAGGCAGACAAGCAAAAGCCTACAAAGAATGGTACTAGGCTGCTCTGCTTAGTCATGGCCTGACCAGGAGAGAAAAGAACAGCACTCAGTACAGTCTCCTCTTACTGCTTTGAGAGGGACACACACACACACAAACTTCCTTTAAAAGATTCAGACCAAACTTCAAAGCAGCCGTGTACCAACTAGCTTGTCTTCATTCCTTCAAAAGCAAAATAACTTGAGTCTAACACTTCTAGGGGAGAGAAATGGCTCATACTGGCATCGTAAAAAGCTGTCAGAGGAATCACCTCTTACTCTTCCTAGATGCAGTCCCCAAGTAGCACCCCAGCAGCTATAAGAGGACCCACTTCTTTGTGGCCAGGTAAAGCACAACCCAGGTAGCTTCTGAAAATACCTCCTGAACCCCATCCTGCATCAGGGCTGAACACTCCAGATACTTCACAGCCCCCACCAGCTTAGCCAGGGAAGTGCCTTGCTGAGGAATTGTGGGCACTAGGCTCTGCTCTTTCAGCTTCTTCACTGTCTCAAGGTCACTCCACAGGTCCCTTTTGGCATGTACAAGCAGAACAGGTACATTAGGACAATGATGGGAGGCCTCCAGGTGCCATTTATGCCTCACATTGGCATAAGATGATGGGTTGCCAGTCGAAAAACAAATGAGAAGGATATTGCTCTTCGAGGTAGGAAAGCATTTGAAATTGGTCGTATTCCTCCTGTCCAGTTGTGTGACCCATAAGTTCAGGGTGACTATCTGGCCATCCACAGATGTCTGGGCACTATAGTTGTCAAAGACAGTGGGGATATACTCCTCAGGAAAGGCATCTGTTGTGTAAAAATTTGATGAGGAGGCAGGTCTTACCTCTAGCCCCATTTCCTACAACCACACATTTGATCTTCTGCATTCTTCCCTTGGAATCCTATGTACAAGAAAGAAAGAAAGAATATTACAAGATACTTGATTAATGTAGGAAGACTGTGCTTTATAAGGAGCCCTGGTGGTGCAGTGGTTAAGAGCTAGGCTGCTAACCAAAACGTCAGCAGTTCAAATCCACAAGCTGCTCCTTGGAAACCCTATAGGGCAGTTCTACTCTGTCCTATAGGGTCGCTATGAGTTGGAATCAACTCGATGGCAACGGATTTATGCTTTATAAACATTTCTCTCTGAGGAGAAAGAAAAGGAGTAAGAACCCTACTGCCTGTCGCCTCAATGCCATAACAGAGTCAGCTGGGAAGGGTTATATAAAGCAAGAGTTCTTACCCTGGAATCCATGGACTGCTGGAGGATAGGCTTCAGTAGATCCAAGAAGCCACCTCTGAAGTTGTATGCAATATTACGTGTATGTGCATAGGTGAATTTTTATGGAAAGAAGATCCAAAGTTTTCAACAGAGTCTCAAAAAGGCTGTGAGCCCAAAAAGATTAGAAACCATTCATACAGAAAGAAGGTTCCCAAGGTTGAAACAAAAGAAATATGGTTCTTACTTTTGGTCTGTGGCTATATGCTCAGCAAAGGAACCTCCATTACTGAAAAACAGTGACATCATAATACTGGAGAGAAAGGTAGACCAGTCAGACTCAAACATATAGAGAAGTGTTTAAGAGTCCAGGCTCTGAAATCAAATCACCTAGGTTGAAAAACCAGTTTTACTTTTTTCCTAACCTCTGTGAACCTGGGCAAGTTTTTAACCTGACATTTAGATGAATGAATGTATGTGTAATTAGTCCTTGCCATACAAGAAGTACTCATTAAGTGTTAGAAGCTACTATGATTTCATAATAAGTATTCTACTGTTCTACTACCAGGGAAGGCAAAAAATCTGTAATGTGGTTACAATATTAGACAAAACCAGGTGTCTCATCCCCTTCCCACCTTATCTAAATAAAATCACAGGTCATCACACCACCATATTCTCATCCATTTTTCATTAATCAAGTATCTGAGAGTAAATAGTATGGCATAGATGTTATCCATGAAGCATGTTTACTATGAGCACCCATGTTTTTACTCCCATATTAATATGCTGTCAATGTTCTATCCTCAATTTAGGCTCCAAGCCCTCCATTTTTTAAATTATTAACTACAGCTCTAATTTCACAACTGATCCTTAAAGCATTAACTTTTTCAAGTGTCAGAACATACAGGAAAAAAGATAAATAGTCAGATATATGTATTGGTTACAGGGGAAAAAATGAGAATCAATTAATTTCTCACTTTGGGAATTTGGGTAAATAGATACATACCCCATCCTGTTGTCTTCTTAGCTAAGGTCTACATTAGGCCCATATCATAGGCAAAAAATAAATAAATAAATAAATAAAGCAACCTCATTTTGGGTCACAGTAAAGAAAAGTTGCCTTTCAGAGTATGCCTCACACAGGCCCACTAGGGGTAGCTCTCTCCCCACACAGAGCCAATTCTGACCAGCAAGGCACTCCAACTAGAAGCCTTCTTTAGCAACAGGTCTCACATCTAAAAGAAGTCCAGAGTCAAATATTGTATAAGACCACTATTATAAGAACTCAAGAAAAGGTTTAAACACAGAAGAAAACATTCTTTTATGGTTACGAGGGTGGGAAAGGAGGGTGAGGGTTATTCACTAACTAGATAGTAGACAAGAATTATCTTAAGTGTAGGGAAGGACAGTACACACTAAAGGGGAAGTCAGCACAACTGGACTAAACCAAAGCTAAGAAGTTTCCTGAATACAATCACTTTGAGGGACAGAGTAGCAGGGGTTGGGGTCTGGGGACCATGCTTTCAGGGGACATCTAAGTCAACTGGCATAACAAAGTTTATTAAGAAAATGTTCGCACGCATCCCACTGTGGTGAGTGGCGTCTGGGGTCTTAAAAGCTAGCAAGTGGCCATCTAAGATGCAGCAATTGGTCCCAACCACCTGGAGTAAAGGAGAATAAAGAACACCAAAAACACAAGGAAAATATTAGCCCAAGAGACAGAAAGGGCCACATAAACCAGAGACTTCATCAGCCTGGGACCAAAAGAATTGGATGGTGCCTGGCTACCACCAATGACCACTCTGACTGGGAACACAACAGAGAGTCCCTGATGGAGCAGGAGAAAGGTGGGGTGCAGAACTCAAAATCCAGTAAAAAGACCAGACTTAATGGTCTGACTGAGACTGGAGGAATCCCAGAAATCATGGCCTCTAGACTCTCTGTCAACCCAGAACTAAAACCATTCCCGAGGCCAACGCTTCAGACAAAGATTGGACTGGACTGTGGGACATAAAATGATACTCGTGAAGAGTGTGCTTCTTAGCTCAAGTAGATACATGAGACTAAACGGGCAGCTTCTGTCCAGAGGTGATATGAGAAGGCAGAGAGGGTTAGGAGCTGGTTGAACGGACACGGGAAATCAGGGCTGAAAAGGAGGTGTATGCTGTCACAGTATAGGGAGGGCAATTAGGGTCACATAACAATGTATGTGTAAATTTTTGTATGAGAGACTAACTTGAAATGTAAACTTTCACTTAAACTACAATAAACAAAGAAAATAAAAGAAGTCCAGAGCTTAATTCTTCTCTGGCAGGCAAACCACCCCAGGGTATTCACTGACCATCAGCTCTTTTTTCATATAGGCATAAGGATCAAACACACAAAGTAAGTGGAAACAGGACAAAGTTACCACTACATTCCTTAAGAATAGTCTTCCTTGACTTTCTCAGTCTGGATTAATTTCTTTCTCCTCTGAATTCCCATAGCAATTACTGCCTATGCAACTCATCTTCCCAGCCTCCTCTACATACCACCCGATGTTCAACATCTCTGCTCAAAGTGACTGCTTTCAGAGCAATAGTGCAAGCTCAGGGAGTTGCTGAACAACAGCAAAACTCTCAGGCACAAGGACCACTTTACACCCCAAGCTCAGCTCCTCATTTCTATAACTAGGAAAAGGCATCTACACTAATTTTTACTTGTTTATATCTACCAGTAACCCTGGTATATATGATCTGCAGATAGTGGGCACTCAAATCACACTGATGGCTAAGGGCCTAGATGATGAAATACAGGAGAACATCCCAGATCTGAAACAAAAGCCAAAGCAGTCTCAATATCCTACATAGACCCCCCCCCCCACACACACACACTTGCAGCCAAGTATCTATAAAGGGGAGGATTCAGCAAAAGTTTCAGGTATTTTGTGGAGGGGCCGTTTTCTATAATTCACTCATTTGTTCAGCCAACATGTTGATTATACTAATTTCTCTACTTGTGTATGTTTGAAATTTAAAAGTTTAAAAATAAAAACAATGCTTTTTAAAAGGGTTGGGGGCTCTGAGAGAAGGTTAGGAATTACAAGGGAAAGGCAATTATTATAGGCTGTACATCATCTATATTAGAAAAGTTTGTGTGTCTCAGTTGGAGGATCTAGCATGATGCTGTCCCCATAAGGATCGTCCACAGCTTTCCCCTTATCATCATCACCACTATCCACATCCAAGTACCACTCTGTGCAATGTACTGCTAAATACAAACAAACAAATCAAACCTGATGCCATCAAGTCGATTCCAACTCATAGCGACCCTATAGGAGAGAGTAGAACTGCCCCATACGGTTTCCAAGGCTGTAAATCTTTAAAGCAGACCGCCACATCTGTCTCACGCAGAGTGCTGGTGGTTTCCAACTGCTGGCCTTTCAGTTAGCAGCCAAGTGCTTAACCACTGTGCCACAAGTCTCCTCCAATGCACTGTTAGGAGGGCTTCAAAAAAGGGTAAAAAGGTGTCTGTGAATGCTAGAAGCTTACAGTCTTGTGGCAAAGGCAGGACCTATATAAAAAAGGCAAACAATAATATATGGTAATAAGTGGCTGTCTTAGTTTTCTAGTGCTGCTATAACAGAAATACCACAAGTGGGTGACTTTAAGAAACATAAATTTATTTTCTTACAATTTAGGAGGCTAGAAGTCTGCATTCAAGGTGCTGGCTCTAGGGGAAGGCTTTCTCTCTCTGTGGGCTCTGGGGGCAAGTCCTTGTTCCTTGGTTCCTTGATGATTTTCATTTGGTGTGACATCTATCTTCCCCCATCTCTGCTTCTTTTGCTTGCTTGTTTAATCTCTTTTACATCTCAAAAGAGACTGACTTAAGACACACTCTACACTAATATGGCCTCATTAATACAACAAAGAAAACCCATTCCAAATAGGATTATAACCTCTACAGGGGTTAGGATTTCCAACACATATTTTTAGGGAACACAATTCAATCCATAACATTCCACCCTTTGTTGTTGTTGTTAGGTGCCATCAAATCGGTTCCGACTCATAGCGACCCTATGTACAACAGAACAAAACACTGACCGGTCCTGTGCCATCCTCACAGTCATTGTTATGCTTGAGGCCACTGTTGCAGCCACTGTGTCAATCCATCTCGTTGAGGGTCTTCCTCTTTCTCGCTGACCCTCTACTTTACCAAACACGATGTCCTCCTCCGGGGACTGAGCTCTCCTGACAACATGCCCAAAGTATGTAAGACGTAAGTCTCACCATCCTTGCTTCTAACGAGCATTCTGGTTGTACTTCTTCCAAGACAGATTTGTTCGTTCTTTTAGCAGTCCGTGGTATATTCAATATTCTTCGTCAACACCACAATTCAAAGGCGTCAATTCTTCTTCGGTCTTCCTTATTTATTGTATAGCTTTTGCGTGCATATGACGCGATTGAAAATACCATGGCTTCGGTTGGGCACACCTTAGTCTTCAAGGTGACATCTTTGCTTTTCAACACTTTAAAGAGGTTTTTTGCAGCAGATTTGCCCAATTCAATGCGTCTTTTGATTTCTTGACTGCTGCTTCCATGGGTGTTGATTGTGGATCCAAGTAAAATGAAATCCTTGACAACGTCAATCTTTTCTCCGTTCATCATGATGTTGCCTATTGGTCCAGTTGTGAGGATTTTTGTTTTCTTTATGTTGAGGTGTAATCCACACTAAAGTCTTTGATCTTCATCAGTAAGTGCTTCAAGTCCTCTTCACTTTCAGCAAGCAAGGTTGTGTCATCTGCCTAACACAGGTTGTTAATGAGTCTTCCTTCACTCCTGTTGCCCTGTTCTTCTTCATATAGTCCAGCTTCTCAGATTATTTGCTCAGCATACAGATTGAATAGGTATGGTGAAAGGATACAATCCTGACGCACACCTTTCCTAACTTTAAACAACGTAGTATCCCCTTGTTCTGTCCAAACAACTACCTTTTGATCTACGTACAGGTTCCTCATGAGCACAATTAAGTGTTCTGGAATTCCCATTCTTCGCAATGTTATCCATAATTTGTTATGATCCACACAGTCAAATGCCTTTGCATCATCACTAAAACGCAGGTAAATATCTTTCTGGTATTCTCTGCTTTCAGCCATGATCTATCTGACACCAGCAACGATATCCCAGGTTCCACGTCCTCTTCTGAATCTGGCCTGAATTTCTGGCAGTTCCCTGTCGATATACTGCTGCAGCCTCTTTTGAATGATCTTCAGCAAAATTTTACTTGCGTGTGATAGTAATGATACTGTTTGATAATTTCTGCATTCGGTTGGATTACCTTTCTTGGGAAAATGCATAAATATTCCACCTTTGGCCCCACAAAATTCATGTCCTTCCCACGTGCAAAACACAGTCACCCCATCACATCATCTCAAAAGTCTTAAATCAACTTCAAGTCCAAAATCTCATCTTCTGAATCATCTAAATCAAATATGGGTGAAACTTTAGGCATATTCCAACCTGGGGCAAAATTCCTCTTCATCTGTGAACCTGTGAAATCCAGAATACAAGTTATCTGCTTCCAAAGTACAATGGTGGAACAGGCACAAGGTAGACATTTCTATTACAAATGGGAGAAATTGGAGGGAAAGAGGATAACGGGTACCAAGCAAGTCCAAAACCCAGCAGAACAAATTACACTGGCTCTCAAGGCTTGAAAACAATCCTCTGTTCTCCTGGACAGTCTGGGCAATGGCTCCGCCCTCCAGACTCTGGGTGTTGGCCATGCCCTCTGAATTCTGGATGGAAGTCCCTCAGCCCTGAGCTTCAGCCCTGCCTTCCAAGGCCCACTAGGACAGCAACTCTGCTGTCTCCACTTTGGGCAGCTCCATTCTCCTAGTCCATCTGAGTAGTGATCCCACCCCCTTGGCTCCGGTTCTCCTACCCCTTGGGCATGGCAGCCCCACCCCCTCTACTTTGGGTGGAGGCCCCATCCTTTTGGCCATTGGGCATGGCAGGCCCACACTCCAGAACTGAGCTGGTGGAGATCTGACTCTCTGAAATCTAGGAGGCCGTGACTCCACCCTTTGAGACAGTGGCAGACCCACTTCCCAAGCTCCTTTCAATAGTTCTGCTGATCTATGAGCTGCTCTACAGATGGTCCTTTTCTTTTCTTGTAGGACAACAGATATAACTCCTTTGGCCTATTTCCTGCCTGTAGAATTCCAAGAGGCAAACAGCTTTCCTTTCTTCTATCTTATCTCTGTACTCTTCAGTCTAAGCTGATGGGTTTTCTGCTGTGGTAGCTGGTTAGATTCATCAGTCACAGGCTTAATGTCTTTAACAAAAGATTGTGTAGCCACATCTGTAGTGAAAATTCTAGAACACATGTCCTTAGTTTGTACAACACAATTTTACAAATCTTTAAGTTTTGTTTTGCACAGTGTCTTAGTCATCTAGTGCTGCTATAGCAGAAATACCACAAGCGGATGGCTTTAACAAAGAGAAATTTATTTCCTCACAGTAAAGTAGGCTAAAAGTCCAAATTCAGGGCATCAGCTTCTCTCTCTGTCAGTCTTCTCATCAACGTTCCCCCCGGACTAGGAGCTTCTCCGTGCAGGGACCCCGGGTCCAAAGGACGCACTCTGCTCCCGGCATTGCTTTCTTGGTGGTATGAGGTCCCCTATTCTCTGCTTGCTTCCCTTTCCTTTTATCTCTTGTAAGGTAAAAGGTGGTGCAGGCCGCACCCCAGGGAGAGTCCCTTACATTGGATCAGGGATGTGACCTGGGTAAGGGTGGTGTTACAATCCCACCCTAATCCTCTTTAACATAAAATTACGATCACAAAATGGAGGCCAACCACACAATTCTGGGAATCATGGCCCAGCCAAATTGATACACACATTTTTTGGGGGACATAATTCAAACCATGACACACAGTTTATTTTTAAATCCATCTTTCCTCTCGCATTTTACTATAAGCAGCAAAGAGAAATCACACAGCCCCTTTAAGATCTTGCTTAGAAATCTCCTCAGCCAAATATCCAAGTTCATCACTTACAAGTTCTACTTTCCACCAAACATTGAACATAATTCAGACAAGTTCTTTGCCACTGCATAAAAAGCATCACCCTTCCTCCATTGTCCAATCACATGTTCATCATTTCCAGGGGTGGATTAACCAGTAAGTAAGGTACACACAGGCTTACAGTAATCAAGGTACGCATGGGCTTACTTGTGCTTAGTTACTAATCTGTAGTGCACAATATCACATGTGAAACTGTGCACTACAGAATAGTAAGTAAACACAAGTAAGCCCATGTGTAACTTGCTTATTGGGTAATCCGTCTCTGATTTCCTTTTAAAGCCTCACCAGAAGCACATTTAATGTCCACATTTCTAGCAGCATTCTGTGGATCTTGCCATATGTACTCTCTAAGATGGTAGCGACTTTCTCTATGACTCTCCTCCTTCCTTCTGAGCCCTCACCAGAATTGCCTTTGACATCTATAATTCTATCAACAATCTCTTCAAGGCAATCTAGGCTTTTACTATTAGGCGCCTTAAAACTCTTCCAGCTTCTACCAATTACCCAATTCAAAAACCACTTCCACATTTTAGGTATTTGTTAAAGTAGCATCCCTATTTCTTTGTACCAAATGTCTTAGGCTGGTTTCTCAAAGGAGAAGAACCAGTGGAGAATATATATAAATATATAGAGAGATTTAATTTAAGGAAATGGCTCACACAATTGTGCAGGCTGGCAAGTCCCAAATCTGTGGGTCAGGTGGCAGGCTGGAGGCTTCTCCTGACTCACATGGCTGGTGGGGCTGACGAACCCCAAATCTGCACATCAGGTGGCAGGTTGCTGGCTCAGGGGGTTGCAGGAGCTGGTGATTCCAAAATCTGCAGGGCAGGCAGTAGGCTGAAGGCTTCTCAAGTCCCAAGAACTGGAGGTCAGAGGTTGACAAGCCAAAGCAGAATAGAGAGAGAGCTTTGCCAGAATATCTGTTTATATCATGGATGCAGGCCACACCCCCAAGGAAACTCCTCTTCCAACTGATTGGCTGCTTACATCAGACCACAAAATGGGAGGTGATTACATAGTTTCTGCCAAACCCCTGAGAATCATAGCCTAGACAAGTTGACACATAACATTAACCATCACAGTGGCTCAGAGAAAAAAAAAGTTGCTATGGGGAAGGAAAGAGAAACTAAACATTGACAGTGTATTATAGGTATTGGGCTATGTACTTTAATGTACCTTATCTTATTTAAAGGAACTGTGGTGATTCAGTGCTTAAGAGCTCAGCTGCTAACCAAAAGGTCAGTGGTTCAAACCCACCAGCCGCTAATTGATAGAAAAACATGGCAGTCAGCTTCCGTGAAGATTACAGCCTTGGGAACCCTATGGTGCAGTTCTAGTCTGTCCTACAGGGTTGCTATGAATTGGAATCCACTCGATGGCAAAGGGTTTGGTTTTTGTTTTTCTGTTTTTTGAGTTTCTGCTTGTTCGTTTGTTTATCTTATTTAAGCCTCACAATAGCACTGTGAAGTAGATGTTACAGCCCCTCAGAGATCCTTAGGTATTCCTATAGAACTGGACCCCCATGCAGTGGTGATAGAAACAATGCCGGAGATCACATGATAGAACTTTGAAAGACCAACGACTTCTTCATTGCAAACACCTTTTTTCAACAACATAAACAGAGACTATATGCATGGACCTCGCCATATGGAATACACAGGAATCAAATCGACTACATCTCTGGAAAGAGACGATGGAAAAGCTCAATATCATCAGTCAGAACAAGGCCAGGGGCCGACTAGGGAACAGACCATTAATTGCTCATATGCAAGTTCAAGTTGAAGCTGAAGAAAATTAGAACAAGTCCATGAGAGCCAAAGTACAACCTTGAGTATATTTCACCTGAATTTACAGACAATCTTAAGCATAGATTTGACATATTGAACACTAATGTCCAAAAACTAGACAAGTTGTGGAATGACATCAAGGACATCATACATGAAGAAAGCAAGAGGTCATTAAAAAGACAAGAAAGAAAAAAAAGACCAAAATGGATGTCAGAAGAGACTCTGAAAGTTGCTCTTGAATGTCGAGTAGCTAAAGCAAAAGTAAGAAATGATGAAGTAAAAGAGCTGAACAGTAGATTTCAAAAGGCAGCACGAGAAGACAAGGTAAAGTATTATAATGAAATGTGCAAATACCTGGAGTTAGAAAACCAAAAGGGAAAAACACGCTCGGCATTTCTCAAGCTGAAAGAACTGAAGAAAAAATTGGAGCCTCGAGTAGCAATATAGAAGCATTCTACGGGGAAAATATTAAACAACGCAGGAAGCATCAAAAGAAGATAGAAGGAATACACAGAGTCATTACACCAAAAAGAATTGGTGGATATTCAACCATTTCAGGAGGTAACATATGACCAGGAACCGATAGTAATGAAGGAAGAGGTCCAAGCTGCACTGAAGGCATTGGCGAAAAATAAGGCTGCAGGAATTGACAGAATACCAATTGAGATGTTTCAACAAAGAGATGCAGTGCTGGAGGTGCTCACCCATCTATGTCAAGAAATTTGGAAGACAGCTACCTGGCCAACTGGAAGAGATTCATATTTATGCCTATTCCAAAGAAAGGTGATCCATCAGAATGCAGAAATTATCGAACAATATTATTATATCACGTGCAAGTAAAATTTTGCTGAAGATCATTCAAAAGCGGTTGCAGCAGTACATCAACACGGAACTGCCAGAAATTCTAGCCAGATTCAGAAGAGGACGTGGAACCAGGGATATCATTGCTGATGTCAGATAGATCATGGCTGAAAGCAGAGAATACCAGAAAGATGTTTACCTGTGTGACTATGGAAAGGCATTTGACTGTGTGGATCATAACAAATTATGGATAACATTGCAAAGAATGGGAATTCCGGAACACTTAAATGTGCTCATGGGGAACCTGTACATAGATCAAGAGGCAGTCGTTCAAATAGAATAAGGGAATACTGCAAGGTTTAAAGTCAGGGAAGGTGTGCATCAGGGTTGTATTCTTTCACCATACTTATTCCATCTGTGTGCTGAGCAAATAATCTGAGAAGCTGGACTATATGAAGAAGAACATGGCATCAGGAGTGGAGGAAGACTCATTAACAACCTGTTTTAGGCAGATGACACAACCTTGCTTGCTGAAAGTGAAGAGGACTTGAAGCACTTACTGATGAAGATCAAAGACCAAAGCCTTCAGTATGGATTACGCCTCAATGTAAAGAAAACAAAAATCCTCACAACTGGACCAATAAGCAACATCATGACAAATGGAGAAAACATTGAAGTTGATAAGGATTTCATTTTACTTGGATCCACAATCAACACCCATGGAAGCAGCAGTCAAGAAATCAAAAGACGCATTGCATTGGGCAAATCTGCTGCAAAAGACCTTTTCAAAGTGTTAAAAAGCAAAGATGTCACCTTGAAGACTAAAGTGCCTGACCCAAGCCATGGTGTTTTCAACTGCCTCATATGCATGCAAAAGTTGGACAATGAATAAGGAAGACTGAAGAAGAATCGATGCCTTTGAATGATGGTGTTGACAAAGAATATTGAATATACCATGGACTAGGAAAAGAACGAACAAATCTGTCTTGGAAGAAGTACAACCAGAACGCTCCTTAGAAGCAAGAATGGCAAGACTATGTCTCACATACTTTGGACATATTATCAGGAGGGATCAGTCCCTGGAGAAGAACATCATAGTTGGTAAAGTAGAGGGTCAGCGAAAAAGAGGAGGACCCTCAATGAGACGGATTGACACAGTGGCTACAACAATGGGATCAAGCATAACAATGATTGTGAGGATGGCACAAGACCGGGCAGTGTTTTGTTCTGTTGTACATAGGGTCGCTATGAGTCGGAACTGACTCGACGGCACCTAACAACAACATAGAACTGGAATTTGGGAGATGCCTGGAGCTGCAGAGACCAGCAACCCCGAAGGCTCCCTCCTCCCCTTTCCAAGTTAGTCATTCATTTTAAACCATGGAATTATAGTTTCTTCTAAGTCTTCTGATCTCATCTGACAAAGCATCCTCCATATGTACACTGCATGGCAGTCAATTTTCTCTGAGGCTGGATACACAATATAAAAGACCCAACAACTGTCAAGATGAGAATGCCACACAAAGTATTACTGTTTCTAACATATTCTCCTCCAAGTCTCACCTTTTCCCAAAAGTTTGAGTCTACAGCCACTTGAAATCACTCTCTGTAAATTTCTGAAACCAAAATAAGTCAGCAGGTCTGCAAAAGGCCCCCGTTTTTATTTACTACTTTCTGCAACTTAGTTATCTACGAAAGTGGAGAAGTTTTTCACATTGAAGACTGACTTCTTAGGTTCAAGAGGAATCAAAGGAGAATCCAGAACACTTGGGGGCCAAGGAAACCACATGAAGAGTCCCCAACTTGTAGATGGGAGAGACTATCTGTATTTGGAAATTTAACAGAAACGGTGGCAATCTGGTTTTGGTTATGAGGGCAATGCTGGACTCATAGAATAAGTTGGAAAGTATTCACTCCACTTCAATTTGTGGGGAGAGTTTGTGTAGAATTGGCATTATTTCCTCCTCAAATAAATGTTAAGTAGAGTTCACCAGTGAAACCATCTAGGCAAGAAGTTTCCTTTGTGGAGATGTCTTTAATTACAAATTCTATTTCATTAATAGAGATAGGGGTAATCACATTTATCTATTTCTTCTTGGGTGAGCTTTGGTAGTTTGAGTATTTCAAGGCATTTGTCCATTTCATCCAAGTTGTCAAATTTATTGGCATGAAGTTTTTCATAATATTCCCTAATTATCCTTTTAATATCTGCAGAATCTGTAGTGATGTCACTTCTCTCATTCCTAATATTGTAATTTGAGATTTTCCCCTTTTTCATAATCAGAATGACTAGAGTCAATTGCATTGATCTTCTCAAAGAGCAAGCTTTTGGTTTCATTGGCTTTTCTCTACTGTTTTTCTGTTTTCCATTTCACTGATTTCCAGTTTGTTCTTTATTATTTCTATTTTTATACTTTGAGTTTTTTTAAATTATTATTGTGCTTTAATGAAGGTTTACAGAGCAAATTAGCTTCTCATTAAACAATTAATATACATATTGTTTTGTGACATTGGTTGCCAACCCTGCAATGTGTCAACACTCTTGCCTTCTCGACCTTGGGTTCTCCATTTCCATTCATCCAGATTTCCTGTTCCCTCTTGCCTTGTCTTCCTTGCCCCTGGGCTGCTGTGCCCATTTAGTCTCATATATATGGTTGAGCTATGTGTATTATTGTTTGTTTTTTGGGCCTGTCTAATCTTTGGCTGAAGGGTGAATGTTAGGAGTGACTTCAGTACTGAGTTAAAAGGGTGTCCAAGGGCCATACTCTCAGGGTTTTCCAGTCTCTGTCAGACCAGCAAGTCTGGTCTTTTTTTTATGAGTTTGATTTTGTTCTGCATTTTTCTCCAGCTCTGTCCGGGACCCTCTATTGTGACACCTGTCAGAGCAGTCGGTGGTGGTAGCCAGGCACCCTCTAAATGTGCTGGACTCAGTTCCAGGGACAAGGACTAGGAGGCAGGAGGGGACAGGAAATCTAGTGATAGGGAACCCAAGGTTGAGAAGGGACAGTGTTGACATGTCATGGGGTTGTTAACCATTGTCATAGGGCAATATGTGTACTGTTCAATGAGAAACTATTTGTTCGGCAAACCTTCATCTAAGGTACAAAAAAAAAAAGGATTATCTACGTGAGATCAAATTGACAACAGCAACTCAAAAGGTTTGATGGGAAGCCTAGGGGGCAGTGAGTTGAAGATAATGGTGATGGAATAATTTGGAAAAGGATAGTGAGAATAGCAGCACAACTGGAAGAATGTAATCGATGTCACTGAATTGTACATGTAAAAACTTTCAAAATGGTGTAATTTTGGTTATGTACATTTTCACCAAAAAAAAGGTCCTCAAGGTCAAGAAGGGAGAGTGTTGACATGTCGTGCGGTTGTTAAACAATGTCATAAAACAACATGTGTACTTACTGCTTAATGAGAAACTATTTGTTCTGTAAACCTTCATCTAAAGCACAATAAAAAAAATTAAAAAATTAAAAATAAAAAAACTCTAAAAATAAAAATAAACGTGCTGGACTCAGTCCGGTGGAGGCAGTGGTAGTTACGGTCCATTAGCCCTTTGGACTAATCTTTCCCTTCTGTCTTTGGTTTTCTTCATTCTCTCTTCCTTCAGACGGGGTGGGACCAGTGGAGTATCTTTGATGGCTGCTCACAAGCTTTTAAGACCCCCGACGCTACTCACCAAGGTAGGATGTAGAACATTTTCTTTATAAACTATGTTATGCCAATTGAGCTAGATGTCCCCCAAGACCATGGTCTCCAGCCCTCAGCCCAGTAATTCGGTCCCTCAGGGAGTTTGGATGTGTCTACGAAGCTTCCATGAACTTGCGTTGGTCAAGTTGTGCTGACTTCCCTAGTATTGTGTACCATCTTACCCTTCACCAAAGTTACTACTTATCTATTATCTAGTTAGTGTTTTTCCCTCCCCACCCTTGTAACCATCAGTGATTGTTTCTTTCTGTGTGTAAACCTTTTCATGAGTTTTTGTAACAGTGGTCTCATACAGTATTTGTCTTTTTGTGATAGACTCATTTCAGCAAGCCTAATGCCCTCCAGATTCATCCATGTTGTGAGATGTTTCACAGATTCATCATTGTTCTTTATCGTTGCATAATACTCCATTGTGTATATGTACCATAGTTTGTTTATCCATTCATCTGTTGATGGGCACTTAGGTTGTTTACATCTTTTTGCTATTGTGAATAATGCTGCAATGAATATGGGTGTGCATATGTCTATTCGTGTGATGGCTCTTATTTCTCTAGGTTATATTCGTAGGACTGGGCTTGCTGGATTATATAGTATTTCTATATATACGGAAGCACCGTATCGTTTTCCAAAATGGTTGAATCATTTTGCATACCCACCAGCAGTACATAAGAGTTCCAATCTCCCCACAGCCTCTCCAACATTTGTTATTTTGTATGTTTTTTTTATTCGTGCCAGTAATGTCAGGGTGTTTTCACTTTGAGTTTTATTTGCTCTTCTTTCTTCATTTCCTGAAGTGAAACTAAATATGAGGCCTTTCTCCTGTTCTAATATATGAGTTAAGTGGTTTGAATTACCCCAAAATACTGCTTTAGCAGCATCCTCTAAAATATGATATTTTTGTGTTCATTTTGATTTAAGTCAAAATATTTTTTAATTTCCCTTTTGATCTCTTCTTTGACTCATCAGTTATCTAACCCAAATCCATTGCAGTCGAGTTGATTCCAACTCATAGCGACCCTATAGGACCGAGTAGAACTTCCCCATAGAGTTTCCAAGGAGTGCCCGGTGGATTCGAACTGCTGACCCTTTGTTTAGCAGCTGTAGCACTTAACCACTATGCCACCAGGGTTTCCACAGTTATCTAGAAGTGGATTGTTTAGTTTCCAAATATTTGGGAAAATTTCCAGTGATCTTTCTGTTACTGGTTTCTAATTTAATTCCATTGTGCTTTTTTTTTTCAGAGAACATATTTTGTAAGACTTGGCTTCTTTTGAATTTATTGAGACTTGCTTTGTGGCATAGAGAACGGTCTATCTTGGTAATTGAAGGTTCGAATCCACCGAGAGGTGCCATGGAAGCTTTCTGATGATCTATTTCCAAAAAATCAGCAATTAAAAACTCTATGGAGTCACATTATAGGGAGAGCAACTAGGGTCACATAACGATATGTGTATAAATTTTTGTATGAGAAACTAACTTGGGCTGTAAACTTTCACTTAAAGCACAATTTTAAAAAAAAAAAAACCTATAGAGCACAGTTCTACCCTGACACACATGGAACTACCATGAGTCAGAATCGACTTAATGGCAAATGGTTTGGTTTCGGAAAATACTTCATGAGCACTTGAAAGGAATTTGTATTTTTCTGTTATTGGGTAGAATGTTCTATAAATGTCAACCAGCTTAATTTGATCGATAGTGTTGTTCACATCTACCGTATCCTTGCCGATTTTATGCCTACTTGTTCTATTGAGAGACAGGTATTGAAATCTCTGACCAGAATTGTTGATTTGTATATTTCTCCTTGCTGTTTTATCAGTTTTTTTCTTCATTTAATTTGAAACTCTTTTATTAGGTGTATAAACATTTAGGATTGTTATGTCCTCTTCACTGATTGACCCCCTTAGCATTATGAAATTACTTCTGTATCCCTGGCATCTTTGCTCTGAAATATACTTTGCCTGATATCAATATAGCCACTCCAGCATTCTTTTGACTAGTTTTAGCATGGAATTTCATCTTACATCCTTTTACTTTTAATCTATTTGTGTCTTTATATTTAAAGAGCATTTTCTGTAGGCACATATGGTTGAGTCTTGCTTTTTCATCCAATCTGATAATCTCTTCCCTTTAATTGAGGTATTCAGACCATTTACATTAATGTGATTGTTGATATGGTTAAGTTTGAGTCTAACATCTTGCTAATTGTTTTCTATCTGTCCTGTTTGTCTTAGGCTGGGTTCTCTAGAGAAGCAAAAACAGTGACGTATATATAGATAGATAGATAAATATACGTATGAGAGAGAGAGAGAGACTTATATCAAGAAAATGGATCACACAGTTGCAGAGGCTGGAAAGTCCCAAGTCCCTGGGTCATGCATCAGTCTGGAGGCTTCTCCTGACTCACGTAGCTGCAGGGGCTGATGAACCCAAGATCAGCAGGTCAGACAGCAGGCTGCTGGCTCACAGACTGCAGAAGCTGACGAATTGAAGATCGGCAGGTAAGATGGCAGGCTGCTGGCTCAAGTCCCAAGAATCAGAGGTCAGATATGACGAGCCAAATGCAGGATCCAGAGCAGAGCAAAAGCCAATGTGACCTTTGCCAGAAAGTCCATAGATACTGGATGCATGCCACATCCCCAAGGAAACTCCCTTTCAGCTGATTGGCTGCTCATAGCAGATATCATCATGGAGGTGATGGCATCATAACATAACTGGCAAACCACTGTGAATCATGGCCCAGCCAAGATGACACGCAACCTTAACCATCACAGTCTACCCTTTGTCAACTTGGCAGCTGTACACATCTCCTTAAACCATACATGATCTCTAAATAAAGACAATTATGAAGTCATACTTGCACCTAACATGATACAACACACATACAACCAAAAACGCACTAGCCCTGTTTATGTCTTATATAAGTAAAGAAAACAAAAATATTTGATGTACACATACAACGAAGAAATACTCATAACAATTACAGTCCTTGTTTCTGTAACTGGTCACGCGGTTGTAGCTGGTATTTAGAACTACCTTCTTCCACCACCCATTCCGTATTCCCTTTACCCTCAGCAAGCACCTCAGCTGGTCGTGGTTCTTTGCCTGGCGGGTGACCCAAACCTTCATTCCAGAGCGAAGCAAAAGCCAGTGACCTTTGCCAGAAAGTCCATATATATCGGATGTAGGCCACACACCCAAGGAAACTCCCTTTCAACTGATTGGCTGCTCATGGAAAATCTTATCAAGGAGGTGATTACATCATTACATAACTGCCAAACCACTGAGAATCATGGCTCAGCCAAGTTGACATACAACCTTAACCATCACACTGTTCTTTGTTTTCTTATTTCACTTTTTTTTTTTTTGCCTTTTTTTTTGGATAAATCAAGTATTATTTTTATTCCATTTTATCTCCTTTTTTGGGTTATTAGCTATAGCTCTTTGTTTTGTTATTTTAGTGGTTGTTTAAAGGTTTGTAATACACATCTTTAACTTATCACAGTCTACCTTCAAGTGTCATTATACCACTTCACAAAGAACATAAAAATCTTATATGAGTAAACTTCCATTTCTCCCTTCCTGGCCTTTATGCTATTGCTGTCATGCAATTTATGTTTACCCCTTAATACCCCACAATACATTGTTATTATTTTTGTTTAAACAGTCAATTGTATTTTTAAAACAGCTTTATTAAGGTACAATTTACACACCATAAAATTCACTCATTTTAAGTGTACAATTGATTTTTAGCAAATTTACAAAGCAGTGCTACCGTCATCACAATCCAATTTTAGAACATTTCCATTATCCCAAAAAGATCCCTCAGGCTTATTTGCCATCACTCCTTGTCTCACCCCAAGCCTCAGGAAATCACTAATCTACTTATTATCTCTATAAATTTGTCTATTTTGAAGATTTCACATAAATGGGACCGACCATATAACATGTGGTCTTTTGTGTTTTGCTTCTTTCAGTTAGCATGTTTTTGAGATTCATCCATGCTGAAGCATTGTTAGTACTTCATTCCTTTCTATTGCCAAATTGTATTTTTTTAATCAAATTTATTGAGGTATAATTTATATACCATAAAATACACTTGTGTTAAGTTTATAGTTTGATGAATTTTGATAAATGCATACAGCCATGTAATCACCACCATAATCAAGACATATAACATTTCCATCATGTCATATAGTTCCTGTCATGGATTGAATTGTGTTCCCAAAAAATGTGTGTCAACTTGGCAAGGCCATGATTCCCAGTATTGTGTGATTGTCCACCATTTTGTCATCTGATATGATTTTCTTATGTGTTATAAATCCTACCTCTAAGATGTTAATGAGGCAGGATTAGAGGCAGTTATGTTAATGAGGAAGGACTCAATCTACAGGATTAGGTTGTATCTTGAGTCAATCTCTTTTGAGATATAAAAGAGAGAAGCAAGCAGAGAGACAGGGGGACCTCCTACCACCAAGAAAGCAGAGCCGGGAATGAATCGCATCGTTAGGACCCGGGGTCCCTGCGCTGAGATGCTCTTAGACCACAGGAAGATTGATGACAAGGACCTTTCCCCAGAACCAACAGAGAGAGAAAGCCTTCACCTGGAAATGGTGCCCTGAATTCGGACTTCCAGCCTCCTAGACTATGAGAGAATAAATCTCTGTTTGTTAAAGCCATCCACTTGTGGTACTTCTGTTGTAGCAGCAGTAGAAAACTAAGACAGTTCCCTTGTACCTCTTTGCAATCAAACCCTATCTCCCCTAACCCCAGATGACCACAGATCTGCTTTCTGTCACTGAACAGTAGATATGTCTTTCTAGAATTTCATATAAATGAAATCATACAGCATATACTCTTTTCTGCCTACATCTTTTGTTCAACATAATGTTTCTGAGATTTATTCACGTTGTTGTGCATATCAGTAGTTCATTCATTTTTAGAGCTTAGTAATATTCCGTTGAGGCGCACTGGTGGTGCAGTGGCTAAGAGTTCAGGCTGCTAACCAAAAGGTTGGCTGTTCAAATCCACCAGCCACTACTTGGAAACCCTATGGGGCAGTTCTACTCTGTCCTATAGGGTCTCTACGAGTCGGAATCAACTCGATGGCAATGGGTTTGGTTTGGGGGTTGGTGGTACAATGGTTAACTGCTTGGCTGCTAACCAAAAGATCAGTGGTTCAAACCCACCAGCTGCTCCACAGAAGAAAAGACCTGGCAATCTGCTCCCATAAAGATTACAGCCTAGGAAACCCTATGGGGCAGTTCTACTCTGTCATATAGGGACACTATGAGTCAGAATTGACTCGACAGCACATAACAATATTCCATTGCAAGAATATATAGCAATTTGTTTCCAATTTTTGGCCATTATGGATAAAGCTACGATGCATATTTGTATACAAGTCTTTTGTGGACATTATGTTTTAATTTTTCTTGAGTAAATACCTAGCAGTGGAATTGCTGGGTCATTGGGTAGGTGTATGTGTAACCTTGTGTATTAAACTTTATAAGAAACTCCAAAATGGTTATACCATTTTACACTTTAATGTATTAAAGTTCCAGTGGTTCCACATCTTCACCATCATTTATTATTGTCAGTCTTTTTAATTTTAGCAATCTAATGGGTGTGTAGTGGTATTTCACTAATGGTTTTTATTTGTATTTCCCTGGTGACTAATGATGTTGAGAAAATTTTCATTTGCTTATTGGCTATCAGAATATCTTCCTTTGTGAAGTGTCTGCTGAAATCTTTTGACCATTTTGTTGTTAGGTTGTTTTCTTATTTTGAGTTGTAAAAGTTCTTAATATGTTCTGGATACAAGCCCATTGTCAGATATATGTATTGTGAACATTTTCTCCCAGTCTGTGGCTTGCCTTTCATTTTCTTACACGAAATAGCAGAAATTTTTAGTTTTGATGAGGTCCAATCAAATTTTTCTTTATAATTGGTCCTTTTTTTTTTTTGGTACTGACCTGTATTAGAAATTTTTGTGTATGTTTTTATATATTTATAACTTTTGTTACTGTTTTAAATTGAATTTCTTTTCTAAAACATATTCTATTTAGTTATTGCTTATATTTAAGAAAGATATTGCTTTTGATTATTATATTTTATAAATGGCCATCTTGCATATAAAATATCTCTTTTTTGTTTAGTAATTTCCAAGTTGATTCTTTTGGATTTCCATATAAACTGCAAATAATGATAGTTTTGCTTTCCCTTGCCAATATTTATACCTCTTATTTTGATTTCTCATTTCATTGCATTGGTTAAGACTTCCAGCATAATGTTAAATGGTTGCTAAGTTACCTATGAGGTTTATGATTAGGTTTCAGGGAATAAGATTGAATGGAGAGGAGACTAAAGTTAGAGATACCACAAAGGAAGAATCAACAGAGCTTGGTAGCTAACTGGATAAAGGGAATAAAAGAGAACTACATTTTAGAAATAACTAGGAGTTCAAGCTTAAGAACAGGGAGAATGAAGTTGCCATAATAAGAAATGAGGAAGTTAAGAGAGTTGTTTTGGGGAAAAAGATAATAAGTTCAATTTTAGACATTTTTCACTTTAAGTTTATGATGGCGATTTCACGCAGAAGTGTTTTGAAGGCAGTTAGAAATAGAGAACTGGAGTCTGGGTGAGACGCCTGGGCTGGAGATAAAGATTTTAGAATCATCAGCAAAGGTGATAGTTGAATCAATGATGTGAATTAGTTATCTGAAAGAAAAAAAAAGTAGAGAAAAGAGTTCAATATTGCACCTCAAGGGTGCAGGCAGGAGGACGTAGAGCAGCCAAGAAAAAATAAAAAAGAAGGATTTAAAACAGAACAAGGAGATCTAGAATAGCTTTAAAAATTATAGGGAACAGCCAACAATGTGAAATAGCAAAAAGAACTTAAGGAAAACAAGGAGTACAAGTGGAGGGGGCAATACAAAAATTGGCAATAAAAATATCCATAGTCCATCAACAGATGAATGGATAAACAAACTATGGTACATACACACAATGGAGTACTATGCAACGAGAAAGAACAATAATGAATCAGTGAACCAT
>NW_004444006.1:7936986-7955264 GCF_000243295.1 Trichechus manatus latirostris | reverse complement strand
GTGGGGTTGTTAACCAATGTCATAAAACAGCATGTGTGTTACTGTTACATGAGAAACTATCTGTTCTGTAAGCCTTCACCTGAAGTACAATAAAATATTAAAAAAAAAAAATATCCATAGGTTGGCAATTGTAAAATAAAACATGTTTGATATACTCAGAGAAAACTAAGCACAAGCTGGGTATTATGTGGTATTAAGAAATTATAATTTTTTTTGTTTGATAACGGTATTGTGATTGAATTTTTTTAAGTTTCTATCTTTTAAAGATACAAACAGCAATATTTATAAGTGAACTAATATGATGTCTGGGATTTGCTTTGAAATACTCCAAAAAAAATAATAAGTAGGAGAAATAGATAAAACAAGAATAGCAGGGTATGGATAATTATTTAACTGGGTGATAGGTACATGGGGGTTCATTACACTGTTCTCTCTACTTCTGTGTATGTTTGATACTTTCTATAGTAAAAGGTTTAAAAATATATAGGTTGGAACGATCTCCAAGATATATTAAGACAAAAGTAAGGTTCATAACAATGTGGATGGTATGCTAGCACTTGTATAAGAAAAACACGCAAAGGAAGACTATATAGAAATATTTGCTTGTATATACATAGAATATTTCTAATAAGATACCCAAGAAACTGATAACATGAGTTATTTCCTAGGAGGAGAACTGGGTGACTTGGGGACAAGAGTGAAGGGAGACTTTCTGTTGTATATCTTCTTATGCCTTTTGAAATTTTGGAAACCATATAAATATTCAATAAGTAAAAAACATTAAAAATAAATAAGTTAATAGAGGATATGAATAACACTATAAACCAACTAAACCTAACAGACATATACAGAACACTCCAATGCACAACAGCAGAATACATATTCTTCTCCAGTACACATGGATCATTCTCCAGGATAGACCATATGTTAAGGTCACAAAACAAATCTCAATACATTTTAAAAGACCAAAATCATACAAGTAGCTTCTCCAACCACAACGGAATGAAACTAGAATTCAGTAACAGAACGAAAACTGGAAATGTCACAAATACGTGTAAATTAAATCACACACTATTAAACAACCAATGAGTCAAGGAAAACATCAAGAGAGAAATATAAAAATAATTAGATTTGAATGAAAATGAAAGCACAGCAGACCAAAACTTAGGGGATGCAGTGAAGGTAGTGCCCAGAGGGAAATTTATAGCAGTAAACACTTACATTAAAAAAGAAGAAAGATCTCAAATTAATAAGCTAACTTTACAACTTGAGGAACTAGAAAATGAAGAGAAAACTAACCCTAAAACTACCAGAAGAAGGAATTACAAAGATCAGCAGAAATAAATGAAATAGAGAGTAGAAAAATGATAGAGAGAACCAATGAAACCAGAATTCTGTTCTTTGAAAAGATCAATAAAATTGACAAAACGTGAGCAAGATTGACAAAAAAAAAAAAAAAAAAGAAAGAGAAAATGCAAATAACTAAAATCAGATAAAGTGGGGACATTATAACCAACCCTACAGAAATAAAAAAGATCGTATAAGAATAATATGAACAATTGTTCACCAACAAATTACATGAAATGGAATAATTCCTAAAAACACATAAACTACTGGAATTGACTCAAGAAGAAATAGACATTCTCAACAGACCCACAACAAGTGAAGAGATTAAATCATTAATCAAAAACCTCTGAATAAAAAGAATCCTGGACCAGATGGCTACACTGGGGAATTCTACCAAACATTTAAAGAAGTGATTTCAATCCTTCTTAAACTCTTTCCAAAACATAGAAAAGGAAGGAACACTTCCTAACTCATTCTATGAGGCCAGTATTACCCTGATACCAAAGCCAGACAAAGACACCACAAGAAAACTACAAACCAATATCTCTAATGAACATACATACAAAAATACTTAACAAAATACTAGCAAATTGAATCCAAAAATATATTAAAAGGATTATAGTCATGATCAAGTGGGATTTATCCCAGGAATGCAAGGGTGGTTCAACAGCAGAAAATCAACCAACATAATACGCAACATCAATAGAATAAAGAAAAAGAACTACATGATCATCTCAATTGATGCAGAAAAGGCACTTGATAAAATTCAACACACTCTCATGATGAAAACACTCAGTAAGATAGGAATGGGAGGAAATTCCTCAATATAATAAAGGACATTTATGAAAAACCCACAGCCGACATCATACTCATTGGAGAAAGGCTGAGAACCTTCTCATTAAGATCAGGAACAAGACAAGGATGCCCATTCTCACCACTGCTATTCAACATTGTTGTGGAAGTCCTAACCAGAGCAATCAGGCTAGAAAAAATAAATAAATAAAAGGTATCCAAATTGGGAAGGAGGAGTAAAACTATCCCTTTTTGCAGATGACATCATCCTATACATAGAAAACCCCAAAGATTCTACAAGAAAGCCATTAGAACCCATAAATGAATTCAGCAAAGTGGCAGGGTACAAGGTCAACACACAAAAATCAGTTGGGTTTTCATACATCATACAGTTGAGCAAGCTGAAAAGGAAATTAAGGAAACAACAGTGTTTACAATAGCATCTAAAAGAATAAAACACCTAGGAATAAATTTAACCAGGAAGGTAAAAGACTTGTACACTGAAAATTATAAAGCATTACTAAAAGAAATTAAAGAAGATTAAATAAATGGAAGGACATTCCATGTTCATAGACTGGAATGCTTAAAATAGTTAAGATGTCAGTACTACTCAAAGCTATCTATAGAGTCAGTGCAATACCCATCAAAATTTCAACAGGCTTCTTTGCAGAAATGGAAAAGCCAATCCTTAAATTTACATGGAAGGGCAAGGGATTCTGAATAGCTAAAGCAATCTTGAAGAAGAATAAAGTAGGAACTTACACTTCCTGATTTTAAAACATATTACAAATCTACAGTAATTAAATCAGCCTGGTAGTAGGATAATAATAGACACACAGACCAATGGAATAGAGTTGAAAGTCCAGAAATAAATCCACACATCTATGGTCAACTGATTTTCAACAACGGTGCTGTGATGGTTAAGGTTGTGTGTCAACTTGGCTGGGCCATGATTCTCAGTGGTTTGGCAGTTATGTAATGATGTAGTTTGGCAGTTATGTAATGATGTAATTTGGAAGTTAAGTAATGATGTAGTCATCCTCCATGATGTGACCTGGTGTGATCAGCCAATCAGTTGTAAGGGGAGTTTCGTCAGGGGTGTGGCCTGCATCCAATATATATATATATATGGACATTGTAGCAAAGTTTGCTTTTTCGCTCTGGATCCTGCATCTGGCTCGTCATCTTCTGCCTCCAGTTCTTGGGACATGAGCCAGCTGCCTGCCATATTGCCTGCCAATCTTGGGATTTGTCAGCCTCCACAGCCTGTGAGCCAGCAGCCTGATGTCTTGCCTGCCAATCTTGAGATTCATCAGCCTCTGCAGTCTATGAGCCAGCAGCTTGCCATCTTACCTGCCGATATTGGATTCGCCAGCCTCTGCAGCCTGTGACCCAGCAGCCTGCACTCTGAGCTGCTGATTTTGGGTTTGTCAGCTCCTGTAGCTATGTGAGTCAGAAGAAGCCTCCAGTCTGACGCCTGACCTACAGACTTGGGGTATGCCAGCCACTACAACTGCATGAGCCATTTCCTTGAAATAAATCTCTCTCTCTTTTGGTTCACTGGTTTTGCTTCTCTAGAGAACCCAGCCTAAGACAGGTGCTAAGTCCATTCAATAGGGAAGGAAGAGTCTCTTTAGTAAATGGTGCCGGGAACATTGGATTTCCACATGCAGAAGAATGAATCAGGATTCATCCTCACACTGTACACAAAAAACAATTCAAAATGGATCAAGAACCTAAATGTGAAAACTAAAACTAGTGGGACCTAGTGTTTAGCTATTAAAAAAAACAAAACTCGTTGCCATCAAGTGGATTCCAACTCATAGTGACCCAGTAGGACAGAGTTGAATTGCCCCATAGGATTTCCAAGGCTGTAATTCTTTACAGAAGCAGACTGCCACATCTTCCTCCCATGGAGTAGCTAGCGGGTTCAAACTGCCCACCTTTCGGTTAATAGCTGAGTGCTTAACCACTGTGCCACCAGAACTCCTTTGTTTAGCTATAGATTATCAGATGTGCTAACAAAAGCCCCAGCAGCAAAAAACAAAATGGATAGATAGGACCTCATAAAAATTAAATACTTTTGTATATCAAAGGATTTTATCAACAAAGTGAAAAGACAACCTAGAGATTGGGAAAAAAAATTTGGGAACTATATATCAGATACGGGCCTAATATCCAAAATATGTATAAAACTTCTACTACTTAACAACAAAAAGACAAACAACCCAATCAAAAAATGGACAAAGGACTTGAACAGACAGTTCATTAAAGAGGATATTCAAATGGTCAACAAGCACATGAAAAGACGTTCAACATCATTAGCCATTGTTGTTATTAGCTGTCGTCCAGGCAGCCCCCAACTCATGGCAACCCCATGTGGGAGATGCAAATCAAAACCACAATGAGAAATTACCTCACTCCCATTAGAATGGCAATGATAAAAACACAGAAAACACAAGTGTTGGTGAGGCTGTGGAGAAACAGGAACCCTCATCCATTGTTGGTGGGAATGTAAAAATGGTACAGCCATTGTGGAAACAGTTTGTGGTTCCTCAAAAAGTTGAACATAGAACTACCACCACATGACCCAGCAATCCCAATCCTGGTATATACCAAGAAGAAGTGAAGACAAGAATGCAAACAGAAACCAATGCTCATTGCAGCACTTTCCATAACAGCCAAAATGTAGAAACAACTGAAATGTCTATCAACAGATAAAAGGATAAACAAAATGTGGTATATACATACAGTGGAATATTATGCAGCCATAAAGAGAAATGAAGCTCTGATGCATGCCACAACGTGGATTAACCTTGAAAACATTATGCTGAGCAAAATAAATCAGTTGCAAAGGGACAAATACTGTATGATCTCATTTCTATGAAATAACCAAATACATAGAAACCAAAGATTATTAATGGCTACCGGGGTGGGTAGGAGGGGAGAAAAAGGGAGTTTTTGTTTGGGTGGCATTGAGTTTATGTTTATAGTGGTGGAATATTTTGGAAAAGGATAGAGATAATGGTGGCACAACATGAAAAATGTGATCAATGTCATTAAATTGTAAATGTGAAAGTTTTTGCGCTGGTGAATGTTTTGGTGTGTATATTTTCACCACAATTAAACTTATATGGTTAAAATGGTCAAAAAAGGGAGGGTGCAAAAAGTGGACTAAATAAATAATTTTTTAATTAAATAGGTGTTTTCTGATAATGTGGCTGTGACTTTTGTACACTTGTTAAGAAAGAATTTGTAAAATTAAAGAGGTATAATGCATCCAAGAATTTTAATAAGTCTAGAACCAAATTTTCAAATAATATTACAAAAACAATGGAGGTGCATAAGGAACAAGACAGAAGAAGTAAAAGCAGGTAAAAGTCTTATCTTATTTGGGAAATACAATGATAATAGATATTGAATAATTATTGTTATATACATTAAAATATGTTTAAATTTGTGCCTTAAAAAACATAAGGTTAACTACTAGTTGATTAGAAATAAGATCTAGAACTAGAGGGGAAAAAGGAACAATGACAATTTGTTCAGTCAAACAAAAGTCAGGAGGTGAGAATAAAAAAAAAAGAAAGTTTCATACATAGAAAACTGAAATAAGATGATAGAATAAAACCTAAGATATTAGTGATCACAATAAATGAGAATGGGTTAAATTGTTCCATTTAAAAAGACACTAAACATGAAATTTTAAAAAAATCCAGTTACATATTGTTTACACAAGGCCAACCTAAAGCCAAATGACACAGAAATGTTGAAAATAAAGGGATAGATAAAGACACCCCAGGTAAATGTGATTTTTTTTTTAAAAAAAAAAAAGCAGAAATGACAATATTAACATCAAATTAAAGTAGGATTCAAAGCAAAAAATGTTAAATGGCACAAGAAGTGTATCTTTTTTTTTTTTTTTTACTTGGCAAAGGGTACCATTAACCAAGAAGGAAGATATACCTGTCATTAGCCTTTTCATACAGAATAACATAGTAGTAAACTATATAAAGCAAAAACTATTAGAAATGCAAGAATATGACAAAGACAAAATTGTGCTAGGAAACTAACAATTCTCAGACTGGCAGACCTAAAGACCTAAATCAGGTAAGGATACAGAAAATTGGAATACTACAAATAACCAGTTTGATTTAGTCATTTTTGTAGAGCTGCGTACCCCAAAATAAACTACACATTCTTCTCAAAGGCCAAAGAACACTTAAAAAATTGATCATGCATTAGTTTACAAAGAAAATATTAAATAAACAGTAACAAGGAGTAAAATACCAGCCACATTCTTTGTCCACAATTCAATAAACATAGAAATTTAAAAAAGAAAAGAAAGGATACCTCCTTCCCTCGTAAATTTAAAATCATTCTTCTTCATAATGCCTGGGTTAAAGAGGGAATCAAAATTAAAATTACAAGGTATTTAAAAATGAATGACAACAAGAACCCTACATATAAAATTTGCTACCCTAAATGCATTAGAAAACATGCATGAAAGACTGAAAATAAATGAATTAAACAGTAAACTAAAAAAGCAAGAGAAAAGGTAATAAGCACAATAAAATCAAACAAAATATTTATTGAACGAATGAATGAAAGCAGAAATTGATAGAAATAGGGCAAAATAGATTTTATAAATAAAACCAAGAGTTAGTTATTTGGTGGAAAATCCCCCGAACAATAAAATAAACACCTGGCACCTTAAACCAATGAGGGGGGAGAAGGAACACAAATGAATAGCATTGCATACAAGAAAGAAAGTATAACTATAGATCTACAGATATAGGGATTTTTTTTTTTACTTATAAGGTGTCTTAGTTATCTAGTGCTGCTATAACAGAAATACCACAAGTGGATGGCTTTAACAAACAGAAATTTATTTTCTCACGGTCTAGGAGTCTAGAAGTCCAAATTTAGGGTGCCAGCTCCAGGGAAATGCTTTCTTTCTCTGTCGGTTCTAGGGGAAGGTCCTTGTCATCAGTCTACCCCTGGTCTAGGAGTTTCTCAGTGCAGGGATCCTGGGTCCTAAGGATGCACTCCCCTCCTGGTTCTTAATTCTTGGTAGTAGGAAGTCCCTCTCCTCTCTGCTCCCTTCTCTCTTTTATATCTTAAAAGAGATTGACTCAAGATAACATCTAATCTTGAAGATTGAGTCCTGCCTCATTAACATAACTGCCTTTAATCCTGCCTAACTGACATCATAGAGGTAGGAAAATCACATCAGATGACAAATGGTGGACAATCAAAATACTGGGAATCATGGCCTAGCCAAGTTGACATACATTTTTGGGGGGCACAATTCAATCCATAACATAAGGTTAAAGTGTGACTAATTTAATTTCAATAAATTTAAAAATCTAAATGAAACTGATAATTTATAGGGAGATGTAAATTACCACAATGATTCAAGAAAATCTAAATATATCAACATCATTTAAGAAATTGCAAATGTATTGCAACTAATGTCACAAAACAATATGTGTATAGAATTTTTGTATGAGAAATTAACTTGAGCAGTAAACTGTCACCTAAAGCACAATAAAAAAAGAAAGAAATTGCAAAGATAATAAAAACTCCACCGTTCCCCTTCACCCTTCCTCACATCCAAAAGCCACCAGTCCTAGATCGTATATGATTTGAAATGTTGCTGAATATAGAAAAAGGTAAGTGACCTCATTCTATACTTGCTAGTTAACCCTGAAAAGGATTAACACTTAAAAAAAAAAAACTATAGCCCTAATAGACCAAATTCATTTGTATCCAAAGGGGGAAGAAAAGGCCTGACAATCCATTTCCGTTAATACATACAATAAATACATATAGGTAGGTTACATTTTATGAAAATTTGAATTGTGTGATTTTTAAATAGTAAAATACAAACTTTTTACGTTAAAGTCTCTTTCATGAACAAAATATGAAACACCCATATTGAAAAATTTAGTCAGAAATCATAATTTCAAAACCAGTTGTTTTCGTTGGGTACCCTCGAGTTAGTTCCAACTCACAGTCACCCTCATGTACAACAGAACGAAACACTGCCCAGTTTTGTGCCACCTCACAATCGCTGTTATGCTTGAGCTCATTGTTGCAGTCACTGTGTCAATCCATCTCATTGAGGGTCTTCCTCTTTTTCGCCAACCCTCTCCTTTGCCAAGCATGATGTCCTTCTCCAGGGACTGGTCCCTCCTGATAACATGTCCAAAGTATGTGAGACAAAGTCTCATCATCCTTGCTTCTAAGGAGCATTCTAGATGTACTTCTTCCAAGGCAGATTTGTTCATTGTTTTGGCAGTCCACGGTATACTCAATATTCTTCGCCAACACCACAATTCAAAACCAGTGGGCCATACAAATACAGTGGTGAACTGTTTATCTCTGTCAACATGGCAGTACTACATTAGCTGGATAGTGGAAATACTCACCATTCTTCTTCAATATTGAGAGAACTGTGTTGTTTACCTGTATTTGAACTTTTACAAGTGATTCTGGTGATCATGGTCTTATTATAACATTTTCTACAATTATGATTTAAACAATTTTAAACACCCTATAAAAATGACAATCAAACCATTCATTAGGGGCTGGTGCTAGTACTAAAAAATGTTTCCGAAAATCAATAGCTTTAGAATGAACATTAGATATAATAAGACACTAAGAAGAAGGCCAAAAGACCGCCATTATATTCTAATGGAGGCTGTTGATTTGGGGAAAAAGACTCTATAAAACAGTAAAGATAATGCTGTTGTTAGCTGCTGTTGAGTTGATTCCGACTCACAGTGACCCCATGAGTTACAGAGCACAACTGCTCCATACATAGGTTTTCTTGGTTGTAATCTTAACAGAAATGGATTGCCAGGCCTTTTCTTCTGCAATACTATTGGGTGAGTCTGAACCACCAACCTTTAGGTTAGCAATCAAGCCAAACCATTTGTACCACCTAGGGACCTTGTAAAGATAATGTTAAAAAACTAAAAAGAAGCTCTAAAGCACACAAAAAAGTTGTAATAGTTGTATATTTATGCACTCCAAGAACATATGTCCCCTACTTTACATTTATTCCTGTGGAAGAATTGGTTGTGAATTATGTCCATTTTGAATTATTTGAGCTCTTTAGGAAAGCATGCCTCTCATGAAATACAATTGCCCTGTATTACTAAATCAAATGCAGCATGATGACCAAATAGAATTTAACCCAATAATACAAGAAATGTTTTTCCATTAAAAGACTATCGATCTAGTTCAAATAACAGTTCAAATAACATTTTATAAATGTTGTATTCTTTTAATAGGTAATACATGCATATGGAAAAAATTCAATGTGCACAAAAAACAGTAAAAAAAATAAGTCTCCTTCCTGCCCCATCCATAATTCCCTAGTTTCCCTTAACACAGGTGTCTTAGTTGTCTAGTGTTGTTATAACAGAAATACCACAAATGGATGGCTTTAATAAACAGAAATTTATTCTCTCACAATTTAGGAGGCTAGAAGTCTGAATTCAAGGCACCAGCTCCAGGGGAAGGCTTTCTCTCTCTGTCGGCTCTGGGGGAAGGTCATTGTCATCAATCTTTCCCTGGTCTAGAAGCTTCTCAGTGCAGGGACCTCGGGTCCAAGGGAGACACTCTGCTCTCAGCACTTCTTTCTTGGTGGTAATGAAGTCCCTCTCCTCTCTGCTTGATTCTCTCTTTTATATCTCAAAAGAGATTGACTCAAGATACAACCTAATCCTGTAGATTGGGTCCTGCCTCATTGACATGCCTCTAATCCTGTCTCATTAACATCATAGAGGTTAGGATTTACAACACATAGGATAATCACATCAGATCACAAAATGGTGGGCAACCACACAATACTGGGAATCATGGCCTAGCCAATTTTGGGGGGACACAATTCAATCCATAACAACAGGCAACCCCTGTTAACTATTTCTTGGGTATACTTTCAGGGCTATTTTCTGCAAACATAAACATACATATATACCTTTTTCATAAACACAAAAGGTGGCATATTTTATCCACCATTCCGTCCCTTGCCTTCTTCACTGAAAAATAATATATGGAACAAAATTCCATATCAGAACATATACATCTTCTTTATTATTAATACCTACAAAGTATTCCACTATGAACCATAATAATTTATTTAACTGAATGCTGTTCATATAAATTTAGGTAGGTCTCAATATTTTGCAGTAACATACATGTGCATATATCCCAAGTATATTTCTATATCACAGATTCATAAAACCGTAACTACTAAGGAAATACACATTTAAATTTTTTATTGTTGTTGTTAGGTGCCATCGAGTCAGTTCTGACTCATAGCAACACTATGTACAACAGAACGAAACACTGCCCCGTCCTGCGCAATCCTCATGATCATTGTTATGCTTGAGCCCAATGTTGAAGCCACTGTGTCAATCCATCTCATTGAGGGTCTTCCTCTTTTTCGCTGACCCTCTACCAAGCATGATGTCCTTCTCTGGGAACTATTCCCTCCTAATAACATGTCCAAAGTACGTGAGATGAAGTGTTGCCATCCGCACTTCTAATGAGCATACTGGCTGTACTTCTTCCAAGACAGATTTGTCTGTTCTTTTGGCAGTCTGTGGTATATTCAATATTCTTCGCCAACACCATAATTCAAAGGCATCAATTCCTCTCTGGCCTTCCTTATTCATTGCCCAGCTTTCGCATGCACACAACGTGATTGAAAACACCATGGCTTGGGTCAGGCATACCTTAGTCTTCAAGGTGACATCTTTGCTTTTTAACACTTTAAAGAGGTCTTTTGCAGCAGATTTGCCCAATGCAATGTGTTGGTTTGATTTCTTGACTGCTGCTTCCATGGGCGTTGATTGTGGGTCCAAGTAAAATGAAATCCTTGAAACTTCAATCTTTTCCCCGTTTATCATGATGTTGCTTACTGGTCCTGTTGTGAGGATTTTTGTTTTCTTTATGTTGAGGTGTAATCCATACTGAAGGCTGTTGTCTTTGATCTTCATCAGTAAATGCTTCAAGTCATCTTCACTTTCAGCAAGCAAAGTTGTGTCATCTGCATATTGCAGGTTGTTAATGAGTCTTTTTTATAGACATTACCAAATTGCCATTGAAAAAGGTTGAATTAATTTATAATCACACCAACATATACACGAGAGTACCTATTATCCAGGTCTGAGAATTCGAATTTCTAACAACTTACCTGCCAAGAATTTGCATTTCCACCCCAGGTACACTGAATCAGAGTATACATTTTAACAAGAACTCCAGGTGATTCTTAGGTATAACTTCCTGGGAAATTGTTAGAAATGCAAATTCTCAGCAGGGGTTTGAACTGCAATGAACTGGTTTGAAGTTCTGCTATTATCCCATAACTCATCGGTACTGGACATGGTTGATTTTAAATTTTTGCCAATTTTATAGACGAAAGCATCACTGCTTTTACTCTTCAGTGTTGCTTTCAAACTCGCAGATAAAAAAAAAATTCCTCCTTTCAGGCTTATGTCAAATGAATATCACTCTGTATAATCATATATTAAGAGAGTAAAAGGAAAACGTAATCGTCTCAATGTATGTAAAAAGAAAAGAACAACTGCTTCCTTTGCCATGAGGCCAGAAGAACTGGATGGTGCCTGGCTACTATTACCAAACAATTTGATCAAAGATTCTACAGCAGAATCCTGATCAAAAGAAGGAAAATGGAGAATAGAATTTCAAATTCTCATGGAATCTAGACACTCTGGAGCCATGGAGGCTGGGTTAACCCCTGAAACTATTGCCCTGAGATAATCTTTAAATCTTAAACCAAAAATATCCCCTGAAATGTTCTTAAAACTAAACAATAGTTTAGTTTAACAAGAATGTCTGCCTTGAGCATTGTGTTCTTTCGAGGTCTATCTATATGGGATCAGATTGGCAACAGCAACTCAAAAGATTAGATGGGAAACCTAGGGGGCAGTAAGTTTATGTTAATGGGGGAGGAACAGCTCAGAAAAAGAGGGTAAGAATGGTTGCACAACTTGAAGAATGTAATTAATGTCACTGAACTGTACATGTAGAAACTGTTGAATTAGTGTATGTTTTGCTGTGTGTATTCTCAACAACAACAAAATAAATGATTTTTTTAAAAGGGAAAAGACTTTAAAAAAGAGGAAAAAAATCTTCCTTTCCAACATAAAAATAAAAGGTGTTGGAACAATTGGGCATCCATATATATGCAAAGAAAAATGGACCTCAACCTAAACCTCACTCCTTATAAAAAATTTAACTAAAAATTGATGCTGGATGTAAATGTAAAATACCAAGCTATAAAAATTTTACAAGAAAGTCTTTTCATGACCTAGGATTAGGCAAAGAGCTCTTAGACTTGGCATTCAGAAGGATGACTCATAAATGCAAAAAATTAAGAAATTGGACCTTATCACATTTTAAAACGTGCTCTGTGAAAGATATTGTTAAAAGAATGAAAAGACAAGCTACAGACTGGGAAAAAACATTTGCAAAGCACATATCCAACGAAGTACTAGTATGTATAATATATAAAGAACTCATATAACTCAACAACAAAAAGTTAAACAACAAAATTTTAAAATGGGCGAAGGACTTAAATAGACATGTCTCCAAAGAAGTTATACAAATAGCCAATAAACACATGAAAAGATGCTGAACATCATTAGCTACTAGTGAAATGCAAATCAAAACCACAATGACATACCACTTCACACCTACTAAGATGGCTATAACTGGAAAAGAAAAAAGAAAAAAATAACAGTAAGTGTTGACAAGGATGCGAAGAAATTGGAACCCTAGTCCATTACTGGTGGGAATATAAAATGATATAGCCACTGTGGAAAACAGTTTAGCAGTTCCTCAAAAAGTTAAATATAGAATTACTACGTGACCCAGCAATTTCACTCATAGGTATATACCCCAAAGAATTGAAAGCAGGGACTCAAACAGATACTTGTACACGAATGTTCATTGCAGCATTATTCACAATAGCCAAAAGGCGGAAATAAACCCAAGTGTACAACAATAGATGAATGGATAAACAAAATGTGGCATATAGATAGATAGATAGATAGATATACACACACAATGGAATTATTCAGCCATAAAGAGAAATGAAGTTCTGATGCATGCTATGACGTGCATGAACCTTGAAGCCACTATGCTAAGTAAAATAAGTGAGAGGTAGAAGGACAAATATTGTATGATCCTACTTATATGAAATATCTAGGCTAGGTAAATTCACAGAGACAAAAAGTTAGAGGTTACCAGGGGCTAAGAGGAAAGAGGAGTTATTGTGTACTGGGTACAGAGTTTCTGTTTGGGATGATGAAAAATTTTTAGAAATAGTGGTGATGGTTGTACAACATTGTGAATGTAATTAATGCCACTGAATTATATACTTAAAAATAGTTAAAATGGCAAATTTTATGTTATATATATTTTACCACAATAAAAAAATAAATAAATACCACCAGAATGAGTCGAGCACAACTAGATGGCGCCTGGCTACCACCACCAACTGCGCTGACAGGGATCATAATAAAGGGTCCCAGCAGAGCTGGAGAAAAATATAGAACAAAATTCTAACTCACAAAAAAGGACCGGACTTACTGGTCTGACAGAAGCTGGGGAAACCCCAAGAGTATGGCCCCCGGACACCCTTTTAACTCAGTACTGAAGTCACTCCTGAGGTTCACCCTTCAGCCAAAGACTAGACAGGCCTTTAAAACAAACAATAACACATGTAGTTCAACCATGCATACGAGACTAAATAGGCACACCAGGCCAGGGGCAAGGTAGAGAAGGCAGGAACGGACAGGAAAGCTGGACAAAACGAAATGGGGAACCCAAGGTCAAGAAGGGAAGAGTGTTGATGCGTCGCGGGGTTGGCAACCAATGTCACAAAACAATATGTGTATCAATTGATTAATGAGAAACTAATTTGCTTGGTAAAATTTCACCTAAATCACTATATATATATAAAACAGAAGAAACAAAGGCTTTTGCTTGCTTAAAAGCAAAAAAAAAACAGAATAGACATAGTGACATACACATGGGGGAAGACAAATGCCACGTGAGGACTGTCTACAAGCCAAGGGACACTGAGGAATGCCTGGAGCTACCAACAAGGAAAGAATCAACATGGCCAAGACCCTGATTTGAACTTTTGGCCTCCAAAACTGTGAGAAATAAATGTCTGTTCTTTAAAGCCAAATAAATAAAAAGTGGCTTTTAAGCATATTAAAAGGAGGTTTAGCTTACTCATGATAAAGATTGCAAGTTAAAACTACAATGAAATACCACTTTTCTCCTGTCAAAATGGCAATGACAGAACATCTAGAAAGAAGATCAATAAGGAAATAGAGGACCTGAATGTCACTATAAAACAACTAGACCTAACAGAAATACATAGAACACTCTACTCAAAAATAGCATAATACTCATTCTTCTCCAGTCCATACAGATCATTATCGAGTATAGACCATACGTTAGGTCATTGTTATGGACTGAATTGTGTCCCCCCAAAATATCTCTTGTAAATCCTAACCCCTTTATCCGTGGTTATAATCCCATTTGGGAATGGGTTTTCTCTGTTATGTTAATGAGACAGGATTAGTGTAGGGTGTGTTTTAAGTCAATCTCTTTTGAGATATAAAAGAGATTAAACAAGCAAGCAAGAGAAGCAGAGACAGAGGAAGACAGATGCCAAGCCACACCAAGATTGTCTAGGAGCAGAAGCTCAGAAGAGACAAGGAAAGACCTTTCTCCAGAGCCAACAGAGACAGAAAGCCTTCCCCTAGAGCAGGCACCTTGAATTCAGACTTCTAGCCTCCTAAACTGTGAGAAAATAAATTTGTTTGTTAAAGCCATCCACTTGTGGTATTTCTTTTATAGCAGCACTAGATAACTAAGACAATCATAAAGCAAGTCTCAATAAATTTAAAAAGATTGAAATCATACGAAGTATTTTCTCTGACCATAGTGGAGTAAAATTTGAAATTAATAACAGAAAGAAAGTTGAAAATTCAAAAATACATGTAAATTAAATAACACACTATTAAAGAAATAGTGGGTCAAGGAAGAAGTAAAAAAGAAAAGTTGAATGAAAATAAATGCACAACATATCAAAACTCATGAGAGGCATCGAAAGCAGTACCCAGAGGGAAATGTATAGCAGTAAACGTCTACATTTAAGAAGAAGAAAGATCATAAATCAATAACCTAACTTTACAACTTGAGGAATTGGAAAAAGACAAACAAACAACCCAAAACAACCAATCAATGAAACCAGAAGATGGTTTTTCAAAAAGATCAATAAAACAGACAAACCTTTAGCTTGACTGCTAAAGAACAAAAGAGAAAATTAAAATATTTAAAATAAGAAATGAAAGTGGTTACATTACAACCGACCCTGCAGAACTAAAAAGGATAAGAAAATACTATGAACCATTGTATGTCAACAAATTAGATGACCTAGAAGAAATAAACAAATTCTAGAAATACCTAAACTACCTGAATTAACTCAAGAAGAAATAGAAAATCTCAACAGACACATAACAAGTGAAGAAAGTTGATCAATACTCAAAAACCTCCCAACAAAGAAAAGTTCTGAACTCGATGGCTTCACTGGAAAATTCTACCAAACTTTATAGAAGTGACCCCAATCCTTCTTAAACATTTCCAAAAAATAGAAGAGGAGGGAATACTTCCTAACTCATTCTATGAGGCTAGTATTACTCTGATAATGAAGACAAAGACAATAGGTCAATATCCCTTATAAATATAGATGCGAAAATCCTTAACAAAATATTAGCAGACCAAATCCAAAAGCATATTGCCTTAGGCTGGGTTTTCTAGAGAAGCAAAACCAGTGAAATGCATATATATAAAGAGAGATTTACCTCAAGGAAATGGTTTACGTGGTTGTAGAGGCTGGCAAGTCCCAAGTCCGTGGGTCAGGCAGCAGGCTGGAGGCTTCTCCTGACTCATATGGCTGCAGAGGCTGATGAACCAAGATTGGCAGGTCAGATGGCAGGCTGCTGGCTTACGGGCTGGGGAGGCTGACAAATCCAAGATTGGCAGGTAAGATGGCAAACTGCTGGCTCACAGGCTGCAGAGGCTGACAAATCCCAAGATCAGCAGGCAATACAGCAGGTCACTGATTCAAGTCCCAAGAACCGGAGGTCAGATGATGATGAGCCAGATGCAGGATCCAGAGCAAGCAAGCTAGCTCTGCCAGAACACCCATATATATCTTGGATGCAGGCCACACCCCCGAGGAAACACCCCTTAACAGCTGATGAGCTGATCACATCAGGTCACATCATGGAGGATGACTGCATCATCACATAATTGTCAAACTACATCATTACATAACTGCCAAACCACTGAGAATCATGGCCCAGACAAGCTGATGCACAACCTTAACCATAACACATATTAAATGGATTATACATGTGATTAAGTGGGATTTATCCCAGGAATGCAAGGGTGGTTCAACATTAGAAAATCAATGTAATATGCCATATTAATAGAAAAAAGGAAAAGAACCAAATAATCATCTCAATTGATGCAGAACATGCATGTGTCAAAATCCAAAGTCCTTTCATGATAAAAAACACTCAACAACATGGGAATAGAAGGTGAATTTCTCAATCTGATAAAGGGTATTTATTTAAAAAAAAAAAAAAAACACCCCACAGCTAACATTATACTCAATGGAGAAAGACTGAGAACTTTCCCCCCAAGATCAGGAACAAGACAAGGATGTCCACTTTCACCACTGCTATTCAGTATTGCACTGTAAGTTCTAACCAGAGCAATTAGGCAAGAAAAAGAAATGAAAGGTATCCAAATCAGGAAGGAAGAAGTAAAACTATTTCTTGTTGCAGATGTCATAACCCTATATGTAGAAAACCCCAAAAAATCCACAAGAAAGTGACTAGAGCTAATAAATGAGTTTGGTAAAGTGGCAGGATACAAGGTCAACACACTAAATTCAGTTGGGTTTTTATACATCAGCAACGAGCAATCTCAAAAATACATTAACAAAACAAGTCCATTTACAATAGCCTCTAAAAGGATAAAATACCTAGGAATAAATTTAACCAAGGAAGTGAAAGACTTGTACACTGAAACTATAAAACATTACTGAAAGAAATTAAAGAAGACCTAAACAAATGAAAGGACATTCCATGCTCATGGATTATAAGACTTAATATTGTTAAGATATCATTACTACCTAAAATGATCTACAGATTCAATGTGATCTCTATCAAAATTCTAACAGCCTACTTTGAAACTGGAAAGCCAGTCTTCAAATTCATATGGAATTGCAAGGGGCCCCAAATAGCCAAAGCAATCTTGGAAAAGAAGAAAGCAGGAAGACTAACACTTCTCAATCTCAAAACATACTATAAAGCTACAGTAATTAAAACAGTCTGGTACTGGTATAATGGCAGACACATAGACCAATGGAATAGAATTGAGAGTCCAGAAATAAACCCATACATCTATGGGCAATTGCTTTTCAACAAGGGTGCTAAGTCTATACAATTGGGAAAGAATAGTCTCTTTAATAAATGGTGCTAGGGCAACTGGATTTCCACAGCAAAACAATGAACCTGGACCTATACCTCACACCATAAATGAAAACGAACTTAAAATAGATCAAAGGCCTAAATGTAAGACCTGAAATCATGAAACACTTAGCAGAAAACATAGGGGTATTGCTTCAGGACCTAGTTTTTAACTATGGATTCTTAGATATGACAGCAAAAGAGAAAATAGGTAAGTGGGGCCTCATAAAAATTTTAAAAAATTGTGCATCAAAGGATGTTATCGATAAAGGGACAATCTTCATACTGGGAGAAAAGTTCTGGAACTCATAAATGGATAAGGGTTTAATATCCAGAATATACAAAGCAGTCTTACAACTTAACAACAAAAACTCAAACAACTCAATTTTAAAAAAGGGCAAAGCCAGCTACCACCACTGACTGCTCTGACCAGGATCATAACAGAGGGGTCTGGACAGAGCTGGAGAAGGATGTATAGCATACTTCTAACCCACAAAAAAAAAGACCAGATTTACTGGCCTAAAGGAGACTGGAGAAACC
>NW_004444006.1:7900489-7936597 GCF_000243295.1 Trichechus manatus latirostris | reverse complement strand
AAAAAAAAAAGGTTGAGAAGTTAGAGGGTTAATATGTTGTGGGGTTGTTAACCAATGTCATAAAACAGCATGTGTACTACTGTTTCATGAGAAACTATTTGTTCTGTAAGCCTTCGCCTGAAGCACAATAAAATATAAAATAAAAAATAAAAAATGAATAAAAAGGGCAAAGGACTTGAATAGACATTTCCCCAAAGAGAATATACAAATGGCCAGCAAGCACATGAAAGATGCTCAACATTATGAATCATTAGGGAAATGCAAATCAAAACTACAATGAATGGGGAACCCAAGGTCGAGAAGGGGAGAGTGTTGACATGTAGCGGGGCTGGCAACCAATGTCACAAAACAATATGTGTATTAATTGTTTAATGAGAAACTAATTTGCTCTGTAAACCTTCACCTAAAGCAAAACAAAAAAAAGTGAAAAAAAAAAAAAACCACAATGAGATATCACTTCACACGCACTAGGATGGCTATGATTAAAAAACGGAAAACAACAGGTGTTGGCGAGGATGTGGAGAAATTGGAACTCTCATCCATTGCTCGTGGGAATGCAAAATGGTACATCCACTATGTAAAACAGTTTGGCAGTTCCTCAAAAAGTTAAACATCAAATTACCATATGATCCAGCAATTCAACTCATAGGTATATACACAAAATAACTTAAAGCAGGAAGGCAGATACTTGTACAACAATGTTCACTGCAGCACTATTCACAATAGCCAAAAAGTGGAAACAGCCTAAATGTCCATCAACAGATGAATGAATAAACAAAATGTGGTACATAAATACAATGGAATATTACTCAGCCATAAAGAGAAATGAAGTCCTGATACATGCTACAACATGAATGAACCCTGAAAACATTATGCTGAGTGAAATAAGTCAGACAAAAAAATAAATATTGTATAATCCCAGTTATATGAAATATCTAGAATAGGCAACTGTATGGAAACCAAATTTTAATAGTGGTTACCAGGGGCAGGCGGGAGGGAGGGGGAAAGGAGGACTCAGTGCTTAGGGAACACTGAGCTTCTGTTAAAGGTAATGGTATAATTTGTGAACAGGTAAGGGAGATAGCTGAACAACATGATAAAAACAATTAATGTCACTGAACTGTACACGTGAAGATTGCTGCAATGTCAAATGTTTTGCTACTTATATATTTACCACAATAAAAAAATGTTAATGATCGGGAAGTTTGATAATATACTGTTTTAGCAAGGGTCTGAAGAACAGACGCTCTCATATTTTGTAGGTGGATCATAAATTAGTATAACTTTGTAGGAGGCAGCTTATCAAAAACTTTTAATTCCACTACTAGTATATACCCAAAAGAATTGAAAACAGGAACGAAAACAGACACTTGTACAGCAAGGTTCATTGCAGCTGTATTCACAATAGCCAAAAGGTGGAAACACCCCAAATGTGCAGCAACAGCTGAATGGATAAACAAAATGTGGTACATACATACAATGGAATATTACTTAGCGATAAAGAGAAAAAAAGTCCTGATACATGCTATGACATGGATGAACCTTAAAGACACTATGCTGAGTAAAATAAGTCAGATACCAAAGGACAAATATTGTATGATTCCGCTTATATGAAATATCTAGAACAGGTAAATGCATAGAGACAAAAGTAGATTAGTAGTTCCCAGGGGGTGGGGGGAGGCCAGAACAGGGAGTTATTCCTTAACGGATACTGAGTTTATGTTTGGAGTGATAAAAGTGTTTTTGAAAATAGATAGTGGTGATAGCTACACAACATGATGAACATAATTAACGGCCCTGAATTGTACACGTAAAAAACACTGAAATGGCAAATGTTTTGTTATATATTTATTAAAAACAAACAAACCAACCCAATGCCGTTGATTTGATTCTGACTCATAGCGACCCTACAGGACAGAGCAGAACTGCCCCATAAGGTTTCCAAGGCTATAATCTTCATGGAAGCAGACTGCCACATCTTTCTCCTATGGAGCCTCTGGTAGGTTCAAACCACCGACTTTCGGTTAGCAGGCAAGCACTTAGCCACTGTGCCACGAGGACTCTTGTTTTATATATATACTTAGTATATACATTGTTTTATATATATACTTACCATAATTTCAAAAAAAGAGGAAAAAATTTAAGTACCTATCTGTTTTTTTTATCGGTAAGTAACAGAAAACCCAACTGCAACGTGCTTAAACAATAAAAAGGATTTATTGACTCACACACTGCAAAGTCCACAGGAAGAGCAGACTTTGGGACTGATTTGACTCTCTGGATCAACAATGTCATCAAGGAGCTAATTTCCTTTCATCTGTCAATTTAGCCCTTCCAAAGTGTCACCTTCATCCTAAGTCTAACTTCCTTCTAGGTAGCAAAAGAGCTGCAGTATTGAATGGCTTCATATTAGCCATATCACACTGTCCAAAAGAGACAAAGCCGGCTTCTGGTTCTCGCTCAGAAAAGCAAAATATAAAACAAAACAACCTTCTTCCCCCAAATCCTTTAGCAAACAGCCTCTGACATTCCATTGGCCTGAATTGGGTCATTTGCCCATTCCTGAACAATCCCCTTGACCAGGGCAATGGTACGTATTGGTTGGCTTAGGCCTGGGTTGGCTGAACCAATCACTGAGGCAAGGGAGATGGGCTTACTCTGACTGGGTTATACGAGTGGTGCATCCTCTGCCCCCCACACCCCACAAGCTGGGGATGAGATCAATCCTCCTCCCCCAAATTTCATGGCTGCTAAACAATGGTGAACAGGTGGAATGGATGCTGGGGAGGAAATCACATTCATCACTATACACTTTGAACCAGCAATTCTACTTTAGGAATTTATCCTACAGATATAGTGGCACATGTGCACAAATAAGTATGTTCAAGGAGATTGTATGTAATAACAGAATGTTAGAAACAACAGAAATGCCTGGCACTGCTTAAATAAATTATGAAATAGCCATAAAAAATAAAGCAATTGTACATGTATTGCATGAGAAAGATGTTACAGTCTGCTTATGTAAAGATTTACAGCCTTGGAAATCCTCTATGGGGCAGTTCTAACTCTGTCCTAAGGATTACTATGAGTCGGAATCGACTCGACCACAGTGGGTTTGGTTTTGGTTTTGGGTTTATGTATTGTTATGACACAATCTCAAAGATACACTAAGTGAAAAAAAAACAGTGAATAAATAGCATGCTGTCATTTGTAGCATGTAACAGGACTTCATTTTTCTTTATGGCTGAGTAATATTCCATTGTGTGTGTGTGTGTATATATATATATATATATATATATATACACACACATATACAGAGAGAAAGAGAGAGAGCAAGCCCTGGTGGCACAATGGTTAAGTGCTCGGCTGCTAACTGAAAGGTTGGCAGTTTGATTCCACCAGCAGCTCCATGGAAGAAAAGACCTGGCAATCTGCTCCCGTAAAGATTACAGCCTAGGAAACCCTATGGGGCAGATCTACTCTGTCCTATAGGGTCACTATAGGATTGCTATGAGTCGGAATTGACTGGATGGCACACAGCACCAACATGTATGTATGTATGTATGTATATGGAATGAGTATCAAGATACACTGAGTGAAAAAAGGAAAGTAAACTTGTGTTTCATCAATAAAACAGACCAGATAGAAAGAGATATCACTTCTGGCACAAAATATCCAAAAATACAATACACACACACACACACATACCCAGAGTGCACTGGCAGTAAATTATAGGAAACAATGAAAAATCAGAATTCTACAGGGGTAAGTGCCGGAACACACATTTACTCTGAGGTCATCTGATCCCTGGTGACCTACAGCCTAAATTTTAAAGGCCCCATGCTTCTAGGTGATGTCTAGCTGCAGTTCAGAATAAACAGTGGAGTAGCAATATTTAAAGAGAAAATAGCTGAGAATTGATGAAAGACACCAATCTTTAGATTCAGGAATCCCAAATAGGAAAAAAAAAAGAAAAAGAAACTCTCGCCCAGACACACTGTAGTAAAATTTCCAAACATCGAAGAGAAGATCCTAAAAGGAGCAAGAGAACCAAATTTTGTGTCTACTCATGGAAGTATACAACACTGCCTATAAAGTAAGTGTTTTGTCAAAAAAGAAAAAACAGAACATGAATCCAATCAGGCCTCTAGAGCTAATAAAAATTCAGGAAATATAGGGAACAGAGGAACATGTAAAACTAGTAAAATCCATTCTATGGGAAGCTCTGTAGTACAAACAACCCAGTTTCTTCAACAAATAAATCCCACAGGAGAAGCAAAAAAAAAAAAAAAAAACTAAAACAGTGAGATGGAAGGGTAACCTAGAGATTAAGACATTTAAGAAATGTATCAACCAATTGCGGTGTATCCTTATTTGGATACTGAGTCAAACAAATTAAAAATAAACACACAATCATTTATGAGATAATCAGGAAAATTTAAACAGTGACAGCACATTTGGATGATACTAAAAAATTGTTAATTTTTTAGTGGTGATAATGGTTTTGTGGTAATGGTTAAGAGTTCTTGTATTTTAGAAACATACTGAAATATTTACAGATGAAATAATATGATGTCTGATATTTGTTTCAGAATAACTTTGGTATGAAGCAGGGTGGGGCTTAGAGGACTGAAGGATTCTACCTGGAAAATATTGAACAACGCAGGAAGCATCAAAAGAAGATGGAAGGAATACACAGAGGCACTGTACCAAAAAGAATTGATCGACATTGGACCATTTCAGGACGTAGCATATGCCCAAGAACTGATGGTACTGAAGGAAGAAGTCCAAGCTGCACTGAAGGGAATGGTGAAAAGCAAGCCTCCAGGAATTGACGGAATACCAACTGAAATGTTTCAACAAACAGATGCAGTGCTGGAGGTGCTCACTCATTTATGCCAAGAAATTTGGAAGACAGCTTCCTGGCCAACCAGCTGGAAGAAATCCATATTTATGCCTATTCCCAAGAAAGGTGATCCAACTGAATGTGGGAATTATTAAACAATATCATTAATATCACACACAAGTAAAATTTTGCTGAAGATCATTCAAAAGCAGTTGCAGCAGTACATTGACAGGGAACTGCCAGAAGTTCAAGTCAGATTCAGAAGAGAACATGGAATGAACGATATCATTGCTGATGTCAGATAGATCTTGGCTGAAAGCAGAAAATACCAGAAAGATGTTTACTTGTGTTTTATTGACTACGCAAAGGCATTCGATTATGTGGATCATGACAAATTTTGGATAACATTTCGAAGAATGGGAATTCCAGAACAATTGTGCTCATGAGGAACCTGCATATAGACCAAGAGGCAGTCGTTTGAACAGAACAAGGAAATATTGCATGATTTAAAGCCAGGAAAGGTGTACATCAGGGTTGTATCCTTTCACCATACTTATTCAATCTGTATGCTGAGCAAATAATCCAAGAAGCTGGACTATGTGAAGAACGTGGCATCAGGATTGGAGGAAGACTCATTAAAAACCTGCAATATGCAGATGATACAACCTTGCTTGCTGAAAGTGAAGAGGACTTGAAGCACTTTCTGATGAAGATCAAAGACTACAGCCTTCAGCACGGATTACACCTCAACATAAAGAAACAAAAATCCTCACAACTGGACCAATAAGCAATATCATGACAAACGGAGAAAAGATTGAAATTGTCAAGGATTTCATTTTACGTGGATCCATAATCAATGCCCAAGGGAGCAGCACTCAGGAAATCAAACGACATGCTGCACTGGGCAAATCTGCTGCAAAAGACCTCTTCAAAGTGTTGAAAAGCCAAGATGTCACTTTAAGGACTAAGGTGCGCCTGACCCAAGCCATGATATTTTCAATTGCCTCATATGCATGCGAAAGCTGGACAAGGAATATGGAAGATCGAAGAAGAATTGATGCCTTTGAATTATGGTATTGGTGAAAAATATTGACTATACAACAGACTGCCAGAAGAAGAAACAAATCTGTCTTGAAAGAAGTACAACCAGAATGTTCCTTACAAGCAAGGATGGAGGAACCATCTCATGTACTTTGGGCATGTTATCAGGAGGGACCAATCCCTGGAGAAGGACATCATGCTTGGTAAAGTAGAGGGTCAGTGAAAAAGAGGAAAACACTCAACAAGATGGATTGACACAGTGGCTACAGCAACGGGCTCGAGCATAATAACAATTGTGAGGATGGCACAGGACAGGCAGTGTTTCGTTTTGTTGTACATAGGGTCTCTATGAGTCAGAACCGACTTGACAGCACATAACAACAACAACAATTCTGTTTTGTTTCATTTTATAGTGGCTATCTCTATTGATTTCTCATTTTCTTCATGCATTGTTTTCTGATTTCTTTATTTCTTTGTCCATGTTTTCCTTTAGTATTTTGAGCATGCTTAATACTTTTTTTTTGCCTTCTAATTTGTCCATTATCCAAGCTTCTTCCATAGAGACAACTTCTCTCCCTTTGTCTTGTTCTTTTGAAGGCCTATCATTTTCAGATTCCTTGTATGTCTTGTAATTTTTTGTTGAAACTGGGATACTAGAATATTACAATGTGTTAGCTTTCTCAATCCACCCCCCACCCCACATACACGGTGCTTTCAAAAGTGTTAATTTCTGCAAGAAACTCTCAGGCAGTCACAGCCTTCAGTCTTTGCTCACTGCTCCCTCCCCTGCCCTGTGAGAGCTCCGATTCAGGTCATACTACGCCTTTAGTCCTTCCAAGCAGCTCCTAGACAGATCAGAATAGATTCACTGAAGAGTCTGCCAGGCAAGTTGGCCCTGCTCACTACTGAGACAGAGATCGTGGCTCCCTCTTTGAGAACACAAGCAGTGGTCTACTTCTGCTGCAGCCCCCCCAGCCGCTGCACCAAGAGGAGGAGCAGAAGACAGTAGAAAAACGTTTTCCTACTATGTAAAAGTCACTTTTTTCTTGTTTCAGTTTGAGGTTAATTGCTGCAAACCTCTGCCTAATTTTCAAGAGTTCTTACAGAATTGAGATTACATATTTCTAGTTGCTTTTCTTGGTGCTCATGTGGGAGGGTTGGGCTCTTAGATGTGCTCACACTGTCATCGTCCAGGAAGTCCCTATATGGTATTTTTAAAAGCCTTAATTTCCACAAGGAATGCTCTCCCAGGCTCTCTTTCCAGTCTTTAAGCACCAATTGTATGCCTTAATGGCACTCTTTAGTCCCAGGTGGCTACAGGTGGTTACAGCCTTAAGTCATTTCCCACTGCCCCTCAGCCCTGTGTGAGCTCTAAGACATACCAAAACAATGAGACCCTTTTTTCAGTCCTTCAGGCAGACCCCAGAGAAGATAGAACACACACACACACACACACACACACACACACACTGATTTGTGAAGTTTTCTCTGCTCGCTCTAGAGCCAGAGACCAGGTTCCCTCTCCCACCACTGCTTTCAGATAGCCACCCTGAGCCATGGAGAGGGTGGGGCAGAAGTGAATAAAAAACCAGAGCTTTCCTATCATTTATGTCACCTTGGTCTTGATTCAGCATTTGCTTAGTTGCTGTAACCCTTTCACTGGTTTCCAGAGTTCTGACAAAGTTGGTTCTGCCAGTTTCTGCTTAGTTTTTGTTTGTTTGTCTTTGTGAGGGAACAGGAGCATGCAGCTGCTCATACTACCATATTGTTCCAGACTCTCTTTACATACCCTTTTATACTATTTGAATTTTTTACCTTATGCTTATAGTACCTTACAAAATATTTTCTCAGTAGGCTAGGGAAAGGAGAATTTAACTTGATAAAGGCTATCTATCAGAAAGTAACTAGAATCATCATACTCAATAGTGAAATACTAGTGTTATTACCTTAATGTCAGAATGAGGAAAGAATATTGACCTGTTTTTATGACTATTATTCAACATTATTATGCAGGTTTTATCAAAAACATTAAGACAAATGAAAAAGAAGACTAAGATATAAATGTTGTAAAGGAATGTCACAAATTTTCCTTGTGATATATAGAACACTCTAGAGAATCAACTGAGATACTATTAGAATTAAACTGAAAGAGTTTAATAAGTTTAAAATGAATAAGTTTCCTATATTAAAACAATACCATTTAAAATATATAATGGAGGGAAAAAGATCCCATTCACAATAATGAAAAAAACTGACAAGGGACTAAACCTAACAAGAAATGTACAAAACATTTACATGAATAAAACTACAAAATTTTACTGAAAGCTATAAGTATGAAGATCTGATAAGTGGAAAGAAGTAAAATATTCCTGGATAAGAAGTTTCATAATCGAAAAATTGTCAAATAACTATAAATCCCATTGGGATTTTGGAGGGTAATATGGGGAAACTAGACAAGTTATGTCTGAAATTCATCTGGAAGAATATAAAAAAAGAGCCAAGAAAGTGATAAAAAGTAGAAATGAGGGAAGACTTGACTACCAGAGAGCACATTATTTAAACTTGTGATATGCTTTAAAGATAGATAAATATACACAACAATAAAGAACAATGATGAATCTGTGAAATATCTCACAACATGGATGAATCTGGAGGGCATTATGCTGAGTGAAATAAGTCAATCACAAAAGGACAAATACTGTATGAGACCACTATTATAAACACTCATGAAAAGGTTTACACACAGAAAGAAACAATCTTTGATGGTTACAAGGGAGAGGGGAAGGGTGGGGAGGGAAAAATACTACCTAGACAATAGATTAAGTGGTAACTTTGGTGAAGGGTAAGACAGTACACAATACTAGGGAAGTCAGCACAACGTGATCAAGGCAAGGTCATGGAAGCTTCATAAACACATCCAAACGCCCTAAGGGACTGAATTACTGGGCTAAGCGCTGGGAACCATCGTCTCGGGGGACATCTAGCTCAATTAGCATAACATAGTTTATAAAGAAAATGTTCTACATCTTACTTTGGTAAGTAGCGTCTGGGGTCTTAAAAGCTTGTGCGTGGCCATCTAAGATACTCCACTGGTCCCACCCTGTCTGGAACAAGGGAGAATAAAGAAAACCAAAGACACAAGGGAAGGATTATTCCAAAGGACTAATGGACCACAAGTACCACAATCTCCACCAGACTGAGTTCAGCACAACTAGATGGTGCCTGGCTACCACCACTGACTGCTCTGACAAGGATCACAATAGAGGGTCCCAGACAAAGCTGGAGAAAAATGTAGAACAAAATCCTAACTCACAAAAAAATATCAGACTTACCCAAGGTTGAGTAAGGATATTGTTGATGTGTTGTGAGATTGTTAACCATGGTCATAGGGCAACATGTGTAGTAACTGTTAAACGAGAAACTATTTTGTTCTGTAAGCCGTCATCTTGAGTGAGAATAGCAGCACAATTGGAAGAGCATAGTCAATGTCACTGAACTGTGCATGTAGAAATTTCTGAAATGGTGTATTTTTGGCTATGTGTATTTTCACCAAAAAAAAAGGTTGAGAAGTTAGAGGGTTGACATGTTGTGGGGTTGTTAACCAATGTCATAAAACAATATGTGTACTACTGTTTCATGAGAAACTATTTGTTCTGTAAGCCTTCACCTGAAGTACAATAAAAAAAAGTCAGACTTACTGGTTTGACAGAGACTGGAGAAACCCCAAGAGTACAGCCCCCAGACACCCTTTTAACTCAGTACTGAAGTCACTCCTGAGGTTCACCCTTCAGCCAAAGATTAGACAGGCCCATAAAACAAAATGAGACTAAAGGGGCACACCAGCCCAGTGGAAAGGAGGTGAAGGCAGGAGGGGACAGGAAAGCTGGTAACGGAATCCAAGGTCGAGAAGGGGAGAGTGTCCATATGTCGTGGGATTGGCAACCAATGTCACAAAACAATATGTGTATTGTTTAATGAGAAACTAATTTGCTGTAAACTGTCATCTAAAGTACAATAAAAAAATTTTTAATAAAAACAATAGATAAATAGATCATTGGAATTGAATAAAGAGGCAGTTATGTGTAGAAATTAAGTATATGATAAACATAGCTTTTCAAATTCCTTCTGAGACACCACTAAAAGTATGCTAATAGAATATATAAAATATATGTAAACCCAAAAAGACAAAAAGTTCCAGTGGTTTTATAGAGGCAGGAAAGCCATTTGAGAAATAGTAGCTGAAACAGTAGCTGGGAGGAAATTTTGGTCTAGTATAGACAGGGATATAGATGAGAAGAGGCTCCATAATCCAAGACATCAGTTAGAGCAGGGGATGTGTGCGACATATGGAACTGAAAACAGAGTTTAATTGAAGGTCTACTCATGAGTATTTAGTAAAAAACACCATTTGCTGTAACCAAAGGAAATGAAAAAATAAAAATGAGATACCATTATTTGCATATCTGGTTGGTTTAAATAAAATTTTAATTGATATAAGTACTGATGAGGGTATTGGGGAAAACAGTGCCTTATATACTGTTGGGTGGCCATGTAAATTGGAACAGCCTTTGTGGACAGAAATTTAGCAGTATCTATTAAAATGTTACATGTGTATGCCTTCTTGCCCAGCAATCCTATTTCTAGGAATCTAGCCTCAAGAAATGTTAGCATGAATACCCAAAGCTACATGTACAAAAAATTTTCATAGCTGTGTAAATTATAAAAATAAAAAATTAGAAACAATCTATCCATCAACAGGGATACAGTTAAACTATGGCACATCCATACAATAAAGTACTATACAGCACAAAAAAAGAATGTCAGAGATCTGTATGTACTGACATGGAGATATCTTCAAGAACTATGAAGTGATATATTTAACCATTAAGCAATTTACAGAACAATAATTTAGAATGATTCCAATTAGACCAAAAAGGAAAAAAAAAAAACTTCTCCATATGTATGTAGGTATCCTCTCAGACTTTTTCTATGCCTCTGCATGTTGTATGCCAATATAAGTTTGCAAATGCGTAGAAAATTGTTTAGAAGGATACATGCCAAATTGCTAACGGTGACATCCTCTGAAGAATAAATTTGAGGGTTCAAATCTTGCACCATTTTATTTACTTCTGCAGTTGTATTTGTTGTAACTAGCATGCATTACTTTTTTTTGCATGCATTACTTTTCATAATTTAAAACAGTAAAACGTTTTTGTTTTCTAAAAATAAAGGCAGCTCATACCAGAATGTTGAATATTTAAGTGTCACACTGATGTAGATGATACTCAAATGTATCTTCAGTGCTGACACTTCTCACGAATTCCAATTCTGCATTTACAGTTAACTGCCTGCTAGTATTTCACTTGTATGTTTTGCCATCACTTCAAACTCATAATATCTAAAATAAAATTCAGTATCAGAATATTAGAATTGTATTAGTGCTAGTTCCTGGTTTTCCTATTTCTGTTAAAAGCACTAGCCTTCCTTCTACCTGTTACTTAAGCTTGAAGCCTGATAGAGGCTTATACTACTGTCTTATACCCTTCCCTCTTGTATCAGAAAAAAAAAATAATCAAGTTCAAGGTTTTTTTTTCTCTCTCTGTTTAATACCTTACATGCCTCTCCTATGCATTCTGTTTCCACCCCTAATTCAGGCCCTTCATTCAACAAATATTTATTGAGCACATATTATGTAGGTACTGGACACTGTTTTAGGTGCTAGGAATAGTACACTAAGCAGACTTATATTCTTGTAAAAGAGAAATAATGCAATAGATTGACACAATAGCCGCAACAATAGACTCAAACATATCAACAATCATGAAGACAGCACAGGACCTTGGGCAATGTGTGAAGCAGACTCAAAAGCAACTAACAACAAAACAAATAATTATGTGATAATATTCTTAACATTTATATAATGCTTACCAGTAGGAGGCACTGCGCTAAGCACTTCAAATATGTTAACTTGTTTAATACTTCTAATGATCCAATGATACAGGTACTGTTACCATCCACATTTTATAGTTGAGGAAACTGAGGTACAGAAATTTTAAGTAGTCCAAGGTTATATACCTAGTAAGCGGTACAGCCAAGATTTGAACCCAGGCAGCCTAACGTTACAGTCTTTCCTCTTAACTATTATACTATATTGCTTCTCATGTAAGGAAATCTCAGTGGATAAGGGATATGGGGAAAAATCAAACACTGATGATGACTTGCACAGTAGGTATTATTAATTTAGATGGTCAAGAAAGGACTCTATGAGAGGTGGTATTTTTTCATTTTTAAAAATCTTTTATTGTAAAATAAAGCAGATATACAGAAAAAACTATACAAATCAAATGTATGGTTTATTGAATTATTTTAAGGAAACACTACTCAGGTCAAGAAATAGATCTTCTCCACCCATCTCTGAAGCCCTTCCATGTGTCTTATCCTAATCACAACTCTCATCCTCTCCCCATAAGTAACCCCTATCCTGACTTTTGTAGTAACCACTTTTATGCAGGGTTTAAAAAAATATTTTTATCAACAAATATGCATCCTTAACCACTACCAATGCTGTCAAGTCAATTCTGACTCATAGCGATCCTAAAGGACAGGGTAGAACTGCCCCATAGGGTTTCCAAAGCTGCAAATCTTTATGGAAGCAGACTGCCACATCTTTCTCCTGCAGAGCAGCGGGCAGGTTCGAACCGCCAACCTTTTGGTTTACAGCCAAGCGCTTTAACCACTGTGCCTCCAGGGCTCCTCATGCATCCTTAACACTCTAATTTAGTCTTGCCCGTTTTCTTTAAATTTGATGTCCTAAGAATCTCATAATTTACAGGTGAACTCACTGCTGTTCAGTCGATTCCAACCCATAGGGACCCTATAGGACAGAGTAGAACTGCCCCATAGGGTTTCCAAGGCTGTAATCTTTACAAAAGCAGACTGCCACATCTTTCTCCCGTGGAGCAGCTGGTGGGTTCGAACTGCTGACCTTTTGGCAGCCGAGTGCTTAACCACAGCACCACCCAAAAAAAAAAATCTCACTTCCGTCGACTCAATTCCAACTCATAGCGACCCTATACGCCAGAGTAGAACTGCCCCATAGGATTTCCGAGGCCTTATCTCTTAACCACTGCATCACCAGGGCTCTGTGCCACCAAGGCTCCTTAATTTACAGGTACCCCTTATGTATCTTTCCTTTCCTTACAATGTATCTGTGGAAGAACTCAAGCCATTTGAACTGTAGAGTTTCTTGCAGTCTGGATTTTGCTGATTGCATACTCATTGTGTAGTTCCTTTGTCCTCTGGATTTCCTGCAAACTGGCAGCTGGATCCAAAGACTATATCAGACTCAGGTTCTATCCCTTTGACAAGATTAAGGAGGCACATAATGCCTGCTGTCTCTCTTTGTGATCTTAGAAGCTGTTGATGCTTACTACCTTTATCTATTTATTGAGGGCTGCAAAATGGTGATATTCCACGTCTTTCTTTTTATTAGAATACTTTTGTAAAAAGGTGCATACCTTCATCTACTATTTTGTTACCCAATTGTACAGTTCATATAGGAAAGGCAGGATAAGTGCCTGATTCTTTCCTTTTATTGGCCAGTTTTCAAGATAATTAGTTGGTTCTCTATCATGAGAAGTGATATTTAAGTTGCAAACCGAACGACAAAAAGCCAGCTATTCAAAGATCTAGAGGAAGAGTATTCCAGGCAGGGGGATCAGATAGTATAGAAGCTCTGAGGAAGGAGTGAGCTGCATATGTTCATACGCATATGACCAGCATGGCCACATTACTTTTAATCCTACCTGTGGAACTATCTCTTGAATCCATTACCCTCCCCTCCATTCTTACTACCACACCCACTTAGTCTGGAGTCTCACCTTTCTCCCTTTGGACAACTGCAATTATCTTCAACTGGTTTGACTGCCTCCGTGCTTCTCTTCTATCCTGCTCAATTAGCCCCTTACTAAAGGCTTTCAATGTAGTCTATAATTTTTTTGTGAGACTGCACCAATCATTTTATAACAAATGGCACTGGCAAAAAAAGATTCACTTAATGGAGGGAGATGTTTACTAGAAAGTACTATATTATAGTCAGATCTAGACTTGGGTCCCAGCTCTGCCACTTGCAAGCTGTGTAAACTAGGAAAAATTATGTAACTTCCCTGAGCCTTGGTTTCCCTATCTGTTAAACAAATGATAAGTGTTAATACACTGTTGTAGGAATTAAATGAGAAAAATACATATGGTATGTGTGTGTGTATATATATACATATATAATCCAGAAAACCAAACCCATTGCTGTTGAGTCGATTCTGACTCACAGCAACCCTATAGGACAGAGTAGAACTTCCCCATAGGGTTTCCAAGGAGCAGCTGGTGGATTCAAACTGCTGACCTTTTGGTTAGCAGCTGTAGCTCTTAACCACTGCACCACCAGGGCTCTCTCTCTCTTCTCACTCTCTCTCTCTATCTCTCTGCGCTCTCTCTCTCTCTCTCCTCTCTCTGCGCTCTCTCTCTCTCTCTCTCTCTCTCCTCTCTCTCTCTCTCTCTGTATAATTTTGTCCTGTACCAGGATCACAGTAAAGGCCTCAAAAAATTTGTCTTTTTTATTACTCTTGCCATGCCTCTTACAGAAGCTTGAGTTTCAGAGATGAAATCCATCTTATTACAACATCAGTCATTGCTAAGAGCTGTCCTAGAGCCATTTGAGAATATCTAAAACCTAAGGACCCAACAGGGATCTTAGAAAAGGAGCCTGACACCATATCCCTTTAGCCTAGCAAAGCCCCTCTGACAAGCCTAACTGGAGACCAGGGAAGCCCTTGGTTGATCAATATCTTACATTGATACAAGGCTTTCCCGAACAGCTTTTACATCTCTTATCACTTGAACTCTAACCTCAGTGGAAATCCTAGATACTCCATCTCTCACTTCATCCAGATCAGTAATTATTTCCTACTTACACTAGATTCCTCTCTCACCCCACAGTCCACAGGCAGCCAATTCAGTGTTACTGTCTCCAGGACCCCCTGCCTCCACTGTTCTCTCATTGTCCCTTTCTACTCCCAAAATCCCAGAACACTGCTAAACCAATATAAGCTCATGCTGTCCAGTTTCAACTTGGCCCTTGCAGCTGCTCAGCAACCCTTTTATTTGTCTCATACATTCCCTGGCACTCTCCCCACAGAGGCTATCCAGATTTTTTCTTCTTCTCAAATTCCAGCTCCTCCTGTTCCCACTCATTCAGACTAATATACGTACTTTAATCAGATGCTTTGCAATTCAATAACATCGTTTTAAAACTTTTTTATGGAGAATTTAAAACATGTATAAAAGTAGGCAAAATAGTATAATGAATCTTCCTTTACCAAACACTCAGCTTCAACTAGTATCAACTCTTGGGCAATCTTGTTTCATCTATACCCCTAGTCACTTCCTCCCTCCCATATTATTTTGGAGAAAATCCCAGACATATCATTCCATACTTAAATAATTCAGTATGTATCTCTAAAAGGTAAGGATTCTTTTTTAAAAGTATAATTGCAATAGTATTAGCATACATAAAATAAACAAACAATAATTCCTTCATATCATCATATACCAAGTCAGTATTCAAATTTACAATAGTCTCATAAATGTCAAATTTTTGGGTGTTTTTTTTTTTTTTTTACACTTTTTTTTTGTTTGAAACCGTGTCCAAATAAAGTCCATACATTGTAATTGGTGGATATGGATTATATATTACTTTAAGGTAAAAGTTCCCCGTCCATCTCTTTTTTTTCCTTGCAATTTTTTATTGAAGAAACCAGGTTGTTTTTTAGTAGAGTTTCACACACTCTGGATGTTGCTGACTGCATCTTTGTTGTAAGGCTTAGCACGTTCCTTTGACCTCTATATGTTCTGTATATTGGTAAAATCAATAACATCTTTACAATGTTTCTTCTATACTCATTGTCCTGTTTTCAGTGGTGTGGAGAAACTGTACATGTGACCAAGGAAATGAAAGGTATCTGGCTTGGAGAGTGACTCAGGAAGAAGCTGGGACCTCTTTAGCAGGACTGAAACAGATGGTTGGGGTCAAAGCTCAAAAAATAGTAACAGAGGTCCAGGCAAGATAAGATGGATGAGGGGCCATGTAGTGTCAGATTTCCACTCAGCTGGTATGTACAGCAGGACAGGCAGGGAAGCAACAACCAGACTGAAGTCAGAACTGGAAAAGAAGCAGCAGTTGAGGCAGCAGCTGGGATTATTTCTCAGAGGATTGCTTCATTCACTATATACTGTTTTCTAAATACATCTTAATTCATTCTCACTTCTGTGCCTCTGCCAAGGATGTTTCCTCTGCTTGGAATATCATCTCCTTTCTCTCTGCCTATCCAGATCCTACTTATATTTAACAACCTGCACAAGTTCATTCTTCTCCATATTTTTACTTGTAGAATCATAAAATATCTCTGAAAGGATAATAAGAAAATAAATAACACTGGTTGCTCTCTTAGGAAAGAAACTGAGTGGCTGGAGGACAACACTGGAAGGGAGAAAGATATTATTTACTTGTTGCAGAAGGGACAGTTAATCTGACGAAAATGTCTAATCTGAAATCTGTGAAAGCAGAAGCAGGGGGAACTGTAACTTGGAGCTTGAGGAGAAAGAGGAAGTTCTGGAACAGCTTCTGTGGGAAGAGTGTCAGGGAATGTATGAGACAAATAAAAAAGTTCCTGAGGAGCTGCAAGGGCCATACTGAAATTGGACAGCACGGACTTATACTAGTCTAGCAGTGTTCTGGGACATTGGGAGCAGAAAGAGACAGTGAGAGGACAGTAGACGCAGGGGTCCTGGAGACAGTAACACTGAAATGGCTGCCCGTGGACTGTGGGGTGACAGAGGAATCTAGTGTAACCAGGAGATAATTACTGATCTGGATGAAGGGAGAGATGGAGTATCTAGGAGTCTCACTAGGTTAGAGGTCAGGTAAACAGAGCTGTAAATGTTATTTGGAAAAAGCCTTATATCAACGTAAGATTGATCAAGCAAGGACCTACCTAGTCCCAGTTAGACTTGTCAAAGGTATTCTGCTAGGCAAGAGGGGTATGGTGTCAGGATCCACTTCTAAGATCCTTGTTGGGTCCGTAGGTTTTGGATGTCCTCAGATGTATCTAGGACAGCTCTTAGCGATGACTGGGGCTTTAATAGGTAGCTGTGTTACGTTGGAGCCCTAGTGGCACAGTGTTTAAGAGCTCAGCTGCTAACCAAAAGGTCAGCAGTTTGAATCCACCAACCACTCCTTGGAAACCCTATGAGGCAGTTCCTACTCTGTCCTACAGGGTCGCTATGAGTTGGAATCGACTCGACAGCAACGGGTTTGGTTTTGGTTTTTTGTATTACCTCAAGCACACTATTTCCTTCTCTGAGCCTTGGTTTCCTCATCTGTAAAAAGCTGGAATAATACCTACCTCACAGAGAAGGTGTGAGGATTAAGCAAAATATTATGGGTAAAAGTGCCTAGCACAGTGACACTCTGTATATACTTGACTCCCTTGGCCAAGTGGATAATCCTGAAGCTGATACAATGATGTGGTGGTAAATGTTATCACTTTCCCAGTTGCTGTCCAGCCGATTCCAACTCATGGCAACTCCATGTGTGTCAAAGTAGAACTGTGCTCCATAGAGTTTTCAATGGCTGATTTTTTTCGGAAGTAGATCACCAGGCCTGTCTTCTGAGGTACCTCTGAGTGGACTCAGACCTCCAACCTTTCTGTTAGCAGCTGAGCACAGCAACCATTTGTACCACCCAGGGAGTCCATGATCACTTTTCAGACTAGCAAAACCTGACTGTCAAGCAAATCCTATTTTCTTACTGAAACATAAAATTCGATATTAGAGATATGTCCCCCCTATCAAAAACAAACAAACAAAAACCATCCCAACTTTCCTAACAGGCTGAGGTGAAAGCTTTCGTGAAAAGAGTAGTAGCAGTAGTAATAACAACAGCAGCAAACACATAGTACTTACTCTATGCCAGACACTGTTTCAAAATATGTGTCAGCTACTATTACTTTAATACACGGATCTGGACCTCAGACGAAAGATATGGCTTAGAGATAAAAATGTGCGGGTCATCTACATGTCACGGCATAACTGAGAGCATCTAGAAAAGAGTTATATAAGAAAAAGAGAGAAAGCCTAGGACTAGTCCTGAGGAACTTTATCATTAAAAGGCCAGGTAGAAAAGGAGGAACCTGCAGAAGACTGAAAGGAATGGTCAGATAAATAGAAAGACAACCAAGAAGAGTGATAGGTCACAGAAGCAAATGTATGAAAGTATTCCAAGGAAGAAATGATCATGAGGAGTGTCAAACTTTGCTTGAGAGGTCAAGTATGATGAGAACTGAAAATATCCATTGGATTTAGTAACCTGGTGATCAATGGTGACCTTATCACCATAGATTGATGGGGTTCTAAGTCAGATTGTAGTGTGTTGTGAAAGGAGGAAGGAAATGGAGAAAGAGTATAATTATTTCAAAAAGTTTGGTTACAAAGGAGAAAATGGAGTTAAGTGGAAGCTGGAGAAGAGGGATGTGAACTCATGGCAAATTTTTTTTATAAGATTGGAGAGACTTAAGAATGTTTTAATGTCAATGAAAATATCCCATTGAGAGCGAAAGGTTAAATAAACAAGAGAGAGAAGGGATAAATTAATAGTGTATGGTTTCTGGGAAGGTGTGAGGGGATACTGTTGTTGTTATTTGCCATAGAGTCGATTCTGACCAATGGCGATCTCATGTGTTCAGAGTAGAACTTCTCCATAGGGTTTTCAAGGCTGTGACCTTTCAGAAGCAGATCGTCTTTGGAAGCCTCTGGATGAGTTCAAACTGTCAAGTGCTTAACCGTTTTTACCACCCAGGGACTCCATATACAAAGCATAGTTTCCCTGACCGTAAGAAACGAGAAGTGTAAAAGGAGGTAGGGAGAGGATTTGTGCTAATGTGAGCAAATGTGTAGATTTGATGGTGGGTACTGGAGGATTAAATGAGATAATGCATGCAAAGCACTTATCATAGTGCCTAGCATGTAGTATGTATTAGAAATGGTATGGTTATTATTGTTATTATTAATGTGACATACTTGCCTGAAAATTTCTTACATTTTAGGCTTTGGCTATACAAAATAAACTAGTACCCTGCTTTATTAATGCTGTAAGTTTGAAACTTTATATATCAAGTTTATATACAACAAAGGTTACTTAAATTTTTTGATTCCTCATCTCTGAAATTCTGGATAATTGTTGGTCCCCTGATTTTGATAAGAAGATAGGGGGAAAAAGTCCACAAAGGTGGTAGGGTGGATATATATACAAAAAATTAATCAAGTTGTATATTTAAGATTAGTCTATTTTATGTACTTTTCTGTATGCAGTTTACACCTCTGGGGAAAAAAAAATATTCACCAAAGCCCCTACCCATATGAAATCGCTGTGGAAAATCAAAAGTTGCTGCTTCCCACTTACGTGAAATATCTTTGTTGTTGTTAGCTGCCATCAAGTCAACCCCCGACTCATGGCGACCCTATGCACAACAGCATTGGACCCTTGTAATCCATAGGGTTTTCATTGGCTGATTTTTCAGAAATAGACCACCAGGCCTTTCTTCCTAGTCTGCCTTAGTTTGGAAGTTCCACTGAAAACTATTCAGCATCACAGCAACATGCAAGCCTCCAATGACAGAAGGATAGTGGCTGTGCTTGAGGTATACTGACCTGGAAAGATCTAGAATAAGAAAATGTATAATAAAAGTTTATTAGTGGTTATGAGGGCCTGGGGAATGGGGATGGGAGTTATTGCTGAAGGGTTACTGAGTTTCTATTTGGGGTGATGAAAAACTTCTGCAAATGGATAGTGGTGATGGTAGGACAACATGGTGAATGTAATTAATATCACTGAATTGTACAGTTAAAAATGGCAAACTTTTTGTTATATATGTTTTACCACAATAAAAAGAGTAACCTGGTGCAGAAGTTAGGAAGGGCCCTGAAGGGTCCAGTTCAAAGCGGAAACTTTATTTGTACTTCAAATCCATAGAATGAGAACAGTGGGCAGATCCAGAATTGTTGGAATACCCTGGATGTCCAGGGAAATCCCTTTACCTCTGATCAAACTTCTCTGTGAGGTAGAGGTCATACCCCTGGACACATTTTCTAATATCCTCTAGTCTTGCCTCAACCTGCAAATTCTTAGCCATTCAATGCTGTAATCCCTCATTTTCACTGCCTATGTCCATTTTCCCACCCCTATATTACTCCTAGTTCCCAATGAGACCTTATGCTCCTATGAAAGTGCTATGAAAAGAACTTGAGATCATCTGAAGTTTGGTGAGCTTCCTAGTTTGGTGTTTCTTAAAGTTTGATTCTCCCAGATTGCTGACACCCTCTGACTCAAGGGAGACTCAAAAAAGAAATACAACTCCTCTGATTAAGAATCAACATTTAAAAAGAAAACGTCTATAATGCCTATTCTCTTCTAAATCATGTTCAAACTCCTTTACCTTGGATTTTATGCTCTTCATAATCTAGCCACACTCCACTTAACTTTTTCGTCATCTCCCTTAAACATACCCTCTAATATGCTAGCAGTGGTTACAAATATCAGAGGGACTGACTACACTTGAAGGAAGGCTAAAAAGGAACATTGACCTTTTATCTACATACTTCTGCATTAAGTTTTTTTACAGTGACAATGTATTACTTGTGCAATTTAAAATAAAATACCTTCTGCCCCAGTCCGGCTTTCCCTACTCTTTCATACCCATCCAAATTTCCCATTCTTCACATTTCTATTCAAAATGTACTTCTGAACCCCCACATTTAAAGTCAATTGATTTTCAAGTAGGGTGCCAAGATAATTCAACAGAGGAACAATAGTTTTTTCAACAAATGGTGCTGGGAGAACTGGATATCCACATACAAAAGAATAACTCTGGACCTCTACGCCACACACCATATACAAAAATTAACTCAAATCAGATCAAAGACCTAAATCTAAGTGCTAAAACTATAAAACTCTTAGAAAACAACATAGGTATAAATCTTCATAACCTTGAATTAGGCAATGATTTCTAGGATATGACATCAAAAGCACAAGCAACAACAGAAGAAAAAAAGATAAACTGAATTTCATCAAAATTAAAAACTTTTGTGCTTTAAAGGACACCATCAAGGAACAGGAGAAAATATTTGCAAACCATATATCTGATATGGGACTTGTATACAGAATACATAAAAAAAACTCTTTAAACTTAACAATAAAAAGACAAATAACCCAATTTAAAAATGGGCAAAGGATTTGAATAGACATTTTGCCAAAGGAGATATACAAATGATAAATAAGCCCATGAAAAAATACTCATCATTAGCCATTAACCAAAACCCGCTGTCGTTCACCCATGCATGTCAGAGTAGAACTGCGCTCCCCAGGGTTTTCAACAGCTGATTTTTTGGAAGTAGAGCGCCAAGTTTTTCTTCCAGTGCACCTCTGGGTGGACTCAAACTTCCAACCTTTCAGTTATAAGCCCAGCACATTAACTTTTGCACCATCCAGGGACTCCTATTAGCCATTAGGGAAATGCAAATCAAAACCACAATGAGACACCCACTAGGATGGCTATAATTAAAAAATAAACAGATAATAACAAGTGTTGGCAAGGTTATGGAGAAATTTGAACTCTCATACGCCGCTGACAGGAATGTAAAATGGTGTAACCTCTTTAGAAAACAATCTGGCAGTTCCTCAAGAGGTTAAACGGTTACCACAGGACCCAACAATTTCACTCCTGGTTATATAGCCAAGAGAAACAAAATATATGCCCATACAAAAACTTGTACACCAATGTTCATAGCAGCAGTATTCACAATAGCTAAAAAGTAGAAACAATCCAAATGTCCATCAACTGATGAATGGATAACTAAAACGTGGTATATACATACGATGGAATATTATGCAGCCATAAAAAGGAATGAAGTACTGATATAAACTACAACATGGATGAACCTCGAAAACATCACGCTAAAAGAAGCCAGTCACAAAAGAACACGTATTGTATGATTCCATTTATATGAAATGTCCAGAATAGGCAAATCTATGGAGATAGAAAGTAGATAATAGTGGTTGCCTAGGGCTATGGGTTTTGGGGGATGTGAGAAGTGACTACTAATGGGTACAGGGTTCCTTTTTGCAGTGACGAAAATGTTCTAAAATTGATTGTGGTTGCACAAGTTATGAACATACAAAAAACTATTGTATACTTTAAATGGATATATTGTATTAATATGTGAATTATATGTTAATAAAGCTATAAAAAATGTACTTCTTCCATGAAGCTTTCCCTTAGTAATCCAGTCCACATTAATCCACATTCTCTCAACTCCTGCAGCTCTTAAAAACTGTACTGTACAATTTAATACTCAGTTAAATGGCCTAATAATGTTTATTATTATTTTATGCAAATTAGACTTGGCTTGCCAGCCAGATTGTAATTTCTTGAGAAGAATGAATAAATTTTATGTTTTTAAAATATCTCTAAACCACCTAACATATACCTGGGCACATAGTATTCAGTAAATACCTGGTGGCTGTGAAGAATAGACCAAATGTGGTTGTGCTTGTTTTCACACATGTGCTGAACACACATAGAGGTTGGGGGGAATTAATATGATCTTAGATAGTGAGGTGAGAGAATGACACTATGTAATTCTGCAGAATACAAGATTTATTTAAGGGAAAAACAACATGTTTTGGACACTTTTGTTTTCCCCTCCTTCAGCCCCCTGCTGCTTAATCATATCACATGGCCAACCATATCCTGGTCTCTGAGGTCCTAAAGGAGTCATTGGGGTCCTATGTAGACACTCAGCTGTCTGGTGTCACTATTCCCCCATAGATTCCTCCTCTTCCTCCTCTGTCCAGCTCAGATCATCATCTGAATCCTCAGATTCTTCCTTATCCATTTCTAACCCAACCCCAGCCCTAGCCTTCTCAGCTAGAGAATTGGGGTACTCCAGCTGGGCCCAGGATCCTGGGTCAGCTTTGACCAGGGAGATTTCAACCCGAGATGGCATCAAGGAGACAGAGCTCTGCTCCACGTTTATGACCTGAGGAGGAGGGAAAGATAGAGGGACACAGAAGAGAGAATGAGGGAATCAAAGGAATTGGGGGGGGGGGTGATGAATGAGACAGGGAAAAAGGTCAGAAGAAAGAAAAATGTAAAGAGGAAAAAATACCAATGGAGGAGTAAGACAATATAGTAAGGGAGACAGAGACACACAGAGAGAGAAAGAAAATATCAAAGCAAATGAAGAGAAAACCTCCACTTTCCCACTACAACTCCTTCCCTCAAGACATCCTCAATTCGTTCCAGTCCAACCCTTCTTTTCACCCCATCTGCCTCCCCTTCTTGTGCCCACTTAACTTCACTTACCCCCCAGAGCTTCATCTGTGCTTGGAACATACGATTATCATCAAAGACAATGTGGACATGAAGCTGAAAGAAAAGAATTACAGGGGTAGTAACAACCCCAGAAGGTCAGAACAAGTCATTATGGCAAAGAACCAGGCCAGAGGTGTGATCCCTACATCCAAGGGTTATCCAAACAACCCTGCCCTGATAGCGTTACCATCCTCTCAGGGAACCATGGAGCCTGTAGGTTAAGTACACACAGTAACTCTGCCTGTAAGATTGTAACAACACCCAATTCACTAGCCTCCCATCCAGCATCAGATGATTCCTCACCTCCGTTTGACTGGCCTTTACCCAGTTGAGTGCAGGCAGTGGAATCCGGCCATATACAGTCACCACTACTAAGGAATCTGTCTGGTGCCAATCATGGCGGCAAGATGCTGGTAGCTAAAGATAAGATGTGAAATGAGGATGGTTAAGAATGAACTCTTAACCCAAGGCGAGTCCTCATGGTATGGGTGGAGAGGAGACAGTAAGCCTCAGAAGATTAATACTCCATCATATTGCAAAGCTTCTGGGCTGTTGAGGGATAGGGAGCAGAATCTTATTCGGTCCATACAAAGAGGACAAGGTAGAAAGCTTGGCCATGAGGTACAGGGAGGAGAGGTTATCCCTACGATTGGGTTCTAATCAAGAGTTCAGGCAAGTTGGGGCTTACCTGCTTCCCCCAGTCATGTCTACCAACTCTGCATCCTGGCTGTGCCAGGAATGCCCCAAAATCCAGGGTCTGGATGCCACAACAGCTCCAAGACTTCATCCTGAGGTAGGAAGATTATTCAATTGAATCTTCCTTTCTCCCCACAAACCCCAACTCCCGTGTTATGACCAATATTGGTTGGGAGAAACCTTACAGCCTACCCAGTCCCCTCCCTCACCCCTCATGGAACCGAGGTGCTCCTGGGTGGTAGGTACATGGAGTAGCATCACTCTCAGGGCCTTGGTAAACCTAAGAAGGATAAGGGAGAATCAGAAAATGAATCGGGTCATTCTAAGGTGTACCTCACTCAGTCTCATATCTATACCCAGTCATCCCTCAGGTGTAGCACTTTTCAGTCACATGCTTGAGCCCCCAAAACTCTCACTCACAGCATCACATCCTGGGTTCTGGCAGCTGGAACTAGTCCGGAACAGACTACTGTCAAGTCCTGGGCAAGGGAAAGTAAGTCAAGAACCTATCCATCCCCCTACCCAATGGCCACATCCACTAAACTCCAGTCTACAAGGACTGTCCTACTAAGGGCCCACCTACCTGCCCCAGGTTCCTGGTCTAGTTCCTTCTGTTCCAATGCCATTTCCAGGGCTTGGGATATATTTAGCAGCAGCAGCTTCAGAGGCAACTCTGACCTAGGAGTTGTGGTTGGGGTGATTTAGTCTTGTCCCATTAACCATGACCACCAGCTCCAAGACTCCCACCAGTTCTAATGGAGTCAAAGAAGTATGGTGAAAGTGCGGCAGGACTGGAGGTACTGGGCAGCAACCTCATTGCCAATTTCCATCTCTGTGGACATCCCAAATTCCTGAACCCTGGGGAAATCCCCAGGGCTTCTCTTGCCCATCCACTCAGTTGCTCTAAATCTAACCACATTGCTCTTCAGAACCACGTCATTTCCTCTTTCTTTCCAGCCCTTTAGACCCTAGTAGTTAACAATCTCAGATTTTTTACCTCTACTTTCACCTCTGTTCATCCTCTCCTTCCTTTATAATTTAATTGTAGACTCTATTTGATCTTCTTCTGTTGCTCATACTATGCTCACAAAATTATTCTCCTCTGCAGCCTCCTGGCTGCCAATACCATGTGCTTTTCTTGATGCAAGACTTATCTTAAAGCTCTTTTTTTAAAAAAATTACATCATTGTCAACAACCCCTCTTGTGTTACATACTGAGTATGTATTTGTGAGGGACTATCTAATCCATTGACTCATCTATCCAATCACCACCCCAAACCACCCTAGAGCAAAGGAAATTATTTCTGGACACAAATTTTCCCTAAGGCACAGAATATACACCATCCTGGCCCTCCTCACATCTCTGGTTCCTAGTTCCCAAATCTCAATGACTCTTTAATCACTCCTAGGATGCATAAATATAGGAAAAACCCGGGAACCTCCTCTTTACTTGGGCCTCTCCTGGCGCAAAGTCTCTGCTGACTTTGGACTCGTATTCAGAGGTTTTTGCTCCTGAAGTGAACTGCTTGCGGCAGGGCCCTCAGGTTGTGGGGCCTCAGGGAGCTTCTCAGCACAATGTGGTCCCATAGTACAGCCCTAGTATAGATAAGGAGATAAGGATTAGGGATAGAATCCTTCTATCAGGGGAAGAATCCAAGGAAGAAAAAGATTTACCTTGATGCTTAAGAATTCAGAGAAATCTACAGTTCGCTTCCGGCAGCAGGACCAACCCTAATAATAAGAGACCCATCTCAGCTTAGATTCCTGGGTATATTTCCTTTGGGAAATGATCTTGCTATCCCCCCATCAGCTACTCCTCACCTTAAGTGTATCATGAAAGATTGGGACACCAGGGTGATGGCAACAGGAATCTGGACACCAGTTGAGGGGAGGATCAAGGAAGGAAAGATAACTGTATCGAGTATCATTATCTCACCTCTTCCCCAGGTTTATATCCTTGTGGTTTCTTTCCACATAATGTGAAAGTATCGGTGAAGGCTGAAGATCATCCAGACCAAACTAAGGCGGGTACACCAAGTTTCTTTCCCTGCTCCTTTACCATGCTACCCTACAACTGACCACCCAACACCCACAGAACCCCTAGCAAGGTCAGGATTACTCACCAGAAAGGTTGGTATTGGGGTCAAAGCGTTGCCCACAGCCTTTGTTATGGCAGAGTAGAGACATAGAGGCGTTGGTATAACTACAGAAAGGGTATTTCAAGGAGTCTGGCTGCTGAGTGGGTAACACCTCTTAGTCTGGAGGTTTTTAGCTGCCTAGAAGGGCCAGCTGTTTCTATCTTTAGTTCAGTAGGCGTATACCTCCTAACATGGGCAAGGGAACTTCAATTGGTCTTCCCAGGCAACAAGGAAGAGCTCAGGAGCATTTTAGCTCTGAGGCTCAGGAAAAAAGGATCAGGCCGGAGTAGGGCTTAGAACATGTGTGAGGTCAGCTAACCACTATTCAGCTTTAGATTCACCATGCCAATCCCAAGCCACTGACATATTAGCAGCTGCTCAGAATATACCAACTTTGGGATACACCCCAGCTCAATGAGGATACCCCAATTCCTCCAGCCCATTTTCTTCCCCTCTTTCAAAGCAGCAGCTTTGCTCCTATTCTCATTACTTCTGTGTAGTCCCAATAACACTGATCCTTGTCAACCATTTCAGTTACAGTATGCATCTAACCCCACCTTCTCCCCAGAAGGATGACTAATACCTTAATCAAAATCTCAATAAGGATTACCCTTATAAAGCATAGTACTCATCTCCTAAGACAGAATTACCCTCCACCCTCCCTTCCCCTTCAAAAATAGCACAGGAAATTAAAAGGCTTAAAATGTATTTTAATAAGTTGATGCTGCATTACTGCTCCATTTATCAGGAAAACTCCAAATTTAATGTATCAGGGACAAATCAAACATGATACACCAATAAAAAATGCACAGCATAACTACCTAAGACAGGCAAGGCTAAGAGCTACTGTCAGACCTTCAACATACAGCAACCCTGTTCCCAACACTGTACTAGGCCTATCAAGAAAAGCTGTGAATAGCAACATCATAGACACAAAAGGGCAATTTCTGGGTTGTCCTCACCCAAGAAAAAGATGAAGGCAAGTTAACACAAGATTTTTTTAAAAGATAGACTAAAATGAAAATCTATAAGAGAAAATGTCTCCTTTAGGACATGAAGGGGTAATATATGGGATATAACAGAACCGTAGGCATGTTGTCTGTGACCTCTGTGGACATTTGCCTAAATTCTGATCTGGGAGTGAATGCAGCAATGGGGCTAAGGTCATTGGGGGATGTTTGGTTTTTGTGGTATATGTGGCATTGTCTCTGGGGTTGAAGTTGTTCAGGATGAGAAAGCAAAGAAAACAGGATGGACAAAGAATGGAATGATCAAGATTAATGGGGCTCTAACTGGATCCATTTTTGCCATGGTTCCCCCCAGGCCCTCAACATTCATTGTATTTGAGATTTCAGGAATGCACCACATGGAATTGATTTGTTAAATAATATACCACACAGAACTGATGTGTTAAATACCACCCCTCCCTTGCCCTCTGCCTCCAGCATACTCCCTAGAGTAGTACAGGCAGGGAAGACTCAACTATTGGGAGGAATCCCTAACACTCTTCCAGAGTAGAATTCTGGCTAGTCCAAAAAGGGTCCTTCTTTTACGGGTTTTGGGAAACTAGACAGCAAATTTATTAGTATCGGCGACGCTTGTTTGGAGCGAATTCAGCTCCAGGAGCTGCACGATTGAATGCAGGAGGGGTTCCACCAATTGCCCCAATTCCTTCCATTGTAGCAGCTTGGCCAAAACGCTCAGTTGTTGGTGGGGTCTTAAAGAGAAAAAAGAGCAATGTTACAATAGAACCCTTGTCCTAAGCTTCACACCCACCTGTACTCCCTCCCCTGGAGGCCAGTAAAAGCTAACTGGGAAGGAACTTTCCACCCAACTATTCAATAAGGCTCCTGATGCTAGGGGTGACCAAGCCTGTTTAGAACAAATCTAGTGGATACCCTTGAAAAGAAGATTGCCTGAATTAGAACCCATCCTACCTTTACATCCCCATTTCTCACTATTAGGCAATATTATGTACTAAATTCCTAGGTTGGATAAATTCTTGAAACACACACACCCCTGAACTGTACATGCAGAAATGGTTGAACTGGTGTGTGTTCTGCTGTGTATATTCTCAACAAAAACTAAAACAAATTACAAAAAAAAAAAAGATGCCGAAGTCGATTCTGACTCATGGCAACCCCACGAATTGTACATATAGAAATGGTTGAACTGGTGTATGTTCTGCTGTGTATATTCTCAACAACAAAAAATAAAACAAATTACCAAAAAAAAAAAGTTGCCAAGTCGATTGATTCATGTTGACCCCATGTGTTTCAGAGTAGAACTGTACTCCATAGGGTTTTCATGGCTGTGACCTTTTGGAAGATGCCTCTGGGTAGGTTCGAATCGCCAGCCTTTCAATTAGTAGCTGAGTACATTAACCATTTGTGCCACCCAGGGACTCGGGCTAAATTCTAGCCAAGTCCTTTTTCCTAAGTTAGGTTATCTGGACAAGGGCAGGCCATCACTCTTCAGCAATCTAAGCATTAAAAAAAAAAAAAATGCCGTCCAGTCAATTCTGACTCATAGCAACCCTACAGGACAGTGCAGAACTGCCTCTTAAGAGTTTCCAAGGCTATAAATCTTTATGGAAGCAGACTACCACATCTTTCTCTCGAGGAGCGGCTGGAGGGTTCAAACTGCTGATCTTCTGGCTAGCAGCTGAGCACTTAACCACTGTGCCACTAGGGCTCCCAGTTTTAATCCAAGCATTGTAACACTAGAATCAAAACCACCTCAGGATTTTATGAGCCATAAAGCCTTTGGATTCACATCTATTTTATGTGATAACATCTACAGTAGACTTTACTGTCTTCCTTTCAAAAAATAATCTGCACATCAGGGTAGCAGCTAAACAAGTCAATCAGACTGGCCAGGCAGACGGGAGTCATTTGCTTAACTCCTAGACAAAGTATAGCTTGAGCCTGGGTTTGCTCAAGATTAAAAAATAAAGTTCTTGAGACTACATTTAATGGATACCAGTAATCCTAAAGATTGTTATCTGTAGCAAAATCAAGGTAGCTCCAGGGGCTGTGAAGGCAAAGCCCTTTCCTCTCCTACTACCAGTTACTGTAATGCCCTACAGTTTATTACCAATCCTAAGGTTCCATCTGGCATCATAGTGGCAGGTCCTGGAGGCGCTGGGGTACCAGCTGGCACAGGAGCAGGGGGCATGGCACCTCTGTTGTTTATGCCCATAGCACCTAAAGCAGAGTATTGTAATCAGTACAGGGCTTGGAGATTGTTAAGTCTCTTTCTATGCCACCAAAGGAAACAATTCAGTGAGACTTCTGCACTAAGACATGTCACTCCCCAAAAATGATACTCCCAGAAATGTCAGTCCTTTAAATCTGGACTAGGTTGGAGAAGCTATATAGCTCACCAGAGACCAGACAAAAAAGGAAATGATAGTCTTTAACCTCCTAAGTCCTTACCTCCCATAGCCATCTGGCCCATCCGTATCTCCTGCTCTCTCTGAAAAACAAAAAATATTCAAGACAATCCATGACAGTAGTGCACTCTACCACAGTCCATTGAGGACCACACACTAAGGGGAGTAGATGGAATGGTAAGAATAGTGGGACCAAGCTGAGAAACACCAACAGCTCCTTGCTAGTTATGGAGTAAGTTCAAAGTTGCAGAGATACTAGGACACCAGTCTCCTACTACAAACAGGAGAGGAGAAAGAGGGAGGGAGAGTTGATTTCTCCTAGGTCTCCAACCTGTGCAACAACTGTAAGGACAGTAGAAGACTAGTCAAGGAGGCCACAGGATTTGATATATCTCATCCTACAGTCACTAAGTCTAAACAGCACAGTGGCCCCAGTTTTTCGTCCTGAATTGCCTATGAGGCTACATGAGCTCCCCTTCAAACCTTACCTCTCCCTCCTATGAATTCTTCTTTCTAAAAGGAATTTCATAACGTGGAAAAATTGGTCAGAGCCTGATGTATTTTGTAGTCCTTAGTGGACAATTCATGGTGGTTTTGCCAAGTCATGAATGGCCTGATACATGATGGGCACAAGGGAGATATACCGCATCAGGGAAAGTTCCCTTGAATCCTTCCTGCTGTCGCCGCATCATTTCTTCCTGTTGCCGCCGCATCTCTTCCTCACGGCGCCTGCGCTCCTCCTCCTGCCTATAGAAAGTCATCAAGACATTTAAGACCAGAGTCACCAAGGTATTTAAAGAACAGGCACTCCAGAACTTAAGCAGGCTATCTTAATTAAGGACTCTGCCAAGAAGATCAAGAGCCTACTGAAAACTATCATAGCTCCCCAGGAAACTCACTGTTAAATGTGCCCAGCCCTAACGGAACCCATATGTGTTCTCTTCTCCCAAAGGGGCCTCATGAGACCAGCACTCAGCTGCTTCCTCTGTAGTGCAGCCCCAGGTAATTCCTAGAGCCATGGGCAGCTAGAAAATCTCTCCATCCAAAGGGATAACCTGAGAAGAAGTCCGGAAATATTTGCCAACATATTTCAAATGCACCAGGTAGCGTGGTGGTAGGAAGCAGAACTGAGGTATTTCTTTTTAGAGTTGTCAGGAAAACAGGGTTCAAGAAAGTTACCTGAGCTCCAGTTGCTTTCGTTTTTGCACCTCTTGGTTGTGCAGCTCTTCCATCCGCCGAAGTTCTTCTTGGCGCCTCATCAAATCTAGAAAAACAACAAAATGATTCAGAGTATTCTTCACTCTCCTCACATAGACCCAATAATTTTCTAAAAATAAAGATCCAGAAAGCAAAGGGAATATAATCCCTGAGTGGCTGTCCGAGGTATCCAGATTCCAAAAATAAAGTCAAACCTATATTTCCTTCTCCACAGAATCCAGTATTCTCTGTCACATCTCCAAGCTCATTTGCCTACCAAGATCAACAAAATATTTCAGAGAATAAAAGTAGAGATTTAGGCCTTTCTCTACTGATTAATATAAATAACCCCCTAAAAACTGTCATTTTGTTCTTCTAGTTTTAAGACTTTATAGGCTTATACTCACCCTGCCTCATTAGCATGACCTGGTGCTCATGGCGAGCAGCCTCCATCTCCATCTCCAGCTTCTCCCGAGCTTCCTTAATGTTGCGGTCCACTTGGTCCTGCTGTTGCTTCTCCATCTCAATGAGTGCCTTCCAGCGCATGGCATACTCATACTCAAAAGAGCCAGGCTGTGCAAACCTGGGTGGCTGCTCTCGCTCCCTACAGACAAGGGTCCTGGGTCACTAACTCTGTCTAAGATTCCCCCCAACTAAGCATTGCATTCTATCTGACGGCCAAGATAATGGCTGTTAGCAAACACATACATCAAAGACCTGCCCCTTTTACACATCCTTTACAAACTTCCTTAGGATTAGGCAAACACATAACAGAGAATCTGTTAGGAACACATACTTGTGAAATTGCTGGTTCTTTATAACCAGCTTCTCTGGAAGTCCCTCTTCATCATCTAACTGGTCCATGGGCTCCACAGTCACAGGCCGAGGAAATCTGGGAGAAAGAAGGAAGCTCAAGGTTAATCAAATCATACCCTACTAGGCTTCTCTCTCTACATCTGCCACTAACTAGCATGAACTAGTTAAGGGGTCAGGGCTGGACAATTTAACATACTTCTGAAAAGGTTCTTATATCTAGCCCATAGAACCAAGCCCTTTTAATGGCATTACGGAGAATCTGTGGTTGACCGAATGGAATCAAGGCTTCAGATCTCTAAATACAGCTTCAAAAAGATGAAAGTAAGTGCAGTCTAAATATCTGCTATCTGCAGAACTCCAGAAAATGATTTGGGGAAAATACTAAGATGTAACATGCATAAAGCAACTTTGCAGAGTACTAAAATTTCTCAAAGTGGAGATCCAACACTGATTATAAATGACAGCCTACTGAAAGACTGAACAGGTTTATTTCTTAATCCTCATATCATTTCCATTAAGATTACATTGAAAATCCTTTTTTCCCTAATTTAAAATAGAGGATTACTTTAGAAATGTACTAGAAAACTGAGTATCATCAAAAGTCTTTAAATGCCTGGTTACTGAAACTTCTACCTCCCCTCCCCCCAAAAAAGTCTTTAAATGAACAGAGGAACATAGTTCCTAGAGGCTAACTCCCCAGACAACAGCAAGGAAGTAGCAACCTAAGGTCTATTTCTGAAAATAATCCCTCACTTACGTGGTTAGCAGGAAGGAGCCTTCACTGCATCTGTCCAGAGCTTTCCGAGCAGCTGGCTTCCCTGAGAATTCAACAATGCCTTTTCCTGAGGGCCTTCCTCGATCATCCACAATGACCACAGCCCTCTCTACTTGGCCAAACACAGAAAAGGCCTCCTCCAGCAGTTCATTGGACACATACTGAGGAAGGTTTCGGACCGTAAGAGACGCACTATGGCAGGCAAAGCGCACACGCAGCTGCTTTCCACGGAGTGGCATGTTGTCCAGCTCCACTTTGGCAATCTCTGCTAGAGTTCGTGTTTCCTGGTGAGCAGAAGAAAGTTACAATAACTCAGTTTGACAAAAACCATCGATGCATTCACCAACAATCTAAAGTAGCATAGCTCAATAATGAAATGTCTCCAAAAAACCCTTGGTAACAAGCATATAAAGAAACATGGGTAGAACTGGAAGAATAGAATCATCTAGTACAGACTAACTCTTTGATTACAGTATAACTGCTCCGGTAGCTCGTCAATAAATCAAATAAACCAAATAAATGGAAATTCTAGAAGTTAACGCCACTTACCTAGTCAGTTTCTTGTTTTCTCAAGAGATAGCAGACTATTCAGAAAACAAACACCACCCTAATATTTACCCCTATAATACAGTACCCAGAATATTTTAATCTTAGCTAGCTACACACAAGTTTAACCAGAATCACTTATGCACTCCAAGAAGCTTCTTTAGAACCACAGACCTTGAAGGGACCTTCTTGAATCTGAACCCCAGAGAAACTGACTTGCCTACAGTAATTAAGAGCTAGGCTGCTAACCAAAGGTCAGCAGCTCGAATCCACCAGCTGCTCCTTGGAAACCCTATTGGGCAGTTCTACTCTGTCCTATAGAGTAGCTATGAGTCAGAATCAACTCAATGGCAGCGGGTTTGGTTTGGTTTGAGTTATACAGTCTCATGAGTTTAGTGGCAGATCCGGAATGAAAACTAGTTCTGACTACCCCATCTAGTGATCATTTTGTTTCTCATTATTTACGAAAATAGATAATGCCTAGAAATGGTTTCCTCTGTACACTTAAAATCTTTTCCTAAATCAAATGAAATTTCAAAATTAAGACCTAACATACTAAAATATTTTCGTCGGGGGTGGAGAGTATCTAGGGGGAAGACACAGATGAAAGAAGACTAGCCATAAGTTGAAACTGCTGCAGCTGGGCAATGGGTATGTGCAGGTTTATTATACTATTCTGTTTATTTCTGTATGTTCAAATTTTTCCAATTAAAAGAAAGAGTTCCAAGGAGCATACTTTAGCCCTGGTATCTTGGGCAAATAAATCTATTTTGTACTTAAAACAAAACAAAACAAAAACCCATGAGGAAAAATAAGTAAAAATAAAATCTGTATTTCTGGTCCTGTTTCATCAACTACAAGCTTTTGGCAAGCAGACCACCTCAGAATTATTCCCCCTGCCTAGTTTTCCATATATATCCATATATATCACTCCCAGCTTCCCCATATGTCCCAAAGCCCACAGTTGCTCACCAAGCGGATAAAGCCAAAGCCCTTATCCTTATGAATGAAGACCTCGCCTGCCTTCCCATATTTCTCAAATAGTTTCCTCATTTCCTCCTCAGTGATGTCAGGAGGAAGATTGCCCACAAAGAGACGGCTACGTTGGGTGAAGGTCTTCTCTCCTGGTTTCCTAAAATTCTTCAGGTCGATAGTCAAGCCTTCATCTGAGGGAAGACACAGTCACTCAAAAGATTGAGGAGACAGTTTTGGTACATATACTTCACCACAAATAATAATAATAAAAAAAAAGACCGAGGAAAGAATTACAGTCACATTCTCAAAGAGCAATAACTACTGCTAGATTAGGAAATACAATTGCTATAGAAAAGGCAACACCATTTCCAAATGCAACCTATCCACTAACCACTTATCAGTAAATTGCACCTTAGACTGTGAAAGCAGTATGCAGAGACCTGGGAGGACTTCTCAACAGCTCTACTATGGGCCAGAGTGAGAAAGACAATACAGAAGTTATTGGCCAAAGAGAAGACTAAGGAAGTCAAGAAGCCCTATATCACAAAGGATCAGATTTTTTACTCCATTTTCCCAATCTTTATTCATAACTAGAACAGTTCCCATTCTTTCACATTTGGGGAAACAGAATAAAAAGGAATGAGTTAGCAAATAACATTCTTTAGGAATCTCTGGAAATAAAGAGGGCTGAGGTTGGCTCTAGTCTTAGTTACAGGCACACAACAGATACTCAGACTTTACAGAATGAACAAAAATGCACATTTAAAAATGGGCTGGCACAGGCCCCAGGTTGAAAGTATAATACTTAGTACCAGACTTCTCTATTAAGTCTTAAAGACTTGTTCTATAGTCTCTTTAACTACTAATCCTCTGATGTCTACCTCTAAGGACAAGTTCTAAGGTAAAATGGGTAGACATCTGTTTAGAATGTGCCACCACAGCCAAGCAACCTGTACTCAACTACTGTCCTACAACATAACTGCTTCTTGGTTTCAGGGAATTGGCCTTTTTCCATCATAAAGATATTAAGAGGTAAATAGGGAAAAGAAGAACAAGGGTATATCATAAAAGCCTATCTCCTTATAATCCCAAAAGGCTAATCTAAAAACCAAAGAACCATTCCCAAGAGGAAACCTATTTCTACCCCATTACCTAGCATCTACTCACTTTGGCTGCTGGCCTGTTGCCCATTTGCAGGTACTGGCGGGGGTAGTGGCTGCGGCTGCTGTTGCTGCTGCTGGTGGTGCTGCTGGTGGTGATGCTGATGATGCTTCCTTGGAGTATGGTTTTGTTTCTCCAGGTTAAAGGTTTTATTGCTCTGCATTTTTGTACCCTAAAAAAGAAAAAGCAGACTGTCAAATACATTCAGTGCTAAGAATGCACTAAGAATCATCTCCCTGATTATTTACCATGTCATCTATCATTTTTAGTACTCCGGCTATTGCCAGACCCAAACAACTGGTTATTTGGAACAAGTATGGAAAGAGTACAATTCAAAAAAATCTTTAAAACCACCAAGCATTAGCAGGTATGCTATACAGAGAAACCAGACAAGTACTGGATGAGAACAGCTTGAACAAGAATGACTTAAGGAAACTTCCAGTTCAATAATTCTATACATTAATAGGAAACCACTTTCCCAAGAAAATCTACCCCCTAAAAAATAGCCTATCACATCACATATTAAAAAAGGGGTCCTGGTGGCAGGGTTAAGTGCTCGGCTGCTAACCAAAAGGTTGGCAGTTTGAATCCACCAAGTGGCTCCACAGGAGAAAGACCTGGTGATATGCTTCTATAAAAATTTCAGCCAAGAAAAAATAAAGGGGCAGTTCTATTCTGTCACATATTAAAGAACATTATAAAGATAATGATTGAAATGGTTTAATACCAATACAAAAGAAATACACAGTAAATGGAATAGACTGGACAGTTCAGAAATAGACTAGTTATTACAAGGGTAAGGAGTAATAAGTCTTGTTCTCTGGTACAGTTCTAGCCCATAGGAGATACTGTGGAATGAAGAGTGGGAAAAGTATGGGCTGTGGGGTTAGACATACTTAGGTTTGAATCATGGTCCCGGTACACACTAGCTATGTACTACTTAGTGAAGTTCTTCTGCTTTTCTTGTTCAGCTGTTATAAAGGGGATGATAAAAATATCTACCTCTCACTGAACTGTGCATGTAGAAATTTTTGAAATGGTGT
>NW_004444006.1:7879921-7900389 GCF_000243295.1 Trichechus manatus latirostris | reverse complement strand
GGGTTGACATGTCATGGAGCTGTTAACCAATGTCATAAAACAATATGTGTACTACTGTTTAATGAGAAACTATTTCTTCTGTAAACCTTCACCTGAAGTACAATTAAAAAATTTGCAGCTGGAAAAAAAAAATCTACCTCTCCACAGCCTATTATTATTAATTGCTGTCAATAAACTGTAAAAAGCTCAATTGGCAAAAGTTCTATAATAGATAATTTTCAAAAAAAAAAAAAGAGTGGCTGCTTACATACAACCAAATACCTCAATGGGATTTGGTCTCTTGGTTTGGAAGTTTAGGGTCATGGTTTCATGGGACATCCCAGTTAATTGGCCTGATAATGCATGTAGTGCTTCTGTTCTACCTCCTAGTTCCTTGCGTAGTGCCTGGGGTCTTAAAAGCTTGCGAGCAGCCAGCCAAGACACAATTGGTCTCTATTCACCTGAAGTAACAGAGGAGGACGGAGAGTCAGGAATAGGGGAAGATATGGAATGTATGGCTAATTGCCTACATGAACAACTACCTCCTTTGCCATGAGACCAGAACTGGATGGTGGCCAGCTACCATTGCTGAACATTTAGATCAAAGACTCCACAGAAGAATCCTGATAGAAACGGGGAAAATGCAGAACAGAATTTCAAATTCTCCTGGACTCAGACCTTCTGGAGCCATGGAGGCTGGATGGACCCCTGAAACTATTGCCCTGAGATAATCTTTAAACTTTAAACCAAAAATAGCCCTAAAGTCTTCTTAAAACCAAACAATAGTTTAGCTTAACTAGTAAAAAAAGGTCTGCCTTGAGCATTACGCTCTTAAGAACTATCTGTAAGGGATCAAATTGACAACAGCAACTCAAAAGATTAGATAGGAACCTTAGGGGGCAGTGAGTTTACGTTAATGAGGACCAACTCCGAAAAGGAGGGTGAGAATGTAATCAATGTCACTAAATTGTATACACAGATACTGTTGAATTGGTGTATGTTATGCTGTGATATTCTTAACAACAAAATAAATACAATTTAGAAGGAAAAACCAAAAAAAGATCAACTGCATTGTCTCAATCAACCACATGCAATTGTGACATCAAACAAAATGTCAGGCACCAACCCAAAGATTAAAATGTATACATCTGAAAGAAAAAAGTCTACCTCTCAAGGTCGCTACGAGTATTAATATGTGAAAACACTATCACAGTACTGGCATACAATAAAAAAAAAAAAAAAAAGCAGTAGCAGCAGTTGCCATCAAGTCAATTCTGATTCATGGTGATCCCATGTGTGTCAGAGTAGAACTATACTCCTCCACAGGGTCTTCAATGGCTGATTTTTCTGTAGATTGACAAGTCTTTCTTCCAAGGCACCTCAGAGCAGACTGGAACCTCCAACCTATCGGTTAGCAGCCAAGCACGTTAAAGTTTGTACCACCCAGGGACTCCGGCATATGGTAAGCACTCAGTAAAAATTATTATCAAGCAAAATCGAAAGATAAATTACCGCCAAAGCAATATAAGAGGAAAATATAAAAAGATGAATATACAATCATAAAACGTTAAAATCTGTCCTTTAAAAATCAACGTAAGATTTAAAAGATAACAAAATGAAAATTCCTGGTATAATCTAGACTGAACATTATAAATGCCTGAATTCAAAAGTTGATGGTTTTGAAATGAAAATTTTCTCACTGATCAGGTTAACAAGCTGAGGACCATCTTCATATTCCTCATGCAAGGATAGTTCTCCAAAAAATAAAAGGGCAAAGCCAACCCTAAATCCTTTCCCGCCAAATACCAGGCCTCTTAGTCAGAATTTAGCTGAAGATACAGAAGAAGACCTTCTCATGAATACTATGTTGTTAACCTATATATACACACACGCACACGTTTCTTTAAGAATACAGAAAACTATATTCCCCAAATGAAGAAAATATGACAAAGGCTTGATTAAGTGCTAATTTTGGATAATTATATGAGATACTTTTATGTGTATAAAAACTTTCCTCACAATAGCCAAAAGGCAGAAACAACCAAGTGTCCATCAACAGATAAATGAATAAACAAAATGTGGTATATACATACAATGGAATATTCTCCAGCCATGAAGAGAAATGAAGCAATGAAGTTCTGATACATGCTACAACATGGCTGGATGAATCTTGAAAACATTATGCTAAGTGAAATAAGTCAGACACAAAAGGACAAATACTATATGATCCCACTTACATGAAATATCTAGAATAGGCAAATACAGAGAGACCAAAGTTTATTAGTGGTTACCAAGGGCGCATGGGACTGGGAAATGGGGAGTTACTGCTTAAGGAGTACTCAGTTTCTGTTAAAAGTGATGAAGAAAATTGGAGATGGACAGTGGTGATGGTTGCACAACATGGTAAACATAATTAATGCCACTGAATTGAACACCTAAAAAATGGCAAATGTTGTTATATATTTTTTACAATAAAAAACTTCCTGAATAAATTTTATAACATCATATCCCACCCAAACTGAAAGCACCAATTCAATTATCAAAATCTGTATCAAAAGTTGTTTCATAAGACAATAGGTAACAAAAGTTATTAAGATATTCACATTCTTTCACTCAGGAACTTTACTCCTAGAAATTTATCATGAGAAAGTAATTTTAAAATTAAAAGCTACTTACATGAAAATGTTCACTGTAATGGCCCTTATCGTAGTAAAACAATAAAAATGATTTAAATATCCCAAATTAGGGGAATGATTTTTAATAAATTATGGTACATCCATACAATGGAACATTATACATCATTAAAAATTCTGAAGACCATGTAATATGAAAAATGTTTGATGTTTTAAGAGGAAATTTTTTTAAATGCATGAATATATACAGAAGGTAGGCAAAAATGAAAACAACTGCCTTATTTGTAAGTTATTGATAATTTTTCATTTTACTTATTCATTCAACAAATATTCACCGAATACCTACTATTTACCAAATTCATTCAACGAATATTCACCGAATGCCTACTACTGGACCCGGTCCTTCGGTTCAGTGGTTAAGAGCTCAGCTGCTAACCAAAAGGTTGGCATTTTGAATCCACCAGCCGCTCCTTGGAAACCCTATGGGGCAATTCTACCTTGTCCTATAGGGTCTCTGTGAATTGATGGAGTCCACAGCATCGGGTTTTTTGGTTTTTATTCTAGGGTTGCTATGAGGTGGAATTGACTCGACGGCAATGGGTTTGTTTTTTTGTTTGTTTGTTTATTCTAGGTGCTTGGGATGCATCAGTGAACAAAGCAAAGATTCTTGCCTTCAGAAATTACCTTCTAGTGAGAGACAAAACAGTATACATAATTATATAGTACTCAGGAGGTGTCAATGGACATTTTTAAAAAATGGGGGGAGGGTGTAAAGTAGATACGGAGTGGAAGGGGGCAGACTCCAAGTTTAAATAGAGCTGTGACATTTGAGCCAAGACTTGAATTTTCTCATTTACGTTTTATCATTTCATCAATTTTATGTTTCTCATTAACGTTACAAAGCCTCAGAAGTCACAATAAGGTACCCACTACTACAAAATACATTTTAATATAGAAAACAAATTTAAAAAAATAGAATAACCCATAGACCCACCACTAAAAATTAGCTACCGTTGATATTTTGGTATACCCTTCCAGTCATTAATTTATATATATATTTTTAATGGTGTATTATAAAAAGTAGTTTTTAACCTGCTTTTTCTACTTTATGATGTATCATAACAGTTTTCACGTCATTAAATCTTCTACATTATTAATGGACACAGTATTCAACTATATGCATGTACCATAATTTCTTTAACCAAGTTGGACACTTGGGTTGTTTCTAATTTTTGCCATAATAACTCAGTCTTTGGGCACATGCATGATTATTTTTTCCACAATTTCCATTTTTCTTTATTTACCTTCCAAGACATGCATTATCATTTCAGTAACTACAATCACAATGCACCATTGTATATTCAGCTTTTCCTCATTTCTACAGTATCAACATAATTACAATTTAAAAATTTTAAGTCCACCTGGATTTACACTAATGTACTAAGCTACTCCCTACTATGAGACATTTGTTGTTTTCAGCTTGCTCCTATTATAATGCTGCAGTAAGTGTCTTCTTGCTTATAGCTTTCTGTTTATTTCCTTAGCATAAATTCTTAAAAATAGGATCCCTGAATCTGACTCTTGCCACATAATGCAGCAGTTTTCCAAAGAAGTTGTAACTATTTTAAATGCCATGAATAGGTGTAGCACTTTCATAGCAAATGGGATACCTCCAAAAAAAAAAGGAAATCATGTTTTTAAAAATAGGGAATTAAAACGTATAAAATCTAAAGTATACCCCAAACAGTTGGAGATGGGACAACATGGACATTAGATTTAGGTCTTCCTATTTGGGACCCAGGTTTTAACCATCTCCCTTCTCCTGGCCCCAAAGTGGTCCGTGGCAGAAACTTGGGTTATCTTCACAGCCATTTCTCCCACTAGTTTAGCCAAAGAACCTCTTTTTTTCTCCAGCCTTTAATTTAGGAGTCAGTGGTTGCAGCCTCAGTATTCTGTATCCCATTCAGGAATCCACAATATATATTTACATGTGAATAGAAATCCCTAGAGAGATTCACTCAAAATTTAAATATAAAAAACACTACATTTACATCTTAACAGACACCTCTCCATTCCTTTCTAAAAAGGCCATTTTACCACAACTTCTAGTAAAAATAATCTACCTCCTAGAGGATAAAAGGCAGAGTGCAAAAATTTAAGGACCATTTAAGATTATTTCAAGGGAGGTTTTTTTTGTTTATATAACTATTACAGAAATAAAAGGCTATTACTCAAAATCTCACAATCCTAGAAAATAATTATTTTCGTTTGCCAGTCTTTGTTCATGTTACAAAGCTGCAATCGTGACATAAATGTTTTTGTATTGCTAAAGTTTGTAACTTTTTTATTGTTGTAAAAAAAATATACGCATATGTATGTGTATACATATATATATACACATATATACACACACACATATACAAAACACAGCATTTGCCAATTCAACATTTTTCAGATGTACAATTTGGTGATATCAATTGCATTAACCAGCACCCATAATCATTGCCAAATTTCCCATCATCATAAACACTAAACCAGAATCCTCAAGGGAGGTTATTTTTGACTTTTGAAAAGTATAGCCTGGTAGTTAAGATTATAATACTAGGTATTTATTGACCATTACATGCTAGGCACTGTGCCATGCCCACATTATCTCATTTAGTGCTCAACTATTATTCTTCTGGATAAGGAAAATGATGCCTGAAGTACTTTGCCCATCCAAGGTCACAGTCCACGTGTGATGGAGCATGGAACAGAACTCAGGTCTGTTAACTCTAAAGTTCAGATTTGTCACTATGCTATAGGCTTTGTAGTCAAAACATACCTTGATTTCAGTTTACAGTCCAATAAACTTACTAGCCATGTCACTTCACTTTTGAGTCTCACTGTCAAATGGGGTAATAATATCCACCTCACAGGGCTGCGTATTCTAAGGCCTAAAATGAGATAATGTACATAAAGCACTTAACTCCCATCCAGGTACATAGCAGGCCCTTGTTCCTGCTGACAATCACCACTCCTATTTATACACCGGGTGGATGCACCAGTTAGGCAAATGTCATCAATTACATTCTTCCTTCCTCTCTTCCGGATTTTAGCACGAATAATTTTTTATAACAAAATTGCCTAGCTTTGTGTTTTTGAATTGTCTCCATAATGCTAGTCGTTACAATCTTTCCTTTCAGTTTCTTTCCCAAGCAGGCATTCACTGGCGATGACTAAATAATTACATGAAGCACCTACAACAGTGGCTACAAAGTAGCAATTCTCGATAAGTATTTGGTCCTATCATTTACTTTTGATAATGATCACCAATATAATTTGGAAATACGTGCAAAAATCTCTTCTGAGTAATAAATCCACTGCCACCTAACCATTAGGCTCTCAGAAGAGAACAAAGCACTAAGTATAAGTGGTAGCAGCAAGGATTTCTGTCTGTCTGTCCTAAAGACTAACCCTGATGAACTTTCTTGAGAAAATATGTACTGCTGGATTATAAAAACTGTGGCTACTGGGCATGATACAGCTTGAACAGTTGCACAAATGTTAGTTTAGATACAGGACCCAACACTACATCACACTGACATGGCAAGGTCTTTTTTTCTAAGTTTCTTAGGATCTTTCATTTAATAAAGAAATTGGACAAAGACACTCCATAAATCTAGTCAGTAGTCCCCTACCAGAGTTGCCAGATTTAGCAAATAAAAATACACGACACAGCTAAATTTAAACTTCAGATCTTTAAAAATGAATAATATTTGGGTATGTCTCATCAAACATATTTATACTAAAAAAGTACTTCGTTGTCAATCTGAAATTCAAATTTAACCAGGCATCCGGTATTTATCTGGCAACTCTACCCCCTCCATCATCTACCTCAACTTCGACTTAAGACAGCAAAGTGTTCCCCAGTCCTCTCTAACCTCGACTTCTCTGTTAAGAACACAAAGAAAGGTGTCAGCTTATGATAATAGTTTCTCAAAGAGGAAAATAACCAATAGGAAAGCCATAAAATTGAATTTAATTTAGAAAACTGATGCTATAAATGGGTAGATAGGCAGCAAGACGAGAAAAACGGCATACAGAAACCTGACTATGAAAGCGGTGAGGTCTGGGACTAGCAGAACTTCCCAGATAAGACTTTTGACAAAGAAACATCGCTCGGGTGGAGGGCCCACTTTCCCATTCTGAATTAATGGCCTCGCTGGGCTGAGAGGAGGAGCGCCTGACAAAGCGCCTCCTCCTCAACAACGACTTCGGTGCTCTCGGATAATAGACCCCACATTTCCTCAGGCCCAGGGCGGCTAAAGGCCTGGGAACTTACTGACAGGGCTAAGATTCGAAAATGAGCCTTACAAGAGAGGGGACAGGGAATAAAACGAGAAACAAGTTAAACCAGAAGGCGAGGCGGGTTAAGAGCGATGGACCACCGCGGGTGGACTGAACAGGCCGCCACACTGGCAGCGGGGACAAGGCCTCAAGGGGCTCTGGAACGGCCATCCTCCCTCCAATCCTAGCCTCGCCCTAGTCTTGTCCTTCACCGATTATAGCAAGAAATCCCACTTCCCTCCCAAACAATAACAAAACCGTTTGAAAACTCACCCTCCACCGACTAGTCTCTCCTCAGAGTAACGGCGACGCTACACGGCCTCTACCGTCCCGAGAAAAGAGCGCGCGACCGCCGGAAACGAGACGACGGAGCTCGGTGCCTCCCAAGGGGTCCAAAAGTGGCGTCTTCGATTGGTTTTCATAACTGCCAATCCGGGTTTATCTCCAAAGGCGGAATCATTTTTCCGCCATTTCTTAGAGTCTATTGGCTACCAAATGCCAAAGACATGAGTTCGTGTGAACGACAGATGGGGACAAAGAGCGAGGCTTTGTACCTAACGCGCATGCACAAGTGGCCGAGCGCGTGAGACGGAAAAGGAAAGAGGAGGAAGGGTAATAAAGCGGTGGGGGGATGGAGCGTCGGAAGGAGAGACTTAAATGGACTAAAGGAAAGAAAGACTGAAAGTAGAGAGAAAAAAGGGAGGGAGAGGAAAGTAGAAAGAGCACGTAGGCATGCTCTGAGAATTCATGCACTGCGCTTGTGCCAGAACTAGAGTAACAATGTCATTGTATTCAGGGTAGTAGATCTAGCCTTTTTCTACTAAAATAAAGCCCCGCCATGTTTCTTTTTTCACACTTCCTCATTAGGACATGCACCCTGACACCCCATACTTAATCAAATTTCTAGTTGCTTTTCCCGCTGCCATGGCTACTCATGAAGCCCAACTATAGTTTTCTCTATGATTATAGAAAAGGACGGAGGTGGGGGTGGGGAGGGAGGCTTGACACCTTAGGCTCTGTGTGATTACACAGAATTGTAACCAGCATCCTCATTACCATGGTAACCAGGGAACCCAGCAGTCCAAACATTGCTTTTGTTCCTTTGATTTACAGAGAGATTCAACAGGTGTCATCTTGCCATGAATACATAGTAGGCTTCCAGATAAGAGTGATTCTATATTCCGAAGGACACCAATAAGGTAATCACCTTCATTATTTCAGTAATGCCTAACTAGCCCCGTTAACTAGCCCCTGTGGTTAACCAAGGACTTCCAGGCACAACTGATAGATGCCCTCTTTGTAAAATTAATTCCCACTAATTAACCAAGTCAGGTTTCAGGCTATCCCAACTGGTACCACCTTATGTGAGAATACAAGGTATTCAATGGAACTCTCCGCAATGTGGAAATGTTCTATATCTGCTCTGTTCAATACAGTAGCTACTAGCTATATGTGGCCATTGAGGACTTGAAATATGACTAGTGCAACTGAGAAACTAAATTTTTAATTCTATTTCCTTTTAATTAACTTAAATAGCCACATGTGGCTATCATATTGGACATAGCTAGACCAATGAGTCCCAAACTTTTTGAGAATAAATGACACTTTGTTTTGGTGGTGAAATATATATATAACAAAACATTTGCCATTTCAACCATTTTTACATGTACAATTCAGTGATGTTATTTATGTTCCTCTTGAATAACCCATTGCCATCAAGTCGATTCCAACTCATGGTGACCCCATGTATTACAGAGTAGAACTGCTCCACAGGGTTTTCTTGGCTGTAATATTTACAGAAGCAGATTGCCAGGCCTTTCTTCTGTGGCATCACTGGGTGGGTTCAAACCACCAACCTTTAGAAGTCGTGCACAAACTGTTTGCGCCACCTAGGGAGCTCCCCCATGAATAACACCTTTTTTATTAAAACAAATAACCCAATACCTGCTCATGGAAAAAAGGCAAGCAATACACAACAGTATAAACAGAAAAATCTTCCCTTCTACTAATCCCCCATTCCCTCTCCAAAGGTAACAATTATGACCATTTTCTTGCATTTCTATTTTCTGTGTATGTACTGTACTGGTCAGACATACATTTTATACTTTTTTACACTTGTAGGACTAACCTATACATACTTTCTGAGCCATGAATTTCTCACTTTAAAAAATACCTTAGCTGTCTTTCCATATAAGCACTTATCTATGGGAACCCCTTTTTAATATCAAATATTTCATAGACTCCTACATGATAGTTGTTAGCATCTGTTGAGTGAAAAAATACATAATTACAAAAAAACTACTATGAAAAAAAGCTAGTATGGATTCAATAACATTTTTATTTACTATTTATATTTAATTAATTAGAACTGTTTATATACTCTGGAAAAACTGAAGTAGAAAAATCAAAGAAAAATTGTGTGTGTGTGTGTAGCTCTTCAAGGCACTCACAATGTAAGCAGAGAGATGGTCGTGTAAACAATAATTACAATAGGGTAGGCAAATGCAATAACAGAAGCATATAGGAGATCCATTGGTAACTCTAAGTCTGCTTGAGTGGATCAAGAATAGCTTCACAGGAAAGGACACCCTTGAACTGGGTCTTAACCAAATGGATGATGTCAGAGAGGTCAATGTGCAAAGGGTGAGAGGCATAATGACTTATGTTTTAGGTAGTTTTTCATAACTGAAGAGAAGTGGGGAGACTGAGTGATAGGAAATTAGGCTGCAAAGCTCGGCATAGGTCAAATAATTAAGGGCCTGTGCTATGCTTAGGTCCCTGGGTGGTGCAAACGATTTGAGCTGGGCGACTCTAACCGAAAAGGTTGGTGGTTTGAATCCACCTAGGGATGCCGCAGAAAAGAGGCCTGGTCATTTGCTTCTGTAAAGATTACAGCCAAGAAAACCCTATGGAGCAGTTCTACTCTGTAACACATGGGATTGCCATGAGTCGGAATTGACTCAACTGCAATGGTTTGGTTTGGTTTTTGTTGTCACGCTTAGAAGTTTGTACTTTAATCTGTAGGCGATGGGGAGCCATTAAAGAGTTTTTTAAAAATAACATATATTGCTTTTACTGATTATAAAAGTAATATATACTTATTGAGGAAAAATTGGAAAATACACAGAAATATAAAAACTATCATAATCCCACTATCCAGAAATAACTCTTAACATTTTGGCATATTTTCTTCCAGACCATCTATCACAGATATAAATACATACACACACACACATATATATATAAATATATATACACATACACATACATAAGGTAGTCCCCAACTTACAATGGGGTTCTGTTCCGATGGCTCTGTCATAAGTCAGTTCTGACATAAGTCGAATACCTTTTTTTTTTTTAGTTTTCATTATTATTGCCTTTTATTATCAGTATCTTTATAAATCTGATCTTTATTTGTCTTTGGAGGTTGGAAACATTACATATAAACTTACAGATATATTTTAATATATACATACATACATAAAAAATACACAAATCATAAAAATTTATTCCAACAATGAAGAAGAGTTGGATGACATTTGCATTTTGTCAGTTGTGGTAATAACTCCACTTGTGGAAGGTTCTGGATCATCGAGAATATCCCTGGGAATGGAGAAGGCGTTTCTAGTCAGAAAATTAGTGAGAGTTGTCAGTATAGTCCTTTTCTTTTTTTCTTCATATATTTCATAGTAACGTCTCACTGCTTCCCAAATTGGCCTATCGACTTTAGCAAAGCAATCAGCATCTGGATCCATGTTTTCAAGCAACTGAAGCCCCTAATTTAGTTTAGAAAAACTCCAGTTAATCCTTTCACCGTAAAATTTTTGACAACTTCCCTCCTTCCTCTTCCTCATTATGTCTTCCTTCTTCAAGCATTTCTCTCCTCTTCAAAACCCATTAAGCCCTTGACCACTCTGACAAGGATCACAATAAAGGGTTCTGGACAGAGCGGGAGAAAAATGTAGAACAAAATTCAAATTCACAAAAAAAGACCAGACTTACTGGTCTGACAGACTGGAGGAACCCCTGAGACTATGGCCTGTGGACACCCTGCTAACTCAAAACTGAAGCCATTCCCAAAGTTCAGCCAAAGATTAGACATGTCTATAAAACAAACAATAACACCTGTGAGGAAAGTGCTTCTTAGTTCAATCATGTGTATATGAGACCAAATGGGCAACACAGCATGCAGGGGATATGGGAAAAATTGCAGAGTTATGTGAACATGCTCCAAGCATTTGATCAGGATAATATGATGGAAGAGATCAGGGTGGGGGGGATCGTCTATATTGCAATAAAGTTGTATTTAGAACTTGATATCACTGATGTGGAACGGCTCATAGATCATGAAGAAGGGGAATTGACAGATCAGGACTTAATGGATTTTTTCTTAATTGTGTTTTAGGTGAAAAATTACAGAACAAATTCATTTCTCATTCAAAAATTTATACACAAATTGTTTTGTGACATTGGTTGCAATCCCCACAATGTGTCAGCACTCTCCCCTTTTCCTTTTACATCCCAGGTTCCCCAGGTCCAGGTTTCCTGTCCCTTCCTGCCTTCTTTGCTTTTGGGCAAGTGTTGCCCATTTGGTCTCATATACACATGATTGAATTAAGATGCAATGTTCCAGATACACTGAAGAATATTATCATTCTTCCAGAAACTGCATGTTACCATACCTCCATCTGTTGCAGCTATTGCCTGAGCAAGCGTAGTCCATAGGTAGTATGCCTTGAAAGTGGCAATTGCACCTTGATCCATAAGTTGAATCACAGCTGTCGTATTGGGAGGTAGACACACCGGCTTCATTGTAGACCAGGCCATAGGCTGCTATATGTAGTGTTTTGAACAGTAAATCACAAAATTGAACATCTGCAAGTAAATATCTGACAATGATAACATCAGCAAATTACGTGCTACAACACTGTGTGTAGTGCATACTACTAATGATAAAATGTACCAAAAAAAAAAAAAAAGGACGGTCGTAAGTGTGGTTCCTCATTACTCGAATACATCCTATATCAGGGACTACTGTATATATATATATGACAATACATTTTTCCATGTACAATAGCTTTGAACTTTAGAAAGATCATTGTACTAGTTTCCTGAAGCTGCTGCAATAAATGACTACAAACTTAAAACAACAAAAATTTATTCTGACACAGTTCTGGAGGCCAGAAGTCTGAAATCAGTATCACTGGGCGAGTGCCAGCCAGGCCACATTCCCTCCAGAGGCTCTATGGGAGAATCACTGTTCCTTGCCTGTTTGTTTCTGGTGGCTGCCAGCATTCCTTGGCTTGTGGCTGCATCATTCCAATCTCTGCCTCTGTGGTAATATGGCCTTCTCCTCTTTGTGTGTCAAATCTCCCACAGCCTCTCTCATAAAGACACTTGTGATTGCATTTAGGGCCCACCTGGATAATCTAGGATACTCTCCCCATCTCAAAATCCTTAATCATACTGCAAAGTTGTTTGCTTTTGTATTTTGTTTGTTTTTGCGATATAAAGTAACATTTACAGGTTCCAAGGATTAGGACATGGATATTTTTGGGGTCCATTATTCCATCTACCACAATCATCCTGGCAACAGTGTGTAAAATAGATTGGAAGAGATGAGCTAGGAGAAAGGGACGCCAGTCAGGATACAAAAAAGATAACTCAGGTGAGAGATGAGGAGGGCCTGAACTAAGGATAGAAAAGAAGACACCAAATCCAAATATTTAGAAGGTTATTGAGTTGATAACCAATGAAGTATAAAGGGTAAGGAATGGAAAAAGATTAGAATAATTCCCAGGTTTCGGGTTTGGGTGCTTGGTTGTCTGGTTGTGCCACTAACTAGGGTAGAAAATAGAGGAGAAAGAGCAAGATCTGGGGGGAAATCATTAGTGCACTTTTGGTCATGTTGAATTTGAGGTGTATGTGGAATGTCCAGGTGGAGATAACATATAATTAGTTATTAACCAATTGCACATGTAGACCTAAAGCTCAAAAAAAAAAAAAAAAAAAAAAAAAAAAGAGGTATGGGTTGGAGATATAGATGTGTGAGTTGTCAGCCTCACAAGTTATTAGTGGAAGCTAAGGGCATGAAAACAGCAAAGTGAAAAGAAAAGATGACCTAGGACAGAAACCTGGAAAACATCTACAGTTTAGAGACAGATGAAAGAGAGCAGCCAGCCAAAGCAACACAGAAAAGGGGCCCAAACGAGGCTTGTAGAGGCCAATTTTTTTTTCTAATTATCATTATCAAACACATAATATTTCAAGGTACTGAAATATTATTTGGCGTTGAGGTATATACCCAGAAGAAGTGAAAACAGGAGCACAAACAGAAACTTGTACACCAATCAATGTTCACTGCAGTATTTTTTACAATAGCCAAAGAGTGGAAACAACAGAAATGTCCATCAACAGATGAACGGATAAGCAAAATGTGGTATATACATACAACGGAATATTTCTTAGCCATAAAGAGAAATGAAGACCTGATGCATGCCACAACATGGACGAACCTAGCAAACACTATGCTGAACAAAACAAATCAGTCACAAAAGGACAAATACTGTATGATCTCACTTATATGAAATAAGCAAATATATAAGAAACCAAAGATTATTAGTGGTTACCAGGGGTAGGGGAGAAGGGGAAAGGGGGAGTTTTTGCTTAGGGAGCATTGAGTTTATTTTAAAGGTGATGGAATAATTTGGAAAAAGATAGTGACAAAGGTTGCACAACATTAAGAATGTAATCAATATAATTGAATCGTACATGTGGAGATTGTTGAATTGGTGAAGGTTTCGTTGTGTATATTTTCACCACAAAAAAGGCAGCTAGAAATTAGCTACACAATGAGAGATTAAAAGCTTATAAATAAAAATCATGAAAATTTAAAAAAATAATTTGGGGTTTATCAGTACTAAGAATGATTTCTGTTCTCAATAAATTACTGAGTAACTGGATAAGCAGGAAATATCAATCAAGAAAAAGTGAATGTCCCCATTGTGCAAGACTCTGTCTCAAGAAGTGTAAGTAGATGCCACTTCTATTCAACATCATACTAGAGGTTCTAGCCAGGGCAATTAGAGAAGAAAAGGAAATAAAAGAGATCCAGATTGGAAAGGGAGAAGTAAAACTATCTGTTATGGGGTGAATTGTGTCCACCCAAAAGATATATTGAAGTCCTAACCCCAGTACCTATGAATATGACCTTATTTGGATATAGGATCTTTGATGTAATCAAGTTAAGATGAAGTCATACTGGATTAGGGTGGGTCCTAATCCAATATGACTAGTGTCTTTATAAGAGGAGAACACACACATACACAAGGAGAACACCATGTAAGGACAGAGGCACAGACTGGAGTGATGCATCTACAAGCCAAGGAACACCAAGGATTGCCAGCAACCACCAAAAGCTAGAAAGAATCAGGGAAGAATCCTCCCCTAGAGCCTTCAGAGAGAGCAGGGTCCTATCAACACCTAGATTTCAGACTTCTAGCCTCCAGAACTGCAGAAAGGATAAGTTTTGTTGCTTTAAGCCATTCAGCTTGTGGCAATTTATTACAGCAGCCCTAGGAAACTAACACACTAGCTCTATTTGCAGATGACACGATCATGTATATAGAAAAACCTAAAAAATAATCCATTAAAAAGCTATTAGAACTAATAACTGAGTTCAGCAAGGTTGCAGGATATAAGATCAATATACAAGAATCGTATTTCTATACACTTGCAATACACAATACAAAAATGAAATTAAGAAAACAATTTACAATAGCATCAAAATAGACTAAAATACTTAGGAATAAATTTAACAACAGTGCAAAAATGTATGCTGAAAATTAAAAAACATTGTTAAAGAAATTAAAGAAGATCTAAATAAATGGGGGGAAAATCCCATGTTCGTGAATCAGAAGACTTAATATTGTTAAGACAGCAATACTCCCCAAATTGACCTACAGATTCAGTGCAATCCCTATCAGAATTCCAGCTGGCTTTTTGTAGACATTGACAAACTGATTCTAAAATTCATATGGAATTGCAAGAAATTCAGACTAGCCAAAACAATCTTGAAAAAGAAGAACAAATTTGGAAGACTCACACTTCCCAGTTTCAAAACTTACTACAAGGCAACAATAATCAAGACAGTGTGGTACCGGCATAAGGATAGACATATAGATTAGTGGAACAGAATTGAGAGTCCAAAAGTAAACCCATGTGTCTATGATCAACTGACTTTCCACAAGGGTGCCAAGACCATATAATGGGGAAATAATTGTTTTTCAACAAATGAGGATGGGACAACTTGATCTCCACATGCAAAAGAATGAAGTTGGACCCTTACCTCATACCATATAGAAAATTAACTCAAAATGGATCGAAGACCCAAATGTAAAAGCTAAAACTATAAAACTCTTAGAAGAAAACATAGGGTTAAGTCTTCAAGACCTAGTTTTTGGCAATGGATTCTTAGATATGACACCAAAAGAATGAGCAACAATAGAAAAAATAGATAAATTGGACTTCGTCAAAATTAAAAACTTTTTGTTCCTCAAAGGACACTATCAAGAAAGTTAAAAGACAATGGGAGAAAATATTTGCAAATCATATATCTGATAAGGAACTTGTATGTAGACTATACAAAGAACTCTTACAACTCAATAATAAGACAAATGGATCTGAATAGACACTTATCCAAGGAAGATATAAAAATGGCCAACAAGCACATGAAAAGATACTCAATATCATTAGTCATCAGTGAAATGCAAATCAAAACTACAATGAGATACCACTTCACACCCACTAGGATGGCCACAATCAAAAAATCAGTTAATAACAAGTGTTGGTGAGGATGTGGAGAAATTGGAACCCTCACACACTGCTAGTGGGAATGTAAAATGGTGCAGCCACTTTGGAAAACATTCAGTTTCTCAAATGATCAAACACAGAGCTATCATATGACCCAGCAGTTCCACTCCTAGGTGTTTATCCAAGAGAAATGAAAACATGCCCCCACAAAAATGTGTACACACACAAATTAAAAACTTATACATGAATGTTTATAGCAGCATTATTCATAATAGTCAAAAGGTAGAGACAACCTAAATGTCCATCAACTAATGAATGGATAAACAAAATGTGGTTTATATATACAATGCAATATTATTCAGCCATAAAGAGAAATGAAATTCTGATACATGCTACAACATGGATGAACCTCAAAAACATTATACTAAGTGAAAGAAGGCGGTCACAAAAGACCACATATTAATGATCCCATTTATATGAAATGTCCAGAAGAGGCAATTCTATAGACACAAGAAGTAGATAATGGTGGTTGCTTAGTGCTAGGAGGATAGGGGCATAGGGGAGTGATAGCTAAAGGGTACAGGATTTCTTTTTGAGGTGATAAAATGTTCTAAAATTGACTGTGGTGATGGTTGCATATTTCTGTGAATATACTAAAAACCAATGAATTGCACACTTTAAATGGGTGAATTGTATGGCATGTGAATTATATCTCAATAAAGCTGTCATTAAAAGAAAAAAAAAAGAACTATAAGTGGAATCCAAGAAAGTATAGTGCCATAGCAGAAAATCCTATAGAGGCCTTGGGACCCACATAGACCCTAGGGCCATGTCTCTCATAAAGTCAGTTGACCTTGTGTGGAGTAGACTGGGATATGTTGCCTCCAAAATTGGGAGAGATGTTTGGACAGTATAAAGTGAATGTTACAGAATGGAGTATATTGAGCGGCTATCTAAGATACGTCAATTGGTCCCATCCCACTCAGAGCAAAGGAGAATGAAGAAAACCAAAGACATAAGGAAAATACTAGCCCAAAGGACTAAAGGACCTAATGAACCAGAGACTCCACCAGCCTGAAACCAGAACTACATGATGCCCAGCTACCACCAATGACCACCCTGACAGGGACACAACAGAGAGTACCGGACAGAGCAGAAGAATGTAGAACAGAACTCAAATTCACGTAAAAAGACCAGACTTAATGGTCTAACAGAGACTAGAGGAACCTCCAAAACTATGGCCCCTGGACGCACTGTTAACCCAGAACTGAAACCATTCCCGAAGCTCACTCTGCAGACAAAGATTAGACAAGACTATAAAACAAAAAATAATACACATGAGGAATGTGCTTCTTAGTTCAATCAGATAGATACACAAGACCAAAGGGGTGGCTTCTGTCCGGAGGCAGGATGGGACGGCAGGAAGGGACAGAAACTGATCAAATGGACACAAGGAACCCGGGGTGGAAAGGGGGAGTGCGCTGTCACGTTGTGGGGATTGCAACTAATGTCACGAAACAATATGTGTATAAATTTTTGAATGAGAAATTAACTTGAGCTGTAAACTTTCACCTAAAGCACAATTAAGAAAGAGAGAGAGTGGAGTATAGTCAGAATCACCCTATTAATTCTGATTGACACCATTGGACTCTATTTCACTTATCCTTCTTTTTAAAGGTAAAGATGAAGAATTTTTATCTTTGCCTGCCTCCTTTTGCTCCTCTCTTGTTTCACTCTTATCTCTTTCCTTATTACGCCTTATAAAAGTATTACTACAATTGGAGTTCATTAGGGCTTTTCTTTCTTTCCCTTATTCATCCATCCATCAGTTCATGCAATAAACATTTATTGAGTATCTGCCAGGGACTGTGATAAATGCTGGAGATGGAGATGAGTGAGACTTGGCCCCTATATTTGAGGAGCTCACAGTCTAGCATTTTCCCAATGTCTTCCCATAGAGACATTTCTTTTCTAATTTTTTTTATTGTACTTTAGATGAAGGTTTACAGAGCAAATTAGTTTCTCATTACACAATTAATACATATATTGTTTTGTAACATTGGTTGCCAACCCCACGACATGTCAACACTCTCCCCTTCTTGACCTTGGTCTCCCATTTACCAGCTTTCGTGTGCCCTCCTGCCTTCTCGTCCTTGCCCCTGACTGCTATGCCCATTTAGTCTCATTTTGTTTTATGGGCCTGTCTAATCTTTGACTGAAGGGTGAACCTCAGGAGTGACTTCAGTACTGAGTTCAAAGGGTGTCTGGGGGCCATACTCTTGGGGTTTCTCCAGTCTCTGTCAGACCAGTAAGCCTGGTCTCTTTTTCTGAGTTAGAATTTTGTTCTACATTTTTCTCCAGCTCTATCCAGAACCCTCTATTGTGATCCCTGTCAGAGCAGTCGGTGGTGGTAGCCTGGCACCATCTAGTTGTGCTGGACTCAGTCTGGTGGAGGCTATGGTAGTTGTGGTTCATTAGTCGTTCGGACTAATCTTTCCCTTGTGTCTTTGGTTTTCTTCATTCTCCCTTGCTCCTGAAGGGGTGAGCCCAGTGGAGTATCTTAGATGGTCACTCACAAGCTTTTAAGACCCCAGATGCTACTCACCAAAGTAGGATTTAGAACATTTTCTTTATAAACTATATTATGCCAGTTGAACTAGATTTCCCCTGAAACCATGGTCCCCAGCCCTCAGCCTAGTAATTCAGTCCCTCAGGGAATTTGGATGTGTCTATGAAGCTTCCCTGACCTTGCCTTGGTCAAGTTGTGCTGGCTTACCCAGTATTGTGTACTGTAAATAGACATTTCTTTTTCTTCATTCCAGAGTACTTTAGAATGCTACAAAAACATTAAATAGGAATCCATGTGGTTCCAGAGTTGGTTCTAAAGAGTGAACCTCACTTTAATCAAATGACTGCTTAAGAGTCTGCAGCTTAACTTTTCTTTCAGAGTTAACCATTCAGATGCCTGTTTAGTAAGGATTCTTACGGAGTGCCTGTTGGTATCTATGGAAATCCCTGAATTCAGAAAATACTATATATACCTCCATTTGTTTGACCAAGTTATATGTAACCTTGCCTGTCATGAAAAACTAAAGGCTCAATATTCAGCAGTAACTCATTAGTTAAATAAAGTATGGTACATCCAAATGATGGAATAATATACAGCCATTACGTTGTAGAACATATTGTACAAGATGATTCTAATTTTATAAAAATATATATGCATTAATAAAAAGGGACTTGAAGGATATACTTGAAGATAACCTCAAGGCCATGTAGCAAGCTAGGAAGGATAAAGGTTAGCAGTGGTTATCTCTAGGTGGTAAAATATAAGTGATTATGGCTCTCTTCTTCAGACTTTTCTGTGCTAAAATTTTGACAATAAATATTTATTTAAATGTTTGTAATCAGAAAAAAATAACATACAAATAAAATGAATATGCCCTTATGAGGACAGGGACTGAGTTTTTACATGCCTTATAAAGTGCTTACAGCACTGTATGGGTGCTAGAATTGAGTACTATGAGATAACTCGAGCAAGGCTGAAAATGAGAGTGCTGCATTGCAGGCCACAGTCTTGCCCAAACACCACCCACCCTACCCCACCCCCACCAAATATCGGTCCATTCTATGTTAGAGCCTTTTATCTGTGGCTGACACATGATAAAACCTACCAACTGTGAGTACTCTTGGCTTAGTCAAATTAAAAAAAAATATTTCTTTTAAGGATATGAGAGCTCCAGGGTTTGAATCCCCAGTCTATGCAAGAAACCAGATGTATTTATTTTATGATGATAATAGTAACCAGTATCTATCGAGCACCTGTTAGATATCAGGCAGGTGTCACATCTCACTTAATCTTAATAGCATCCCTATGAGGTATTATCATCCCCGTTTTACATTTGTGGACACTGAAGTTCAGAGTGGACCCATAACTACTGAATGGCAGAATCAGGATTTGGACCCTCATCTTTCTGACTGAAAAGGACAGGTCTTTCTACTATGTACACTGGATTCTTAAAAAAGAAATTACTGAAAGTCTATTGTGTGCCTGGCACATTATTTCTAATTCTCACAATAACCCTGCAAATTAGGTGTTAATATTCCTATTTTAAAATGTTAATATTTTTTCCTGATTATAAAAGTGATATGAGTTCAGTGAAAAAATTTAGAAAATAAAGAGAAGTAATGCAGAAAATAGGAGTCCCTGGGTGGTGCAAGCAGTTACGCACTGGACTACTAGCCGAAAGGCTGGCGGTTGGAAGCCACTGAGAGGTGCATTGGAAGATAGGCCTGGCGATCTGCTTCCATTAAAATTACAGCCAAGAAAATCCTATGGAGCAGCTCTACTCTGCACACATGGGGTCGCCATGAATTGCAATCGACTTAATGGCAACTAACAACAACAACAATGCAAAAAATTATTTTTTAAACTCATGTAGCCCCACTACACAGAGATAATTACTCTTAACGTTTTAAAGTATTCAATCCTTTTCTATGTATACATGTATATAAGATTTTTCTACAAAATTAGAATATTTTAACTCTTTTTTTCTCATTTAACATTATATCATGAGCTTTTTTTTTTAATTGTACTTCAGGTGAAGGCTTACAGAACAAATAGTTTCTCATGAAACAGTAGTACACATGTTGTTTTATGATATTGGTTAACAACCCCACAACATATTAACCCTCTAACTTCTCAACCTTTTTTTT
>NW_004444006.1:7782991-7879540 GCF_000243295.1 Trichechus manatus latirostris | reverse complement strand
CGGTGGAGGCCTTGGTAGCTGTGGACAATTAGTCCTTTGGACTAATCTTTTCCTTGTATCCTGTTCTCTTCATTCTCCCTTGCTCCCGAAGGGATGACACCAGTGGAGTATCTTAGATGGCCGCTCACAGGCTTTTAAGACCCCAGACACTACTCACCAATATCATGAGCATTTTTTTGTATATCATTAGTTTCTTAAAATGTGGTTGTTAATGACTATATCCATTGTGTGAATGTACCCAAACTGATTTAATCAATTCCCTATTATTGGACATTTAGATTGTTTCCTCATCTCTGTTTTAAAGATGAGAAAATTAAAACCCAGTGACTTGACAAGTGACTGGTCCAAAGTCACCTGGCTGAAAATTGGGCAGAGTTTAGACTGGAATCCTGGTCTGACTCCAGAACTCATGCACTTTTTACTCCACCACACTACCTCTACCAAAACCGAAAAACCAAACCTGTTGCCACGGAGTTTATTCTGACTCATAACCACCCTACAGGACAGAGTAGAACTGCCCCACAGGGTTTCCAAGGAGCGACTGGTGGATTCAAACTGCCAACCTTTTGGTTAGCAGCCGTAGCACTTAACCACTGCACCACCAGGGCTCCACACACTGCCTCTAGAATTAATAATATACCATTAACTACTCCGTAATTGTCTCCCTTTAGCTTGAAAGCTAGTGACTAGTCACTCTCCACAACCACAGTAGTGAAGGATCCAAGCATGTGTTAATGAGGACAAGCAATACAAAAGAACTAGGTGGCCCAACTGAGAGAACAAGCTGAAAAGTAAAGGAGAGGACAAGGACGTAGAAATAAGCAGAAGATAGGAGATGGGTACACAGAATACTGGTTAAGATAAAAAGAAAGCTGAGTTTGGGAAACCTAAAAGGAAAAAACTCTTGCTTTTATCTTTGTATATAGGAGAGAGCAAAGATAACCTCAAGGCCATGTGGGAAACTAGGAACGATAAGGTTTCTGGGAAAGTAAATGAGAATAAGGGAGGATGAAACTCCAGAGGACTATAGGGTTAGAAAAGGCTTGGCGTGGGAAGGAGGAAAGGCCCGAGGGCAAAGAAGCAGACCAGAGTAGGCACTGGACACTGAGTCTACGTGTGGCCAAACTCCCTTTAGTATCTCAGCTACTAAATGCTCCCTAGCCATTAAGGGCTGGAGAAAGAAGGTTGGGAGCAGGGATTGTAAAGTGCTCTAACTGTAATGAGGACTGAGAAGGGAGCTTTGCACACATTTTTAAAGCCCTTAGGCCTAATGTTAGTGCCCCTCCCCCCACCCCACCTCTCTAGCCTCAACCTCAGCCACACCCACATGTTAAGGACCATCCAGGAGGGGGAGTGTGAGTGTTTGCGCGCGCGCGTGCGTGTTCGTGGTATGAGAGGCTGAGAGACAGAGACCAAGACAAAAAGAGACCAGGAGAGAGAGCGCGCGAGGGAGAGAAAGAAGAAAGAGACGAGGATAGAAAGAGAGAGGAAGAGGGTGAGGGAGAGAGAGAGAGAGAAAGGAAGGAGAGCTATCGGCCCTGGTGAGGAAAACTAGTGAAGAGATAATGCAAGGAGTTCCTGCAGGAGGACGCAGGGAGAAGATCCCAGAACTTACCCTTAGATCATTAAGGGGGTGGTGGGGTGTTTGTGCAGGGCCTGGTTTGGGGGTCATCAGGCAGTAATGGTTACTGCATAGGCGTTGTCACTGAGCCAGAATCATTTAACCCGCCCTAGGTGGCTGGAGACCAAGCTTAAGACGCCCCATAACTGTGACTCTCTGACGGGTTGGGGGGCCCGAGGCTGCAGACAAGGGGAGGAGGGGCACGTGAAAGCTGGGTCCCTGCCTCCCCCCACCCTCTGCTGTCACTCATTACCCCAACAGTCGCCCAGGGGGCGGGCCCTGAAGAGGTGGGGATGGGGGGGAGGGTAATCTTAGGCGCCTGCTGCATGGCGTAGGTAGGGACTGTTGAGGGGGACGGACGCGGGGGGGGGGATTGTTGAACACGAGTGGGAAGAAGAGGAGAGACACGGGGAGGGGGAGGGGACCGGGAACCATTTGAATGAGAGGAGGGGATCACGGGTAGAGTGGGCTCCAGGAGGTAGGGCAGGCACGGGTGTGACAGGGGCCAGACTCTTGGGCCAGGTAAGGGAAGCAGGTGCGTGGATCTGTGTTTTTTGTGGGTTAGTGGACTCGGCTCTTCATTGGAAAGAGGATGCCACCTTTCCTGGAGGGAGGCTTCAAAGCTCCAGAGGCTATCTTTTCCTCTGCAACTAACGGGGCCCCGGGCGGGGGCTCAAGCTCCATCTCCAACAACTACGCTCCACTCCGCAATTTCCAGGCGGCCACTGGGCTGGGAGTCTCGCGCCGGGGGCCGGCGCTGTCTCGCGAGCCCCCTCCTCGAGCCAGCCAATGGGGTTGGTTGCTGCCGCCGCCCGCCCGCCTGGTGCAGAGCGCTGGGCGCTGTGAGCGGCGCTGCCATTTAAAGGGGCCGCGACCCCTGTCCTGGCTGCTAGGGAGGGAGGTGGAGAAGGAGCGCGGGGCCGTCGCTGTCTGCAGTTCTAGGCTTGTAGCCGTTACACTAACCCTGCCGCAGGTAGGGGTCGGGCCTGATCAAGCCGAACCGAACCTGCAGGCGGGATTTCGCTGTAGCCTGGAGGGGGGTCTAAGGAGAGATCGTAGCTCCAAAATGTCTTCCTGTAAATGCCTGAGGTGGGGGGTGGGCAACAGAAGGGCGGACTGGGGAGCAATGGGAAAGGGTGGACGGGTCTGAGGAAGTGGGCGACCCTGAAAGGTAAGGGGGGGAGGGGTTAGGAAGGGCAGTTTGTGGAGGCGGGGGAAGGGCTGAGGGAGGACTAGGCAACGTGGGGAGGGGGGTGGGGCTAGACAGGGTGGGTAAAGACTGGGGAACTGGAGGGCTTTAGGGGAGTGGGAAGGGGATAGAAACTGAGATCGCGGGGGCGGGAAAGGCTCCTGGTGGCGCGGGCCCTAGGAGACTCTAAGGGGGCGTTCAGCCTGAGTTGGGGGTGTGTGAAAGGTAAGGGGGGAGGGGAACTGGGAGTTGCAGCCAGGGATGGGGGGGCAGACGGGAGGGTAGAACGACCGACTGCCTGGTTAGTGTGGGCATAGGGCCAGGGAGGGGAACGCCTCTCTCCATAGGGGGCGCTGTATTGGGTGGGGGGAGTGGTCATTTGGACTAAACCCGTTGCCGTCGAGTCAATTCCGACTCATAGTGACCCTACAGGACAGAGTAGAACAGCCCCATAGGGTTTCCAAGGAGCGGCTGGTGGATTCGAACTGCTGACCTCTTGGTTAGCAGCCTTAAAGCTTAACCACTGCGCCACCAGGGCTTCCGTTTGTTCTAAAGCCTGTGGAAATGCTTGTCGGTTGTGGTGGTGGGGGCTGTTCATGTAAAATCCAAGTGGAAGATGGGGTGTGTCCCAGAGCCTGTATAAGAAGAAATTCTGGCTAAGACCACCTTTTTTGCCTCCTCTTCTACCCCTAATCTACAGCCCATATCCAGCCATCCTCATGGACCCCAGTGATTTCCCCAGTCCATTTGACCCCTTGACCCTGCCAGAGAAGCCCCTGGCTGGAGACCTTCCAGTAGACATGGAATTTGGAGAAGATCTGCTGGAATCCCAGACTGCCCCAACTCGGGGATGGGCCCCCCCTGACCCTTCTCCGTCCTCGGGAGCCCTAGACCTGCTTGATACCCCTGCTGGCCTGGAAAAAGACCCTGGAGTCCTGGATGGAGCCACTGAGCTGCTGGGGCTGGGGGGACTGCTCTATAAAGCCCCCTCTCCCCCAGAGGTGGACCATGGTCCTGAGGGAACCCTCGCATGGGATGTGGAGGATCAGACCCTAGAGCCTGGACCAGGGGGCCAGACCCCTGAGGTGGTGCCACCTGACCCAGGGGCCGAGGCAAATTCCTCTTCACCCGAGGGGCTACTAGAGCCTTTGGCTCCAGATTCTCCAATAACCCTGCAGTCCCCCCGTATTGAAGAAGAGGAGACCACCTCTATAACTACAGGGAGAAGGGGCTCCCCTGGGCAGGAGGAGGAGCTTCCCCAGGGACAACCACAGATCCCCAATGGCCCCCCCAGCCCTTCAGTGGGAGAGACTCTGGGGGATGGAATCAACGGTTCTCAGACCAAACCTGGGGTCCCTAGCCCCCCTGCACACCCTTCCTTGCCAGGTAGGTTATTTAATCAGCTGGAAAACCAAGGCTGGGGGTGGGTAAGGAGGGGTGGGCATGTGTTTTGGGAAGAAGTAGGGGAGGAGGAGGAGGGTAGGGAGGGAGGACTTGGGGGTGGTAAAGAAGAGGAAGGAAAGTAGGGATGGGGGGAAGCCCAGGGGCCATGGGGGAGTAGGAATAAGGTGTTGGGATGGGTTGGGAGGAGGTAATTTGGTGAGAGAGGTTTCTTTTTTCTTACCCCAGTGAGCCTTTGGTGCCAGAATCCATCCTTTAGGATTTGAGGACACCAGGTTTCTTGGTTCTAAGATCTTTCTGGCTGTTTTATTCTAGATAGGAACAAGGTTTCTAGGTTTGGTGAATGGTAACTAGATTCTGGAGCCACCAACAGCGTAATGATTTCAGGGAAATGATAGAAATGAAGGATCCAAGATTGTGTCTCTGATGGGGAAGGGGCAACCTGGACTTGAGAGGCTCTTTCTCCCCTGTTCTGCCTAGTGGTGTGTGCCTCTCCCAGGCTGTGACCAAGGTCTTGGGGCTTATATAACCACCGAGGCCAGGGGAACCTACCCGTACATTTATGTTTCCTTTCCCCCTTGCTGCCTTTGGGTAGTTGAATTTGTTTTTGTTGGTAAAATATGCATTCTAGATGAAAGGTGTATTACCTATGTTTTCTTAACTGTCAGTGACTGGGGACTGAAAGCTGGTGGGAAGGATAGGATTTTTTCTCATGGAGAATAGCTGCATCCCCCCGCCCACCTTAGTATAGAGTCTGAGGTAACCCTGAAAGGGACCCCAAGAAGTGATAGGCACTCTAAGTTTTCCCTTTCAGTTCTGGGTAAGTTCTTCCCCAGGAATGGAGACAGGGGTTGGGCCAGGTGAGGGTGGTGAGGGCAGGCCCAAGATTTAGGCTGCCTTTTGCTTCCTTTGCAGGAGATGGCCTGACTGGGAAGGCGAGTGAGAAGCCGCCTGAGAGGGTGAGGGGGAGGAGGGGAATGGAAGGAGTCTGGTTCCCCTGTAGCTCTGGGAAGGACAGACTCTTCATTTTCCCTCCCAGATGTTCTGTGGAAGGGTGTGTGTGTGTGGAGAGTTAGGAGGAGGGAGGGAGCTCTTGTATCTTCTTAAGGAGAAAAGTCCAGCCCCCTTTTCTTCCTTCCTCCTGGGACAAGGGTCTGTACTCTCTTTTCCCCCTCCCATCTCTATATCCCCCTAAACCCTGTACTAGTACAGCTGGCCCATTAGTCTGCCTCTGGTGTCAGTTTTCCTCCCCTCCCCATGTTTCCAAGGTGCAGAAGAGAAGCGAGCGCGTTCGAAGAATAGAGCCTCCAAAACCTGAGGTTGTGGATTCCACTGAGAGCAGTGAGTAGGACTTGAGGAAGTTTAATCTGGGAATTCTGGATGGGAGAAGAGCAGAAAGTGGAATGTGACAGGGCATGGATCTTCTAGCTCCTTTATTTCTGCTCCATGCAGAGCATGAAGTGCGTATCTCTGCTACTGGTTGGCATGGGAACCAGGGACAGTGGGGGAAATTGAAAACGAGCAGTGAGGATGGAGAGTTTCTTGTTTCAGCTATGCCATCCCTGTTCCCAAATCTTCTCACATAGAATCCTCCCTTCCTCTCCCTGGGGTATCATAATGTAACCAAGGAAAGTAGCCACCAGTGGTTTAAGACACCAACATAATGGGGAGAGGGGGTGTAAAGGCAAGAACAAGGGAGATCCCAGTATCATAACTGGTAATTCGTTCTGGGATGGCTGGGCACCTGGTTGGGTGTTCTTTTCTCACTACTCCCCACTTCCTCAGTTCCAGTATCAGACGAGGATTCTGATGCCATGGTAGATGACCCCAATGATGAGGACTTTGTGCCATTCCGGCCCCGGCGCTCTCCTCGCATGTCCCTACGCTCAAGTGTGGCACAAAGGGCTGGGCGCTCTGCAGTGGGCACCAAGATGACTTGTGCACATTGCCGGACACCGCTGCAGAAGGGGCAGACGGCCTACCAGCGCAAGGGGCTGCCTCAGCTCTTCTGCTCTTCATCCTGTCTCACCACTTTCTCCAAGAAGCCATCAGGCAAAAAAACCTGTACCTTCTGCAAGAAGTACGTGAGGGTCCTAAGGTGTGGGGAGGGCAGGGAGCAGGCTGGGAGTAACGGATTAAGTCAGGGACTATGATGGAAAGAACCTAGCAGAGTGGCACTGGGAGACAGACAGTTTAGGGAGGGAGTCAGAGTATTTGGCTCTGTGGGTCATTGATCCCAGAGGAGGGGTGGAAGCTGATAAAACGAGAGGGTGATACTGGATAAATATTCAAACCTGTTCCCACCTTCAGGGAGATCTGGAACACCAAGGACTCAGTTGTGGCGCAGACTGGTTCGGGAGGCTCCTTCCATGAGTTCTGCACGTCTGTCTGTCTCTCCCTGTATGAGGCCCAGCAACAGCGCCCACTCCCCCAGTCTGGGGATCCTGCCGATGCCACTCGCTGCAGCATATGCCAGAAGACTGGAGAGGTGAGGAAGCTCAGTGGGGGCTAATTTACAGAGCCTGGCCACCCCTGACCTGCCCCTCCGATCCTGGGGCTGCAGGGGCCAGGCCCTGTGGAAAAGGGGGAGTGGGGAGGAAAGGCAGCCATCATGAGGGAGCATATTCAAGGATAGAGCTTCTCCAGGATGTATGCAGCTGGCCTTCCTTGCCTCCCAGGACCTCACCATCAAGTCGGCAGCCTGATGTGCAGGTTGGGGGGTCCCTGGGCCCATTGTCTGCTGTGAAGGTCTAGGGTGAGATGGGAATATGTCCTTGTGCTGGGGTGGGTGGTAGTGACCGATCCCTAGCTCAGAATATGTGTGTGTGTGTGGCAGGTCCTGCATGAGGTCAGCAATGGCAGCGTGGTGCACCGACTCTGCAGCGATTCTTGCTTCTCCAAATTCCGGGCCAACAAGGGACTAAAAACCAACTGTTGTGACCAGTGCGGGGCTTACATCTACACCAAGACCGGGAGCCCTGGCCCCGAGCTCCTCTTCCACGAGGGCCAACAAAAGCGGTTCTGCAACACAACCTGCTTGGGGGCATACAAGAAGGTGGGGCCGAGGGAGTAGTGAATTAGAGGGCTTTGGAAGGGGGTGCGGTTCTTGGGTGATAAATAAAGGTGCCTGATGGGTCGAGGGCTGGGAGAAATAAAAAAAAAATACTAAAGGGGGTTTCAGTTGTATCTGTTCTGTTTTATTTTTTAAGCTGGCTGGTGGATACACAGGTCTTTGTTACATCATCATCTATACTTTTTTTGTATGCCTGAATATTTCATGTTTAAAAAATTTAAAAAATAAAAGTGAAGGGACAAACCCAGCCTCAGCCTCTCCTTCCCCATCCTCACAGAAAAACACACGTGTGTACCCATGTGTCTGGTGCAAGACCCTGTGTAAGAACTTTGAGATGCTATCACATGTGGATCGTAATGGCAAGACCAGCTTGTTCTGTTCCCTGTGCTGTACCACTTCTTACAAAGTGAAGCAGGCAGGGCTCACTGGTAGGTGCAAAGCCCTCTTCTCTGAGACCCTTGCTGGCCTTCCTTCTACCTCCCATACTCCCGTCTTCTAAAGTAATCCCTGCTGCCCAGCCTCAGCCCCCAACCACATCTTCCCGTGGATTTCCTGTTCCATCTCTGCGCTGCCTTACGCCTTCTGTGTACTCTCTCTCCTTTCCTCTCTTTCTCTCCCCCCTTCTCTTTCTCTCTCTCTATACCCCAGGCCCTCCCCGACCCTGCAGCTTCTGCCGCCGCAGCCTCTCTGACCCCTGTTACTACAACAAGGTTGATCGCACAGTCTACCAGTTCTGCAGCCCCAGCTGCTGGACCAAGTTCCAGGTACTCGAGACCCTGGACCAGGGATAAAGGGTGTGGCAACGTAGGGTAGGAGAATTGGGGTAGGTAGGCTTGGGCAGAACAAAGAACAAGCGAGACTTCCCCTCCCCACACACACATCTTGCCCCTCCCTTACTTGTCTTCCTTCCCTCCAGCGCACAAGCCCTGAGGGGGGCATTCACCTGAGCTGTCACTACTGCCACAGCCTCTTCAGTGGCAAGCCTGAGGTTTTGGACTGGCAGGTAAGACCCCTACCCCACCCGCATCTTGCCACACAACCAGACATCTGTCGGAAGGGGTCCTTTCACTTGGCTCCTGCCAGGTCCTAATGTCACAGCTCTGTCCTTCCCACCCTGTGCCCCTACCCCAGGACCAGGTGTTCCAATTCTGCTGCCGTGATTGCTGTGAGGACTTTAAGCGGCTTCGGGGTGTGGTGTCCCAGTGTGAGCACTGCCGGCAGGAGAAACTCCTGCATGAGAAACTCCGATTCAGTGGGGTGGAAAAGAGCTTCTGCAGTGAAGGTAAGGACGTGGGGAAGGGCAGAAGGCCCTACACCTCATAGCTGTGGAGAAGGGAAGAAGGCTTTGGAGTGCTGTCTGTGGGGCAGGGTTTTCTGCTCAGCATGCTCTACCCCTATCCATCCAAAGGCTTTGGGCACGAGGCAGTGTTTAGGTGTTTAGAGAAGTTTCAGGTGCAGCACCTTTAAAACGTTGGGTCTCTAGACTCTTTTTCCTGTTTTCTTCTTTCCAGGCTGCGTGCTGCTGTACAAACAGGACTTCACTAAGAAGCTGGGCTTGTGCTGCATCACTTGTACTTACTGCTCCCAGACCTGCCAGCGTGGAGTCACCGAGCAACTGGATGGCAGCACCTGGGACTTTTGCAGTGAGGACTGTAAGAGCAAGTACCTGTTGTGGTATTGCAAGGTAAGGAGGACCAGCAGATTTGAAAGGAGGGAAAGAGGACAGTAGGGAGCATGGACTATTGTACTGTTCAATGAGGGTATGGGCAGATCTCTAGGGTGAGGTGAAGTGGGGGGTCTAGCTGGCCCAATCTCCAAGGGGAGGAACCTGGCTTAGGCCAGGGGAAAGGGCCCAGCATATTTTAGGGAGGCAGATCTGATCTTCCTGTCGATACCCTCAGGCCGCCCGGTGCCATGCCTGTAAGCGCCAGGGGAAGCTGCTGGAGACCATCCATTGGCGTGGGCAGATCCGTCATTTCTGCAACCAGCAGTGTCTGCTGCGCTTCTACAACCAGCAGAACCAACCCAACTTGGATACCCAGAGTGGGCCTGAGAGCCTCCTGAACAGTGAGTCCAGGGCAGAAGGCACAGTATCAGAACTGAGCTAGAATCTTCTAATCCTAGGCCCAGCCCCTTTCTTCCTCCTCTATTGCTTTTACCTCATCCCTGGCCAGAGCTCCTGGTACTGTGTTCTCATTTAGCTTCTGAACCCTGCTAGTACTAGGGAAAGTCTTGTTTGAAAGCTCTTGGAGTTAATTCTACTGATTTTCAATAGAAAATGTATTTTTAGGGAATGATTGCATGCCCAGGTAGGATGGGGCATGTGGGGGCTGTGGTTGCCATGATCCTAGTTTTCAGAGAGAAGGAAGTGTCAGTATAAGCGCTCCTTTTAGTGAGACTGGAGAATGTTGTTGGTTCTTGGCTGTTACCCCTGCCCCTCTGGAAATCTAGGAGTACCAAACTCTTGAGGGGCATCTGAATGGAAGGCCTCAAAGTGTAGGTTATTGGAAAAATGCAATATTTTTTATTCATCTTAGCATCCAGGTACAAAGAATCTTCTTGGCCACTATTGTTGGGGCTTAGAGAAGACTAGACCTGGGGTGATGAGGAAGGGAGATCCTAGACTTCCCATTTATATTGGGTATACCTCTTAATGAAGCTCTCCTGGAACAGGGTTGATGAAAATGGAGAGCTAGTTTCTCAGATGAGAGCATTCATTTGTTTTGATCTGCAGGTCAGTCTCCTGAGTCGAAGCCCCAGACACCCTCTCAAACCAAAGTGGAGAACAGCAACACAGTGAGGACACCAGAGGAAAATGGGAATTTGGGCAAGGTCGTGGCAAAAGCCAAGGGGGAGGATAATCTCAGAGGAGGGTACAGTAGTTGGCAGCACTAACAGTCCTTTATTTCGGCAGATCCCTGCTAAAACCCGATCAGCTCCAACTGCTCCCACCCCTCCTCCACCCCCACCCCCCCCAGCAACACCCCGCAAAAACAAAGCTGCCATGTGTAAGCCACTGATGCAGAATCGGGGCGTCTCCTGTAAGGTGGAGATGAAGTCCAAAGGGAGTCAGACAGGTGAGCTAGGGTACCTAGACACCATAGGCTATATTCTGTAGCCCTAGGCCTCCATCCCTGTGCCTGGGAGCTAGATAGGGGGATTTTTTGGTTGGCTGAAGTATGATGTATGTGGTTGTCCTAGAATCACAGAGTTGTCTCTCAACCTTTGGTTCAAGGGGAGTTTTTGACACTGGGCATGTATTAGAGCTTTTGGGAGTGACCAGCAAGCATCATCAGGTCCTGGGTAGGATGTGATCAATCTAACAGAAGCTCTGAGGAGAACCTTTCTTGTCAGCAGAAGAGTGGAAGCCACAGGTGATCGTGCTGCCCATCCCAGTGCCCATCTTTGTGCCAGTGCCTATGCATCTGTACTGCCAGAAAGTCCCAGTGCCTTTCTCAATGCCTATCCCGGTAAGTTTCCCTGCCCTTTCAGAATTGAGATCCACCACTTCCCTCTACTCTCATCAGCTGTCTTTCTCATCTCCTGGTATGGTTCTTGGCATTTAGTTGGGATTTGTGCCTCCAGGTCCCTGTGCCCATGTTCCTGCCCACAACTTTGGAGAGCACAGACAAGATTGTGGAGACCATTGAGGAGCTGAAGGTGAAGATCCCTTCCAACCCTTTGGAGGCCGACATCCTGGCTATGGCAGAAATGATTGCAGAGGCTGAGGAGTTAGACAAGGCCTCATCTGACCTTTGTGGTATGCCATGGACAGCGGCGTTGAGGGAGACAGGGTGATACCAGTCTGCCTCTGCCTAAGCGGGTGGAGAGTGGTGATCTTGGTACCTAGTGGAATGGGGGAATAGTTGGGATCAGCCCCTGGAAGTCTATGAGGGTTCTAGGAAGTAGCTGCAATGACTATGCCAATTTCTCTGACTCCCAGACCTTGTGAGCAACCAGAGTGCAGAGGGACTTCTGGAAGACTGTGACCTGTTTGGGCCAGCTCGAGATGATGTCTTGGCCATGGCTGTCAAGATGGCCAATGTCTTGGATGAGCCTGGGCAAGACTTGGAGGCAGACTTTCCCAAGAGTGAGTAAGATTGAGGGCCTGCTCAGTGAGTACCAGTAGCATTCATGCCATCAGAAAGGGAGTGTTCCTTGTCATCCTGAGCATGATCCTGAACAGCGTTCCTTGTGACCCTGAGACAGAAGGTTCTCATAGGGAGTAGTGCCAGAGATACTAGGACAGGTCCGCTATTTTAGACTTCTGAGTCTTGATTTTGTGCCTCTGAGCATGTTTTTGATGTAGCTTTACTGATTCCTATGGAATAAAATGAAGTTGTCTGAGAGGCTCATCTTGAGTCAAGCGGGCAAGTAGCAGGGGTTAGGTGGGAGGAGTACAGGGCTGATATCTTAAACCATTGAATTTTCTTCTTTCTTTCCCCTCTGTTAGATCCTTTGGACATTAACCCCAGCGTGGACTTCCTCTTTGACTGTGGCCTGGTGGGGCCTGAGGACGTGTCTACCGAACAAGACCTACCCCGAACCATGAGGAAGGTGAGGGCTGGGGCTGCTGTATCGACAAAAGAAGGATGGAGGCCGAAAGGGGAGGGGGTACTGTCTTAGCCCAGCCAGCAACCTCAGTTTGACCTTCCCTAACCACCTTTTTCCACCACTGTGAGTACCAAAATACAGCCAAACTTTGCTGTCTCCCCATCTCACAAAGTCATCAAAGCTATTCCTGGGGCTCTGTGCTATAGAAGTGTGCTGTGTTCTTGCATCAGTCCCCTGGTAGTACACACTCTCCTGACTAGCTTCCATGGTGCCTCTGGCCTTACCTCCATGCCCCACTTCTTTCCTTTCTCCCCAGGGTCAAAAGCGGCTAGTGCTTTCAGAAAGCTGTTCCCGGGACTCCATGAGCAGCCAGCCTAGCTGTACTGGACTGAACTATTCATATGGTGTCAATGCGTGGAAGTGCTGGGTGCAGTCAAAATATGCCAATGGAGAAACCAGCAAGGGTGATGAGCTGCGCTTTGGCCGTAAGTACCCAGGAGAGGAAGGCAGGGATAGGGAGGAGGAGGAGGAAGGGGAAGGAGGGAGGGCCTGGAGCTGTGATTCAGCTGAAGATGTCTAGGAGTGATAAGGGTGAGATCACTTAAAGGATGCCCTGTGAAGATGGGGAGGAGTTGTGGAATAAAGGGAGATGCTGTTTGGTGTTTCAAGGCTGAGGGTTCTTTTTGTAATTGATGGGTTTGTTCAGGGGATGAAGGTGAAGGGGTTAATGGTGGAGCTGAGTGAAAATCTCCATGTGGAGTTCTCTTAATCCCATCCACCTCCACTACATATCACTGCAGCCAAACCTATGCGTATCAAAGAGGATATTCTGGCCTGCTCAGCTGCTGAGCTCAACTACGGTCTGGCCCAGTTTGTGAGAGAAATCACTCGACCCAACGGTGAACGATATGAACCTGACAGTATCTACTACCTGTGTCTTGGCATCCAGCAGGTACCCTTTGTACACTGCCTCACTTGTCCCTCACAGCAGGCAGGGTCCCACCAGAAATTATTTCTCTCCCACTCTCTGTTCCTCACCTTGTCCCCTACCCTGAGCAGGCAGCTTGCCTTTAATCTCCTACTCCAAATAAGACAAGAGATAGCAATACTCTTCTAAAATCAAAGCTGCATTTCAGGACTACTGGCCAAGGAGCAGTTTTCATTGCTATCTGAGTCCACTTTTTAATCCCCAAACTCACTTTAAGAGGGGAGAGATGGGCAGAGCTGGGCTCCTTGAGTGGTGGAGTAGTGTTGTTTAGTTCCCACTGGGAGAAGTAAGCCATGTACCAGCTGACAAGGGAGTCTGGGCTTCTAAGAAACCAGCTGTGACACATCTACAAGCCTCCTCTTACAGCAAAGCCTTGCTACCTGAGAGTTGTAGGTATACCTGGGGATAAGCACTCAGGGTCCCCTAATCAAGAAACTGTTTCTCATAGTCTTCTAATTATCAAGGACACCATTCTTGGGGCATTTGGCATCATTGTCTTGCCTCTGGGACCTCAAATCTAGCTTTATGTATGTCTCTTTTTTCTTTCTCCAGTACTTGCTGGAAAATAACCGAATGGTGAACATTTTCACGGACCTTTACTACCTGACTTTTGTTCAAGAACTCAACAAGTCTCTAAGTACCTGGCAACCCACACTCCTCCCCAACAGTAAGGAACAGGGACTTAGCAACCCCTACATTCTTACAGTACACCATTTCAAAAGTCCTGTGCTGTTTGGTGTGCCACTCTTCACAAAGGATCCAAGGGCGGGAGCATGTAGCTGGATGTCTCAGGATTTAGCGCTAGAGGAGCAGGAACCCCTATCTTTGAACATGAGGAGGGGATCAGGACTTAGGTCTGAAGAGCTGTTTCTGGGACTGAAAAAGATGGCCTGGGGTTGGGTGGTAAGGAAAGAAAGAAAGCAAGAAGTTGTGGGACTCCTCAAGGTTTACATCTACCTACCTGTGATGAGAGGGAAGCTCCAAATGCAGTTGGAAACTATAAGAAAAAATCCAGTCCTACATACAGTCTAGTGTAGCAGGGTGTCACGGTTTTCTGTACAGTGGTCACTTACTGAATGAGTATTGTGTAGTAGATGCTTGTGAGCAGAAACATCTGGGATGAGAAGTGGTTGGGTTTGTGTAGTAAGTAGATCACTCCTGACTGGTCTCTTCTCTTTTCACCACTGCAGATACAGTGTTCTCCCGAGTGGAGGAAGAGCACCTCTGGGAGTGTAAGCAGCTGGGAGTCTACTCACCCTTTGTCCTTCTCAATACCCTCATGTTCTTCAACACTAAGTTTTTTGGGCTGCAGACAGCTGAGGAACACATGCAGCTCTCTTTCACCAATGTGGTGCGACAGTCCCGCAAGTGTACCACCCCTCGGGGCACCACCAAGGTGGTGAGCATCCGCTACTACGCTCCAGTCCGCCAGAGGAAAGGGCGAGGTAGGAGACTGCCCTCCTTGTCTTTACTTTTTTACCATTCTCTGTTTTTCCCTTCCATGCCCTACCATGACTGCCTGGTTGGCCCTCTCCTTTGCCACTACTTTCCTATCCTTCTGTTCCTGTGTTTGCAGAAAAGGTGAAAAAGTCCAGTCCTTCAATCTGATGGGCAGTGGCTGTTGCATAAATAGGAGTTCACTTGGCTGCCTGTTTTCTTCCTTTCCTCATTTCAAGGCAATTTACTTGCTTGCCTACTTTTTTTTTTTAGGTGGAGGACAGGCAGGAAGCTGTTGGGTGTGTTTGGCTGTGGGGGAGATTTGACAGAGTGGATCACAGGCTTTCTATAATTCTTTGCTATTAGGCACAACAGGAACTGCACCTTGGTTTCCATTCTTTCTGGCCCTGGAATCCTTGTCCTATCTGAGTGCAGCTCCCAAGTTCCCTTCTATGGACCTGAGCCTCTACCTTGACTGATGTACGGAGGGCTGGGACAAATCCTGTTTCTCTATCCCAGAGAGCAAGCCCAACCTGCCCTAGGGTCTGTTTTGTCAGTTGGTATAAGTTCTGTGATCAGCTCTTCAGGAAATCAACTTGAGGAAAATTATAGACATATTGGCAGCCAGAACCATGGAGAGTTGTAGAGCAACACACCTACAAGAAGTTTGGTTGGTGTGGAGGAGAGACAACTGACTCGTCTTCTGCCTTAATTTCTTTATGAGACTGTGTTTTGTGTCTGGAGGCGCTCCCCCTGTGCCCTGGACTGAGCTCTTGGAGGTGGCTCCTTGAGACTGTGGTCTTCTGAGTCTGACTCACTTGCCTCCTTTATAGACACTGGTCCTGGAAAACGGAAGAGAGAAGATGAAGCCCCTGTTTTAGAGCAGCGTGAAAACCGTATGAATCCCCTTCGCTGCCCTGTCAAGTTCTATGAATTTTATCTCTCAAAATGGTAAGTTGGTGGGTTTGCAGGAATGTTGTTAGCGTGGGGCCCAAAGGATCTACTTTGCCCTGATACTGATCTTCTGTCCTACCACCCCCAACCCTACCCCCACCATTGCAGTCCTGAAAGCCTCCGGACTCGCAACGATGTGTTCTACCTGCAACCCGAGCGGTCCTGCATCGCCGAGTCACCTCTCTGGTATTCTGTGATCCCCATGGACCGCAGCATGTTGGAGAGCATGCTTAATCGCATTCTGGCTGTGCGTGAGATTTATGAGGAGTTGGGTCGTCCTGGGGAGGAAGACCTGGACTGAGTCCATGTGCCATCCATATCCATCTTTCACACCAATGTTTGTCCTGTGGCCACATCCCTCAGGGTGACTGGCCCAGGAGCCAATACTACTCATTCTGAAGGGCCCTGACTGCTCCTTTCTACTCACCCATTCCCTGCCTTCCCTAGGAGCCCCTGGCTTTTACCTTCTTCCATACCACTGGACAACCACGGGGCCTCAGTCTTCTGTACTCAGGGGCTGGTTTCCCAGTGATGGGCAAAAAAACCAGCTCACCCATTTTCTTTGTGTTCAGAGTAACCCCCTCCTCCTGGGGCCAGACTCTGGGTAGAGTGTTAATAGCTCTGGTGATCCTGTTGGCTTTGGGTTTCCTGACCCGCCCTATGTAGGTCAAGCCCCTTGTTCCTAGGTTTGGCCCAGGGAAGAACCCAGCTGCCTTCTTTGCCCTGTGCCCACTTCCTTCTCTACTCTTCCCAAGTATCACGCTAAAGGGTCTTGTATGAAAGGTATGAAAGAAACTATGAAAGTAATGAGGGGACCATTTACCTAAAACACAGGGCTTAGACACTTTTCCCCTCCCATGAGATACTTGGTTGTGGGAACCCTCTCACCACCTTGTGTCCCACCCTCCTGCAAGCACCAGCCCTTGGTGCTGCAATTTCAAAAAAACTTCCAAATGCATTTTTTTCCCTCAAAGGCAGAGAATGACTCTAAGTATAGGGAGCAGACTCCTCCCCCCTTGGTTTATGTGTTTGTCTCTCTCTCTGTCATCTTAGGTTGGCATGAGCCATGGTGTCAACATGCTTAGCCCCCTTCTGTAACTGCCTCCCTTTAATTCAATGGACAGAGCTCCTAAGGCAAAAAACTACTTTCTAACTTGGGTTGGGGCTGGGTTCCCCACTCTTGTTCTCTCCCATCATAAGAGCCAGGCCAAGCCTGTGTGGTTCCTGGGTAATGCAGGATGGGATCTGTGGTCAAAGTATAGGTGAGGAGCTGTGGGCGTGGGTCCTGCCCTCATTGCCTACATCTTCCCTTTCCCATCTTGCCTTTGTAGTCCTAGAAAATTATTAGTGTCCAGTAAAGGGGGTACCCAGTTCTTTCCCTGTTGGCTTTGCTGTTCCCCAGCCTTCTTTTTGTGTTTTTATAACTGTCATCAGTTTAGCCACTGTTTAAATTGTATATATTGTTCTGAGGCACCTGGCCTGTCCCTTCAGTGAGCCATGTCTGCCCTTGTGTTGTAGTGAGAAGCTGTTGTCAGGACTAATCTTCTGTCTCTGGAACTGTTTGTTTCAAATAAAGAGTTAAAATTGTCTTTTACCTTCTCTGGGAGAGGGAGAGGGGTATTGGGAGGAGTAAAGGATATAGAGGAGTAATGTTGGATAACTTCAAATCTCAAGGTGTGAAAAAGGGTGGTGTCCCATCCCAGTTTGAAGATCATTTTTTGCACACATGAAACACCTCTCTGAATGAATCCAGTAGGAATATAGTCCTTTTTATGACAATTTTCCAGGCACTTAAGAAAAAAGTTATTCAACAGCCATCTGTTAAGGACCTAATATGTTGAAGGCCCTGAATTACATGCCTTAGAAAAGACTAAGATTAATTAGAGCAGGCTCCCATGCTACGGGGGAGACATAAATATCTAGTGCTATGGGAGAGCAGAGATATAAGCAACTTAATTTCCAGTATATGGGGAAGTTGAGTGAGGGTTCACTGAGGAAGGTGGTATTTGACCTGGGCCTCAGAGTGTATGAGAGGCGAGCACAATCAAAGGCATAGGGGCAAGAAAGTTCAAAGCTGAGGTTTTCCAACCAGGGAATGACAGGATTAGATCTGTTACTTTAGGGTAAAGATACCTGGAACAACATAAAAGATAGGGGGTGAGGGCAGATCTGAAGGCTGGGATACCAGTGGAAGGAGTATAGCTAAGATTCTGTGTGCCTCAATGGGAACGTGGGGATAGGGATGGATTCAAAATAAAATTTCAGACATTTTGAAGGACAAGTTTACAGGATTTGATGAATGATTAGAAATGGGGGTTTTGGGAGAGGGAAAAATTAAGGATGACTCCTAGGTTTCTAGCTTTGATGTTTGGGAGAGTGATGGTGTTTTTAACCAAGATGGGAAACACAGAGGCAGAGTTTTTTTGTTTTGTTGTTTGTTGGACCAGGGGTGGGTGGGAGGTTGATAATAAGTTCAGATTTTGATCATGTTAGGTTTGCAACTCCATTGAGACACCCATGTAGTGGGCCATGCAACATGGTATAACAGAAAGAACACCCAAACTTGAGTTTCCGATCATAGCTCTGCCACTAAAACTCGGGCAAGCCTACCTTTTTGAGCCTCACCTAAAAAGTGGATTCATGTTCTGCCTTGCCTTTCTCACAGAATTGTTGGGCAGGTCAGATGAGAAAATGGATATGAAAGAGCAATATTGATGCCAAGCATTACCATATATACTGTTGTTGTTAGTTGCCATCGAGTTGATTTTGACTCATGGTGACCTTGTGTGTGCAGGTGGAACTGCTCCATAGAGTTTTCTAGGCTGTGACCTTTCAGAAGCATATTGCCAGGCCTGTCTTCCAAGGCACCTCTGTGTGGGTTCAAATAACCGACCTTTCAGCTAGTAGTCATGTATACTAGGCAGTTCGAAATTTGGGTCTGAGGCTTGAAAGAAAGGTGTCCATTTAGACATCATCTGCAAAGGACTCCTAGCTGAAGCTCTGGAAATGGACAAGATTACTTCAAGGAAAAATAGAGTGAAGAGAGAAAAGGAAAAAAAGAAAAAAAAAAAAAAAACAGAAAAAAACGGTACCTTGAAGAATGTCTCATTAACCAGAGAAAGGAAACAGAGAGGGAGGAGGAGACCCAAATCTGCCAGATGCCAAAGGCATAACCACTTAATAAAAAGCTGTCCTCATAGTCCAGGCCAAGATGAAGTCTATTAAATTTGCTTCTGCGGAAAAACACTAAATAAACAATAGATAAGTGGTAACTTTGGTGAAGGGTAAGACCGTACACAATACTGGGGAAGCCAGCACAACTTGACCAAGGCAAGGTCGTGGAAGCTTCATAGACATATCCAAATGTGAGGGACCAAATTACTGGGTTGAGGGCTGGGGACCATGGTCTCAGGGAACATCTAGCTCAATTGGCCTAACAGTTTATAAAAAAAATGTTCTACATCTGACTTTGGTGAGTAGTATCTGGGGTCTTAAAAGCTTGTGAGTGACCATCTAAGATGCTCCACTGGTCTCACCCTGTCTGGAGCAAGGGAGAATGAAGAAAACCAAAGACACAAGGGAAAGATTAGCCCAAAGGACTAATGGACCCCAACTACCACAGCCTCCACCAGACTGAGTTGAGCACAACTAGATGGTGCCAGGCTATCACCACTGACTGCTCTGACAGGGATCACAATAGAGAGTCCCGGACAGAGCTGGAGAAAAATGTAGAACAACATTCTAAATCACAAAAAAAAGACCAGACTTACTGGCCTGACATAGACTGGAGAAACCCCGAGAGTATCGCCCCCAGACACCCTTTTAACTCAGTGCTGAAGTCACTCCTGAGGTTCACCCTTCATCCAAAGATTAGATAGGCCCATAAAACAAAATGAGACTAAATGGGCACACCAGCCCAGGGGCAAGGACTAGGAGGCAGGAGGGGACAGGAAAACTGGTAATGGGGAACCCAATGTCAAGAAAGGGAGAGTGTTGACATGTCGTGGGTTGGCAACCAATGTCACAGAACTATGTGTATTAATTGTTTAATGAGAAACTAATTTTCTCTGTAAACCTTCATCTAAAGTACATGTTAAAAAAAACAGTAAAAAAAAAAAATTTGCCTCTACTTCTCCCATCCTCAACAAGGCCCAAAGCCATCTGGCTTTCTTACCTCCTTCCCCTACTGGAACAGGGAAGGGACTGATGTCATTCATTCAACCAGATTTCTATTCTGTGTCCAGCTTTATGCTAGTTACTAAGGATAAAAAAATGAGTACTTCGGATCTGCTCTTGACAAGTCCCTAGTCTAATGGGGAAGACCAGGGCTAAGACCAAGGTAAGGTAGGTGAGGTGCCTAGGGCACAAATTGAAGAAGGCACTCACTCCTGGGATCATGCAAGTGCCAATCCTGTATTTGCACGATCTTTACATTCTGTACCCTACGTGCTTCGATTGCCTCACCCTCGTACTGACCCTAGAGAAACTCACATGTCAATAAAATAAACAGAATAGAATGTAATTGTTTCTCATTCTTCCCCGGGATGTCAAGAAAGACCACAGAAGCAACATGAAAGCTGTGTCTTTCATGAAGATTGGGCAATAGTTTGTCAGGCCAAGTAGAGGTGCAGGGATCAGTGTGTACAAAGGCATGGAGGCATAACAGAACATGGCGTGTCTTCAGGAAAGGGAGGGTGGTTAGGCTAGAGAGAAGTGGAGAGGGCCTAGTGAAAGGGTTAGGAGTGGCAGAAGGTGTTGCTGGGAAGGCAAATAGAGATCAAGGTGTGAAAGGCATTGAATGCCATGCCGTACCCTGCCCTGCCATCCCTTGCTAGGGTAACCAACGTATCTCGGTTTGCCCAGGACTTTCCCAGTTTTAGCACTGAAAGTCCCGCATCCTGGGAAATCCCTCAGTCCTGGCAAACTGGGATGGTTGTCACCCTAGCCCTGTCATACGTTATCTTAGAAGCAGTGGAAAACCATCGAAGAAATTTTCACAGGGAACTGGCAGGATATGCTTCATGTTTTAAGATGACTAGCATGTCTGAGTGATGTGAAGGACTGACTGGGTGCTGGAGAAACCTGAGGGAAGCAGTATGGTGAAGAAATGATTGTGTGCTTCACTTTTGGCAGATGTGAGTTCCAGTCCCGATCAGCCCCTTCTTTCCTACCTGTGCAGCCTGAGCAAGTTACTTAACCTCGCTAGGCCTCAGCTTCCTCATCTGTAAAATGGGGACAATAATGGTGCTTACCTCAAAAGAATGGTGAGGATTAAAACTCTTTCAAGACCCAATTATTTTCTGCTTTGAATTTTTTGGTGATTACCTTGTGTTTTCATTAATGGAAGCATGCTGAATCATTGAGTGTTGTTGAATTTTTGGTAGGTAGTATGGATTTTTTTCTTGCCCCCTCCTACAAGCCTACCCTTAGAGTCCAGAGGGACATATGTTGTCCCACTAATTCTACCCTCAGAGTCCCCCACCCCCTGAGTCCACTGGGACATATATATCTCACATTTTTTTTTAATTTCTATTTTTCCTACAAAAAAATGCACACACCTCATACAACGCCCTGTAGAAACAGTAATTTGCAGCACACGCCCATTTTTTCAGTTACGAACAGTCATAAAGGTCCCTGCCTTGCGGCAGCATGCACTATCAGTGGGAAAGTTTCCCAATGAACCTGAGAGGAAGAAAATGTTGGTGGGCAACCATATATCCCACTGGTCATGAAAAGGTTTTAAAGGAGACAATGTTTAGCACAGTGCCAAGCAGGCACTTAATGTTAGCACTTATTGTCCACATTATCAGTTAGGAATTATTGCAAGGCCTGAAGTATGGCAACAGCAACAATAGGAAAGCTGAGAAGGAAAGGGATTTGAGAAAGATTTGGGAAGCAGAATTACCAGACCTTGTTGGTTAATTGATCATACTTTAGTGTGAGTTTTAATTTGTTTTAATTCTCCAAGGTATCTGCATTTCAAGACATTTGTCTCTAATGGAGGAAGGAAAGGCTTTGTCCCTTGTTCAAGGAATTTCAGGCGTGGAGGAAGGGAAGCTGGAGGAGGAACCGAAAGGAGAGAGGGGAGATTAGAGGGGAAACTGTAATCGCAGGCATGTTTCAAAAGCCTATCTTGATTTAGGCATTTGGGGGTAAGGATTCTGAATAACTGTCTCTTCCTGTTCCTGCACACCACAAATTGCCTTGCTTCGTGGGGATGGACAATTTTTGGATCCTGCTCCAGGCAGAGATCCCTGGACAGGCCTTCTGCCTCCACACCGCCCTTCCCTGTCTGAGCACAAGGCAGCCTCTCCCTCAGCTTTCACCATTTCTCACCCTTAATCTTGTTGTTGTTGTTAGGTGCCATCAAGTAAATAGCGACCTCGTGTGACAGAGCAGAACTGCCCCACAAGGTTTTTCTAGGCTGTAATCTTTACAGGCGCAGATCACCAGGTCTTTCTCCCGCAGAGCCCCTGGGTGGATTCAAACTGCCAACCTTTTGGTTAACAGCCAAGTGCTTAACCATTGTGATACCAGGCCTGTTAGTCTAGTAGTCGCCTAACTTTTAAGACCTACATGTGATAGCTGAGAGTCCAAACTCCTGTGCAAGCTTCTGTGCACAATACATAAGATCCTTCACTAACTGGCCCAACCTACTTTGCCAGTCTCACCTCCTACTACAACCAGCCCACCCCTCACCCCATGCATTCTCTGCTCTAGTCATACCAAACACACTCTTTCAAGACACTGAACCTTTGCACATGCCTGTGTCCTCTTCCTGATTGCCGTTAATTCATCAAGCTACTAAGCACCCACTGTGTGTCAAGCATGCAAGTAATTACCACACTCTAACAGACATACGGAGCCCTGGCGGTGCAATGGTTAAGAGCTCAGCTGCTAACTAAAAGGTCAGCGGTTTGAATCCAGCCGCTCCTTGGGAACCGTATAGGGCAGTTCTACTCTGTCCTATAGGGTTGCTATGAGTCAGAATCGACTTGATAGCAACGGGTTTAATAGACATATACTCCAGTGTACTATGGGAACTCAGGGTGGAGGAGAAGACTCATTCTCGCTGAGAAACTTGGTTGGAGGAAGAGAAGAGAGTTGAAGGCTTCACATAGGAAATGACATTTCAGCTGAGTCTTAAATGATTAGGAGTTTGCCAGTCAAAGAAGGGGAAGGGAACCTCCAAATTATCTTTGGCTCCTCCATCTCCCCACACTCAGACGTCAAGTCTTGTAGAGTCTACATCCAAAATTTCTCTCACATCTGTCTCTTCTTATTATGCCTTCTGCCACCATCCTAGTCCTACAGTCCCCACTTGGGCTATTGCAAACAGCTCAGTAACTAGTCATTGTGCCTCTAATCTTTCCAATCCCTGATTCATTCTCCACGCTGCTGCCAGAGTGAGCTTCCAAACATACAAATCTGAAGGTGTCACTTCCCTACTCAAAACCATTAATGGTTTCCCACTACCTATTAACACATCACGAGCTGGTCATAGTTTATCTTTCCCAATTCACTTTTAGCCATTCCACTCCTCGAACCCTCCATTCTAGCCACAGCAGATTATTTGCCTAACTCTGAAGACACACCCAGGAGAAAGATGTGGCAGTCTGCTTCCATAAAGGTTTACAGCCTTGGAAACCCTATGGGGCAGTTCTACTCTGTCCTTTAGGGTCGCAATGAGTCAGAATCGACTCAACAGCAATGAGTTTTGAAGACACACCAGACCCTTTCAAATATCTGTGTGTTTTTTGCCCACATTATTCCTCCTTCCTAGAACACCCCAATCCTTCCCCCACTTGACTCTGCAGGTTCAGCCTGGCCTAGTCCAGGAATCAAAGGGAACCCAGCTTGGTAGGATTGTATAGCCCCTTCTCTACCATAGGTCAGGTCTGGCATTTAAGTATTATGGAATCAGTAAATGGATCAAACATTCCCCCTCTAGTGCTCTCTGTGTGTGCCCAGGCTATCTGATTGGACATCTGAACCAGTTTGTGGTTGCCATGCCAATTCTCTATGGATACTCTAGCCTGCCTTGAAATCCCAACTCAGCTGGCTGGGGCCTTGATTACGCTCCTAGTTCAGCCAGCCTCCTTCATCCAGGAGCTGTTTCTGTCTCTTTATCCCCAGCTCCTGGCATCTCTGCACAGAGATGCCCCTAAAAGAACACACATGTGCACCAAAAAAAAAAAAAAAAAAAAAACCCTTTGCTGTCAAGTCAGTTCTGACTCATGGTGACCCCACGTGGCAGTGAAGAACTGCTCCATAGGATTTTCTTGGCTCTAATCTTTACAAAAGCAGATCACCAGGCCTTTCTCATGCAGAGCAGCTGGGTAGGTTTGAACTGCCAACCTTAGGGTTAGCAGTCAAGTGCTTAACTGTTAGGCGACTGGGACTTCCTTAAAAGAACATAGATGAACATTCTAACTTGGACCTGAAGCCACTCCCAGAGATCATCTTTCAGCCAAATAATAGACAGGCCTATAAAATAAACAATAACACTCGTGAGGAAAGTGCTCCTTAGAACAATGAACTGTATGAGACCAAAAGGGCAACATTTGCCCAAAAGCAAAGATGAGAAAGCAGGAAGGGGCAGGAAAACCTGACGAATGGGAACAGGGAACTCAGGGTGGAAATGGGAGAGGGCTGACATATTGCTGGGATTGCAACCAATGTCACAGAACGCTTTGTGTATAAATTATTGAATAGGAAACTAATTTGCGCCATAAACTTTCACCTAACGCACAATAAAACAAAAAACAAAACAAAAAGACCATAGATGTCCCTAAAAAGCACTGATACCATGAGCGACAGTGTGCAATAACCTCCTATTAGGTCTATTCTGCCCCCAGATCAAACCCCTTGGATATTGACCCCTAAATGGGTCATGCTCAAGTTTGCAACATCTCTTGGACTTTGCTGTTTGGATTGCTGTCCACTCCCTGGGGGGAGCCAGTCCTATTGCCAAGTTCTTTATACTGGCTTTAGCCTAGCTGAACCAGCCTCACTCCTTTCTGGCTCATCTCAAGTACCTAGCATACCTTAAGGCTATGGTCTCAGTGCTTATGATACCATCTTACCTGTTTTTACAGCTTATAAACAGCTTTTGAGCACATTTTGTTTGATTCTCACAAAAGCTCTGTGAAAGAGGTAGGGAGGTTATTATTAACCCTATATCATCGATCAGGAAACTGAGATCTGGAGAGGGTAAGAATAATGTGTCCAAGGGAATACAGCTAGTAAATGAAGAACCAGGTTTCCTAATTCAAATACCCTCTTTACTAGCCCAGTTACTCAGCACATTGAGTATCTATCTACTCTGTGGCAGGTACTAAGCCCCAATTGCCTCCTTGTCTCTCTCTCACACTTTTGTGGCAGAGCCTCAAATTAAAAAGTCAGCCCTGGGGTTAGCCTGACCCTCCCTCTGACCTCCCTGAGACACTGTGTACACCAGCTACCTTCCAGGTTCCTTTGGCCTGCCCCTACCTGGGCCACAGGACACAAGAATAAAGTATCCCCTATTTGCAGTGACACCCAGCCCAGTAGCTTTATTGTCCCACCACTGCCCCGTGGGGAGGAAAGCCTCAGTCTGGAGTTGGAGCCTCTTTCCAAGGGGGAACTGGTAGAATCCTTTGAAGAGAAACTAGATTTCTGAGGAAACGATGGATTTAGCATTTTTCAGTGTGGGGAGGGCGTGAGGCTCCCTCATGGACCAGGATGGAATTTTAAAAAGAAAAATCTTTCTCTTGATGGCCTTTAGGACTGAGAGGGGATACTCTGTGTTTGTTGTGTTGTGTTGTGGGAGGAGGGGATGTATTTCAGTATGAAAAGAAACCTCTCCCACCCTGAGGAGGGTGGGGATCTCTCCTCTGACAGGGTATGATGTCAGTTTCTAAGGAGAAAGGAAATCTCTTGCAGGAAGGAATGTTTCTCTTTTAGAGAGAGGGGAAAAGTTTTCTTTCTCAGGGGTTATGGAGTGTGAGAGAAAGAATACTTTCTCCTTCCTTTTCTAAAGGAGAAACTTCCTTGAATGAGGAAAACTTCCATGCTTTCTGAAAAAAAAAAAAAAAACTGTTTCAAAAGGGAGAACAGTTCTAATGAGATTATGCCTGAGTCTCTCTTCCTTTCTGCTATTCTCCTCACATGGAGTCAGCATATTCTGAGAGGGAGTGGCAAATAATTTTTCCTGCTTGGGAGGTTGGGAAGATGAGAAGGGAACCTTGCCATGGAGGAAACTTTTACTATGAGGGACCATTTGTGAGGGCAGTAGCTCTGAGATGAAACTCATGTGAGGCTGAGGAAATCTTTAGGAATCCCCAAAGCACAGAGTGTTAAAGGGAGCTTAGAGAGGTGCTAGGCCAGTCCACGTTTGCTCACAAGGAGACTGAGTTTTGAGGAAAAGAATGCCTTGCTAATAAGTGACAGAACCAGGACTTGAACCCAGCTTTGTCAAGTCCCAGCCTGGGGCTTTTCCCACCCCAGCTGTCAGGGAGAGGGGAAGCTATCTCCCATTTTGGAGAGTGATGCTAGCAGGAAACTGCTGCTGTGAGTTTTTCGACTTGTGGTGGAGGCGTCTCTAGGGTAGAGGATATTTATTCCTAAGGGAAGGGAATTGAGGAGGAGGATGGAATCAGGGGCTATGTCCAGAGGAAAGGGGTCAGAGTCATTGTGCAATCCCACAGGTGGGTTGCAGGACATCAGTTTGCAGGGAATGCTGGAGTTTTGAGGGACTAAGGGGAATACCTCTCCCAGGAGTATGGGAGAGGGGGTCCTCAACAAGGTGCGCAGGGAATATATGCAAGTCCCTCTTGAACTTGAGAAATTTCTCTATCATTTTGCAGCTTCAGCTCCTTACATCACTATTTCTTTTGCCCCATTCCTTTCTTGATCTACAAAAAGCCAAGGCCAGTTCATCCAGGGGGCGGTCAGAGGTTACAGGAGAAAGAACTTGACAAACACACAAGCCACCTCCTCATTTACTGTAAAATCCTGTTTAATGTGTAACATTTCAGGCAGAGAGAGGCCTTGGGGACTAGAGGCAAAGGCAGCCCTGATCAACCTCAGCTCCAACTTATCTGCCTGCTTCTCCCTCCCTAACTCCCCACCCTAGACTTGCCCTCTGGCAAGCTTTTTTGTTGTTGTTGTTACCTTCCCTTCTCCTTCCACAAGTCCACAGCACCCCTTCCTTCACTTCACTTGCCCACATTCCCTCCCCCACTGATGTGACTCCAGAAAACAGGGTATCTGACAGCACGGGGTTAAGATTAGTTTCATAATTGGAGGTGCTGTCAGAGCATCTCATTTCTTGTCCCCAGTGGTCCCAGGGAAAGGGAGAGGGAAGAGGAAAGAGTACAGGCAGCAAGAGTTGCCCACACCCCCGATAACCTGGGGCACGGGTTTCGGTGGCCTCCAGCTCCGCCCCCTCAGACAGAAGGCCCTGGGAGGAAGGTAAGTGGGAGGGAGGGGAGGTTTTGATCAAATGATCCCTAGCAGGTAGAGGCCTGTGCAGCATCAGGGGAGAAGGAGGGGCAGGCCCAGGACAGGGTGGGGGCGGGATGGGAGGTTGCCTGGTATGTGGCATCAGCAGGCTGAGCAGCGGTCGCTCTTCTCAGCCAGCCCGGCACCAGTGCCCGGGCTGCGGCGCAGTATGTCTTTCAGGGAGCCATCCTGCTCGCTCAGCAGCTTGTTGATCTCATTCTGCTTGTATTCAGGTGAGAGGCGGTGGCCGAAGCCCGAGCCCTTGCGGGAGGGCGGATTGGAACGGCGCTGGGCTCGGCGAGCACAGGCCCGGATGATGAGGTACACGACTTCGGCCACGTTGAGTATGATGCAGATGCCCGAGGCGGCTAGCATAAAGACGGTGAAGACGGTTTTCTCCGTGGGGCGGGACACGAAGCAGTCCACGATGTTGGGGCAGGGGTAGGCCTCACACTTGACCAATCGTACCATGGCGTAGCCAGGGTACAGCAGATAAAACACATACATGAAGACAGCCTCAAACAGCAGCCGGAACACCACGCTGATGACATAGGTCCACCACAGTGTCCCTGAGATGTGGACCTTGTGCCTCTTCACCTCCTCCAGGTGTAAGGGGTCCCCATGGCCCTCAAGCCGCAGCATTTTCTTCTCTATGTGCTGCTGGTGAGCCACGTGCATGGCCACAAGGAGAGCTGGGGTGGAAACCAAGATGAGCTGCAGGGACCACAGACGCACATGGGAAATGGGGAAAAAGTGATCATAGCAGACACTGTTACAACCAGGCTGGAGGGTGTTGCAGATGAAAGAAGACTTCTCATCACCCCACACACTCTCAGCAGCCACCACCAGCACCATGATTCTGAAGATGAAGATGACCGAGAGCCATACTCGGCCAATGGCAGTGGAATGCCGGTTCACACCACTGAGCAAAGTGTACAAACCTGTCCAGTTCATCCTGCTTCATTCACACCTGCAAAACATGAGCCACAAAGCAAGCTGTCAGAGAGTTGGGACAGAAAGCTCAGGCCCATAACACTGCCAGCCACCCCACCCCCACTCCCCCATCCTCATCAAGAGTCAGTGCAGGAAAGGAAGAAGGATAGCCATAGCTTTCCTCATCACCCTATCTCCCTTGCCAGCCTCTCCTCTTCCTCACTCACTTGTCTTGGCCTCCTTGAGCCCCATCCCCCTTCTTCACTTTCATCCAGCATTCTTTCTTCTCCAGCCCTTCTCTTTGCCAGACCTTCTTGCTCGCCCATCAGCCACCCCCTCCTGCTCCCCATCTCCCAGCTCCTTAGCTCTGGACCTGGGGCAAAACCAACAAAGCCCTGTTACCTTGGGGAGCGCCTGTCCCTGAGGCCACCCAGACAGGTCCCCTATGGGCTCATGTCTGTGCAGGGGGAGTAGTCCCTGGGTCCGCGCCTGCGTTCCAATTCATCACCGCCCGGTGCTGGGGAGTCATATGCTGCTTTATACCCAGTTCTGCACAATGGGACTTTTGTGGGGCTCTGAACAACGCCCTTTAGAATTCAGATCAAACGCCCTGACTTCCGCCCACCCTACACACAGAGCACTTGTGTCCCAGCGCCCGACACCCAGCCTGCACCCACCTGTTCTGTGCCCGCCCGGTCCATCGCCGCACCCGCCCCATAGCCCCATCAGAAGAACGGCCACGGGGGTGGGGAGAGGAAGAGAGATGGGACAGAGACAGGTGTATGTAAGAGAGGACCTCAGGGGACCAGGAGGCTCTGGGCTGAGATCCTCCCCTAATGGCCCTACCAGAAACTTAGGGTCAGCAGGATTTTTCCTAGGCTTAGATCCCCTCCAGGGTATGGGTGAGCTAGAGGGAAAAAAAGGGAGCTCATATTTATCAAGCCAGGAACCATTCTAAGCATTTTCCCATACAATTTTTTTTAAACCTGCTTAGTAAGCCTCTGGAGCTCGGCTGCTAACCAAAAGGTCAGCAGTTCAAATCCACCAGCCGCTCCTTGGAAACCTCATGGGGACAGTTCTGCTCTGTCCTATAGGGTCACTGTGAGTCAGAATTGACTCGACAGCAACAGGTTTGGTTTGGTTTTGGTTTAGGAGCCCTGGTGGCACAGTGGTTAAAGTGTTCGGCTGCTAACCCAAAAGTCGGCGGTTGGAAACCACCGGGAGAAAGATGTGGCAGTCTGCTTCTGTAAAGATTTACAGCCTTGGAAACCCTACAGGGCAGTTCTACTCTGTCCTACTGGGTCGCTGTGCGTTGGAATTCACAGCAGTAGGTTTGGTTTTTGGCATTAGTAAGCCTTTAAGGATTGTTACCACATTTTCCAGATGAGGAAGCTGAAGCTCAGATAAGTAACTCACTCAAGGTCACACAGCTAGGAAGTGGCACGGTAGGATGAAACACAAAAGTATCTGAAGCAGAAGTTTAGGGTGTTCCCACAGTGTACTCCTTGTGTTTTTACAGATGGTATCAGCAAAAGCAAAGGCTAGTGGGTTAAAAAAAAAAAAAAGCAAAATCTAATATTGCTGGTAAAAGCACAAAAAGCATGGAAGCTGTGGACCTGTGAGCACATTTCAACTGCAGTGTCATAGCGCAAACTCTGACCATCCCTCACTGAGCTTCAGGAAAGGGAACCCAGCCATGAGGTGGTGAGGTGGGTATATGTGAGTACAAGACAGAAGGAGAAAGCAGAGGGTTGCCAGCAGACAGAAGGTTAGGAGACTGAATATGTAAGAGTCACATAGCCTTGGGTTTGAATCCTGGTTTTTCACTTAATACAACCTGGGGTAGTTACTGAACTCTGAGCCTGTTTGCTCATATATAAATGAGGTTAGTACCAAGGGTTATTGTGAAGTTCTATGAGGCAACCTGCAAAAGTTTTTAGCTCAGCTCCAGTTTCATAGTTGGTGATCAAGGGGGTAAGAACCTTTTCAGGAAGAGAAAACAATGTTGCTTTGAGGGACCAAGTGGTCTGCTAAAACACAAGATCTCTTTTTTGTTTCTTGATGCTTTGTTGACCTATAGCGTCTGTCTGGGATAGAGCAGACTGTTCCATTACTGCCCTGCCCCTAATGTCAAGTGCATATTGTAACATCCTGCTTTCATGAGCTTGCCAGTTGCTCTAGGGAAGAAATTCCCCTCTGCCCCCCCTCAGGCAGGCAAAGAAGGCCTCTCCCCACCTCCCTCTACTTCTGCTACTAAGTTGCAAGGAGATCAAGCTAGAAGCAAGGAAGTGGGATATGATGAGAACGCACAGGCCTGGACGCGTAGGAAATGCAGGGGCATTTCCTGCCCCCAATCGTCACTCCACTTCAGTAGAAGCCCCATACCCATCTCTGGATGGGCGTCTCTGTTGTAGCGGAAAAGGGTAGGACATCAGTAACTGGAAGAGGTTGGGGGAAGGGGATGAAAGAAAATGGGAGAAGGGACGGTTCATGGGACATAGGTTACTTCTCTGAACAAGGTTTCTTTATTTAGCTAAAAAAAAAAAACAAAAAAAAGCCTTAGTGAGTCCATGCTGTATGCCCAAACCAGTGTGGTGAGGCAGGAGTACAGGTGCCCCTTCTCCAAGCCTGGGATTCGAAGGCAGAGCTGCTTGCTGCTGGAGGTACTACAGTTAGCTCTAAAATAGTGCTTCCTCTATTGAGATGTGTTAGACTTGAAAACAAGCGGTCAAGGAGAATTAATAACGAGCATTCACTGAGCACTTGTTGTGTGCCAGGTCCTTGCATGCACAATATCTTGTGTAATCCTCAGAACAACCCCATGAGGTGGGTGTTTTTATCCTCATTTCACAGATGAGGACACCGAAGCAAAGGAAGCTGAAAGGACTTGTCCAGGGGTCACGCAGTTAGTAAGTGACAGAGCTGGCCTTTGAGCCAGGCCAAACTAACTTCAGAGCCCATACTCTTTCTCATAAACTCTACTGCCTTGGATAAAATTATAGCTTTTCTATTAGAAACAGGGAAATTCAAAACTGGTCTCTCTTGTCTTCTCCTTTAGCCCCTCCTCCTTCTCTCCTTTCCTATCAACGGACAACTCTTTTCCTCTCCTTCCTTCCCAGGGCTTTCCATTGCCTCCTGATTTATTCTTTTTTCCCCCTCCTTATCTTTGTCTAGCTGCTTACTTTTACGCCAAAGCAAACTTCAGCTGTTCTCTTCCCCTTGCCTCTCAGGCGTGTCCCCAAAGACAGCCTGGCTACCCCTGAGTTCCTAGGTTCTTGAAGCTCTCCATTTCTCACCTTCTTGAGCCCTCTGGGGCATAAGCCAGTAGCTCCCTTTGGTGCTTCTAATGACCCTTGTGTGGGCGCTGGGATCTCAATTTTTGCCTTCCACTTGGGAAGAGGAGCTGATCATTATGTCAACATCAATACCTCAAGGGTTTCATTTAAGACTCCAACAACTACAAAAACATCCAGGGGAGTGACCTGATTTTGAAATCCAAACCATTTTAGTGACTTTGGGTTAAAATCCAGGAACTGATATGCTCTGTGTTACTCCAGGCATGTTTTACCCTCCTATTTAATTAGATAGGACCTCTCTGTTCATGTCAGGCTTTGGCCCTGTCCTCAGACTCAGATTTGCCCCAGGGCTCAAGCACAGTTCAAAATCAGGGGATCACACTTAGTCCATACAACAATCCTGTAATATTATCCCCATTTTTCAGAGAAGGAAATTGAGGTTCAGAGAGATTAAGGAACTTGTCTCAATGGCAGTTGCACTGCTACTAAGTGGTAGAGTCAGATTTCAAGTTTATTTTTGCCTGACCTCAAAGCCTTTGTATATAGCACTGCCTTTGGGGGCCTGTCTACCTTTTAAGGAGTTTGCATTCTAGCTGAGACCAGGCCCACAACTCAAAAACTTATACACATTCCTGTGCGATTGTGTGTGTGCACAGGTGCCACACGTGTGTACACACGCGCACACAGACACACACATACACACACACATTCATCAAGTCTGCCTCTCTCCCACCTCTGCTCCCACCTCTTTCCCTGTCTGCCTTCTAACTACAAGAAAACCCTCGTGTCTTTTGAGTTTGGGGAAGAGGAGCCTGGTTGGGCTGGATGAGGTTACATTTAGCCTCAGACTCCACACTCCCTCTCTTACTTCAAAGGCAACCCCAGATTCTCTCAGTGGCATTCATGAATGCCTCTCCACAGGCAACCCATTACCCAGCCTCTAGTCAGGAAAGGACATGGGGCTTTGAGATTTCCTTCTGAATTTCTGACCACCTTCATCAGTTTTTGTGGCTAAGGCCAAACTCTTCAAGCTCTCTTCCTCTTCCCTCGCTTCTTTTCCCTGCCTCTACCCTGTGGTTCTACAGCATCTCACTCATTGGGTTTACCTTCTCCACCCCTGAATACATACTCTGTGGCCAGTCTAGCTCATTACAACTTTCTCCTTCCCTCGCTCTGCTGTGATCTTTTCAAAGAACTTCTGTTAACGTCAGTTCCTTTACCCACTATTTGAACTATACACCCTTACTTCCCCGTCACTCATCAGACTTCCTGTTGCTCTCTACTTGGACTTACTATAACAGCAACCATTTATGGAATGCCTACTGTGTGCTAGGAGCCACATGTTCATTAACTCTCATCCTCACAACAACCCTGTGAGCCACAGGTTATTGTCTCCAATTTACAGATGAGAAAATGGAGGCTCAAAGAAGCTGAGCAACTTATCAAACAGCCGGTAAGTACTGGGGCTCAGATTAGGACTCATGGGCCCCTCACCAAAGCCTGGGTCCCTTCCCCATTGCTATGCTGTATCCTCATCTATACTTCTCTCCAATCGAACCCCTCTTGTCTCAATTCTCCTCATTTCATTTTCTAAGTCCATGCATTCTGCTGTGCCATTCCCAACAGCTGGAACAACTTCCAAACAGCTAGAGGGGCACCCTCCTTCAGATCTCCAAACCATCAGTGACTCGAAGCTCAGCTTGAGTCTGCCTGCCTCCTTCAAGAAAATGGAAGTGCATGTTCCCAGATCTTCAACCCTGTTGGCTGGCCCTCTGCTGCCCACTGAGTGCACCATATTCCTCCACCTGCAGCCTCTATGCTGGTTGCACACCTGGTTTACCTTGTAATCATGGAAGGAAAACGGCACCTTGCTCTGCCCAACAGTCCCACCTCACCCTAACCCTGTGTGGCAGGAAATGTCATATGGAGAAGAACTTGGCCACCCTGAGCCTCGGGGGTCCCTCAAATCTTCCAGGGAATCTGGCCCTGTGGGGGATGAGGGAAACCCTTGGCCGAGAAAAAAAAGTGAGAGGGGGAGCAACTTTGAGCATGGGAAGAGGATAAGAGTTGGGGGCTGTAGACAGAGGCTAAGCAAGCTTGGCACCTGGCAGGAGAGGCCTCACCCCAGCACAGAGGATAAGCATGGAAGGGATCTAAGTGACTGAATGCTGAGACCAAGAAAGGCAGGACCTGGACCTCTCCCCAGCCCTCATTTCTGCCCCCGTGCCACACCAGCCCTCCTGGCCCACCTCCCTCAGCCCCCAGCCTCCTCACCTCCCCGACACTGCTACACCTGGTGGCTGCTGCCCTTTTCCAGAGAACGTCTGCAGGCGTCTCTGCCCTTTGCCACTAGGTATTGTCAGCCCAGCCCAGGGGAGGGACGAGTCCAGGGCTGGAGCCAGATATGGCCCACAGCCCAAGAGGAACCAGACAAACATGAACCAGCCCCACCTCTTCCCACACACAATCATTAAACAAGATTGATCCCCTGAGCTCCCAATGGGTTTGGAGAGACAGATCATATAGCCTGGAGTCAGTGCCCTGTCCCAGAGGAAGAGAGGCATCATTGTCACCCATGTGCCCATATTTATCCCATCTGGTCGGCAGTTTGAGCCTACCAGCCGCTCTGCGGGAGAAAGATGTGGCAATCTGCTTCTGTAAAGATTACAGTCTTGGAAACCCTATGAGGCCATTCTACTCTGTCTTATAGGGTCACTCTGAGTCGGAGTAGACGGGATGGCAACGGATTTGGTTTAGAGAATTCCTGTAGCGAGTGTCTGATAAACTTGGTACAAGGCAAAACTGGACCTGAGATCATCAACAGCTTTCAGCCTTCCTCCACCCCCTGAAGCTGGCCTCAGGTAGATCTAAGTGTGGGCAAGCTGCAGAGAGGGGTCCTGCACTAGGTGCCATGCTTTCTAGCTTTGAACCTTTAAAATTACATGACTATCAGAAAAAAGCTATGGGCGAGGTCTACTGGCACCTGAGATCAAGGTGGGGAATGACAGTGCTTCCTACCCATATGGTAGTACCAACGTACCCTTTGGCCCCCTGCTTATTGTCTGTGTCCTGAATGACTGGGAATGGACCAAAGTATTTCCCATCCCATCCCAGAGCCCTAACACCTCCTCAGAAATTGCCTTCCATCCTGGGGGCCAAGGTAGTTAAACCACAAAGTATATCTTGTGCAGCAACAAATCTTGGCAATCATTAAGGTAAACAGGGAATGTCAACCATTAACTGAGGGATCAGTCTAATTTCAAGGTCTCCACACTGAGGGCTTAGCTGAACATGAAGACGCTGCTATTTCTAAAGCCTGAGTGGCAGCAAACGAATAAGTGAAGTCAGCAGACACCAGGCCCTCTGCCTTCTGCTCGTCACCCAGTTTGTGCTCACTGCCAGAAAGATAACCAGAGCCTGAGCCTCCCTTGACCAAACTCAGGCATATCAATACATCAACCAAGTCTTTACTGGACACCTACTGAGTACCTAGCCTAGGGCTACATGCTGGGGGTAGGCAGCAGGGGAGGGGAAAACATGCCAGCTGTTCTTAAGGAATTTATCAATTTTCTGAGGAGACAAGGCCAAGACCCAAGAAATAATCATGGAAAATATCAGTGTATGTTAAATTATGTGATTCCAACTTTGACTGCTGAGGGAGTTCAAAGAAGGGGAAGATAAGAGTAAACTGAAGTAATCAGGGAAGGCTTCCTAGAAGAGGTGAGGTTTAAGTGGAGAAGTAAAGGATGGGTAAGATGTGAAAAGGGGAAGTGTAGGGTTAGCATTCCAGGGAAGAGGAACAATGTGAGTAAAGGCACAGAGGTAGGAATGAGCAAGACATGTCTAGGAGACAATAAGGAGGCAGGACTATGTTGGGGAGCTGCAGAAGATATGATCAGTTAGGTAGGGGGCTCAGAGTATGGAAGACATTTAAAGTCAGGTAGAAAATTCCTGAGGAGCCCTGGTTAAGTGCAGTGGTTAAGCACTTGGCTGCAAGCCAAAAGGCTGGCAGTCCAAACCCATCAGCTGCTCCACAGGAGAGAGATGTGGCAATCTGCTTCTGTAAAGGTTACAGCCTTGGAAACCCTATGAGGCCATTCTACTGTGTCTTATAGGGTCCCTATGAGTCGGTAATTGACTGGATGGCAATGGACTTAGTTTAGAGAATTCCTTTAGTGAGTGTCTGGTAAACTTGGTACAAGGCGAAACTGAGCTAGATCCTGTGGAGGACAGACTGAATGCTATTCTTTGGTATTTTGCAATTCCTGCTGAGAATAGAGCTTGGGTAGATAATAAGGACTAACTAGCATTCTTTGAGTACTTTAATGTGTAAAAGGCAGTGCTCAAAGTACTTTGCACCTATTATCTTGTTTGATTCTCAAAATGACCCTACTAAGTAGGCACTGTTAATATTCCCAGGTTACAGGAGAATTAAGGCACAGAGAGGTTAAGTGACATAACTGAGGTCACCCAGCTAATAAGTAACAAAGTTAGTTTTGAGCCCAGGAGTCCCTGGGTGGTACAAATTGTTAACGTGCTCAGCCGCACATTAGGCCGGAGGTTCGAGTCCACACAGAGGCACCTCAGAAGAAAGGCCTGGCAATCTACTTCCCAAAAACCAGCCATTAAAAATAAATAAATTTAAAACATTATTTGAACCCAAGCAGTCTGGCTCCAGAACTTGTTTGCTTAACCACTACATCACAGCCCATAAGCTCCAGTCCCACTGAGAATCTGAGTAAGGAATGGTCCCTAACCCTGGAAGGCTCTAAGCTAATAGGAGAGATGAGACATGCATCTGAGCACTACAACAAGGGAATATGTTCTAAATGTCATATGCAGATATGAGGCACCAGAAGGTGTTCAGACATACGAGAAAATATTAGATTTAATGGAAGAGGCCAAGTTGGACTTGGGTCGTTAAGAAGATGGAGGGGCCAAGCATTCCAGGCGACATGAAGCTGTGTGATTAGCGAATGGTAGGCAGACCTGTTTGACCAGAAGAGAGCTCCTATATTGGAGCTCCTAGGAAGGGAACTACAGGTCAATATTAGTGTGTACTCATTGTTCCTTGGAGTCCTGACAGAGTTTCTTTGGGGTGCTTGCAGTTCTAGGCTACCAGAAGTCTATTTGAGTAGTTTTTAGCTGAATAAGAAAATACTATTGCTAGAATCAACTTGTCCACTGCCTGTTTACTGCTACTTGAGCACAACTTCTGGACGGGATGGTGCTGCTGCTAGAGAAAGAAAAGGTGAGGAGAGGGAAGGTGGGAGGGGAGGGAAAAAGGAGAGGCAAGGAGGAAAACTACTACAGTGAACAAAGTAAATCTATTTCTTCCTGGGAAGCAGCTGGATTTAGCTTCCACTTTGATTCCTCAGCAGACCTTCTTCTTACAGTGGATGTTTTGGGGGAATATTTTAAAGTTTTATGTCAGTCTGTTTATTTCCTAGGATTCACTCAGGGAGATCGTCATTAGATCTTGAGACAAGCAAAATAAGAGACCCTAAACATATGTCTGCTGCCTCCAGCATGGCTCAAACATGGAGCTCCGACATGGCTTTCACTACTCCTGTTCTACTCAAGACCAGGACAGTTGACAGAGGAAATTTAGCACATTCTCCAAGAGCACGTCTCACCAGCAATATCCGTCATAGTTCAGAGGCTGAGGGCTCATAAACAGAATCAGCAGCCTGGTGAGCATTACATCATGGAGTAGTGCCGGCTGCCTCAGCACAGCAATCTTGAGGCTTTCTTGGATGGCATGCAGCAGCACTCCCTCACGTGTGCAGTCTTTCAAGTCATCCCTGGGACTCATTATCGAACAAAATGTGGCATTTTGTATGGCTTTTTATCAATGAGACACCATTGCTGTATGGCTCAGAAATCAGAAAGGACAGCTTCCAATATAAATGTTGCTCATGACACACAGGCAAAAACTTCCCAAATGGGTCCATAGAATTAAGGAAGTGGCCAACTCTGAAAATCTGCAGAACATTTCAAAAGTTCCCGCCCCAGCTCAGGTTGTGGAAGGTTATGCAAACTGTTCCCAGTCAGGGCTGCTCCGGAAAGATGAAAGTGGTCCTGTGTTCATAATTGGTAGTTTTTCACAAATCCTTCTTGAAAGGCCACATAATTATATGAATGAACATGTGCCCCTGGAATTCATATTCTCAGAAGAAGCCAACTACAGGGAGTTATCATTATTTTTCCAAGGGGTTTTCTGAAGAACTGTACCTATATATTGCATCAATTCACTTGACAGTTGGATGTATACCTTTTGCTCTAAGGACAGTGGGGAACGGGGAACAAAAACAAAATTATTACAGCCTTCCCCCACAAAAACCCAGCTGTATGAAATATCCTAAAACCAGCTTCACATAGTCAGGATGGTACACTCATTCTGCCAGTATTAAAGTCTAAAGGTGATGTGATGCTTCTTGGTGCATATAGACTTACTGGGAATAAGGCCCTTAAGCAACATCACATCCACTCACTGCAATTTGGAATTCATTTTGCCCCTGTTCTTGTGTTTTATGAAGACCCTAATTCCTGGAGTTTGAGCAATGGTACTATACTTCACTGATGTCTCATCACTGGATTAATAGAGGGTGTGCTTGCAAAAGACTCCAGAAAGTTCCACATCCTTTCACTAGACCAGGTAGCCAAGTGAAATGGGGAGTTGGGCTCCTGTCTTAATGTTACTGATATTCAACCCATACAGCTTGATGTCCACTTCCTGCTCTTTCTGATCTTGGGGGTATAATGAGAATTGTAGGACCTATGAAGTGGCACAGGGTTATAAAGTTCCCAGGATGAATCCCATCCTGGAATTTTACCCAAGGTGGACTAGAGGTAGTGTTCTTCTAATAGAGCAAGTCTGGGCAGCCAACCAGGTGAGTTGATGCCCTGCCCATTAAGCATTTAACATTTCCTTCCAGTTTTTTTTTCTTTGTATGTACACTCATCATTGAAATCATATTGCGTATACAGGAGATTTTTTTCCCACAGGATCCTTTTCCAGGTCTTCCAGACAGAAATCTACTGGTCCATCATCCACCCCCTCAAACTGATGATCCAATGATGAAACACGTAAACCAGGCCCTAAATAGAAGACCTGGTGCTGTCCTTTTCTGTTAAAAAAAACTTTGGACTCCCTTGCCCTCCCTGACAGCCACATTTGCCAACAATAACACCATGGATGCCTCATCTAGGATCCCCCTGCCTCGGTGATAACAACCATATACCTGCTACTTCTCTGAACCACTCAGCAGTACCCGGTCAATGCCTTGGGGAGTGCCAGGCTGCTGATGACACCCTGCAAGCCAAGGCGCCTGCTGACAAGCACTGTTCACAGGAGGGAGGGTGGACTGTCCAGGAAAACCCAGGTGGTTTTCCTCCTACTCCACCTGCCCCATCCAACCCTGCAGCAAATTAGAGGACAGATTTCCTAGGCTCATTCAGGGATTCCTGGACTCTAAGCCTCACCAAGGTGGATTCCAGCACCTGGTCCGGGGAGAGAACTATGGGCCAGAGGGAAATCCGTAAGAGCTTAACCTTAACCCCCATCCATATTGCTTTGTGCCTTCCATAGAGCCAACTCAGCTCCATCCTCAGCCTATAAAGCGGGGAGTGAGAGAGATTCAAGGGGAAGATTGGATCCAGTCCTGTATGTCTTCTTTAAACCACCATATTACTCCCTGCAACAGGCTCTGAACACCATATGAAAGAGGGGCTCTAATAACCTGAGGTCCCTGAGTGGCACAATGGCTTGCACTCAACTACTAACCTAAAAGATTGCCTATTCAAACCCACCTAGCAGTGCCACAGAAGAAAGGCCTGGCAATCTGCTTCCGTAAAGATTACAGCCAAGAAAACCTATGGAGCAGTTCTCGTGGGGTTGCCATGAGTTGGGATCCACTCGATGGCAACAGGTTTGGTTTTGGTTTTTCTAATACACCCTCATCCTTCACAGCCTTCATTCTAAACTACTCTTCTTAATTTTATTTTATTTTATTTTTATTGTGCTTTAGGTGGAAGTTTACAGCTCAAGTTAATTTCTCATACAAAAATTTATACACATATTGCTTCGTGACATTAGTTGCAATCCCCACAATGTGACAGCACACTCCCCCTTTACACCCCAGGTCCCCTGTGTCCATTCAAGCAGTTCCTGTCCCTTCCTGCCTTCTCATCGTGACTCCGGACAGGAGCTGCCCATTTGGTCCCATGTTATCTGATTGAACTAAGAAGCACACTCCTCACGTGTGTTATTTTTTGTTTTATAGTCCTGTCTAATCTTTATCTGAAGAGTGAGTTTAGGAATGGTTTTAGTTCTGGGTTAACAGAGCCTCCAGAGGCCATAGTTTCGGGGGTTCCTTCAGTGTCTGTCAGACCATTAAGTCTGGTCTTTTTACATGAATTTGAGTTCTGCTCTGCACTTTTCTCTACTCCGTCCAAGACTCTGTTGTGTTCCCTGTCAGGGTGATCATTGGTGGTACTCTTCTTAATCTGTTCCTTGCGTCTGAACAGGACAATCCTGCTCCCAAGTCTTCCAACCAAAGATTTTGTCTCCCTTCTTCTATTTCCACTCTTGTCTTGCTGTTTAATTGAAGATTATGATTCTTTTCTATGGCTTTGTTGCCCTGGGTCTCCTGAGTTGAAAATCTCTTCTAGTTGAATGTCCCTCCTCCCTCTGCTTACCCCAGAAGCAGACACATCCAGAATAAGGACTCCACAATCTACAGGGCCCCTGCTCTGAGGAGGCCTCCAACTTGGTTATGTTTTCCTCCTACAAAAGACAAGAATTTTTGAGCTACTTCATTGTCTACTAGGAAATGGGTGTTCAGTGGCACAGGACTTGCCAGCATGAGGATGCTTTCCAGAACGTCAAGCAGTTATTGATTTCTGAGTTTGAGTTAGTGCTTCATGATAAACATAAACTGCTCTTTCTCACTATTGACGTCTCACCTCACAGAGTCAGGGCTGGGCTGGACTGAGTCACAGAATACACTGAGGTTTGGCTTATTTCTAGGGAACAAGATTGTCTACAGAACTGAGCTACACGCGTTGATAAAGAAGCCCTCACTGTTATCATGTGAGTCACAAGAACTTCCACAACTACTTCAAAATGCACCTATGATTAAAACTTATCACAAGCTTTTTTGGGGGCTCTTTTCAAAGGATTAACCTACACTCTAAAATTATGTGGCCACATATGCAGCATTGAATTATTTTGCTCAGTTTTAATGATAAGTTTGTCTTTAAGCCTGGAAGAGCAATTTCTGATGTTGGTGCCCTGAGCTGGTTGCCACTTCCAGTTCCAGACTCTGCTGTAGCCCTTACACTGCAAGACTGGATGTCAGAAGACGTTCATAACCTACCTCTTCAGGGTGCTCAAAGCCACCAAACATAGAGTGGGATTCCCAAAAGGGATGGTATCTTTTTTTTTTAAATAATATTTTATTGTGTTTTTGGTGAAGGTTTACATAGCAGTTTCAAATGGGATGGTATCTTAAACTGGGCTTCTGCCCTCCCTCTTTCCCTTTTTAGCTGAGTTGTTTCCCCCCCTCCCCAAAATTTTATTTGATATTTAGTTGAAAAGAATATTTAAAAACAAATAGACTTTATTTTTAATTTTTTAAATTGTGATTTAGGTGAATGTTTACAGAGCAAATTAGTTTCTCATTAAACAATTAATACACGTATTGTTTTGTGACACTGGTTGCCAACCCTGTGACATGTCAACGCTCTCCCCTTCTCTACCTTGGGTTCCCCATTTTCATTCTTCCAGCTTTCCAGTCCCCGCCTGCCTTCTTGTCCTTGCCCCTGGGCTGGTGTGCCCATCTAGTCTCGTATACATGGTTGAATTATGTGTGCTATTGTTTGTTTTACAGGCCTGTCTAATATTTGGCTGAAGGGTGAACCTCAGGAGTGACTTCAGTACTGAGTTAAAAGGGTGTCCGGAGGCCACACTCTCGGGGTTTCTCCAGTCTCTACTTACTTACTAGTAAGTCTGGTCTTTTCTTGTGAGTTTGAATTTTGTTCTACATTTTTCTCCCACTCTGTCCAGGACCCTCTATTGTGATCCCTGACTTTATTTTTTAGAGCAGTTTTAGGTTTTCAGAAGATCGAGCAGATAGTACGGATAGTCCTCATATACCTCCTCTCTCCTCCACTCACAGTTTCCCCTATTATTAATATCTTGCGTTAGTGTGGTACATTTGTTACGATTGATGAACCAATATTGATATAAACAAACAAACAAAAACAACAAACCCATTGTTGACCCTATAAGACAGAGTAGAACTGCCCCATAGGGTTTCCAAGGAGCGGCTGGTGGATTCAAACTGCCAACCTTTTGGTTAGCAGCCGAGTTCTTAACCACTGTGCTACCAGGGCTCTGATATTGATACATCATTATTAAAAAAAAAGTCTATGGTTTACATTAGGATTCATTCTTTGTGTTGTATAGTTCTATGGGTTTTGACAAATGCATAATGTCATGTGGCCACCATTACAGTAGCATACAGAATAGTTTCACTGCCCTGAAATCTCCTGTTCTCCACCTATTCATACCTCTCCCTCTTCTCCCTCTCCCCAACCTGCTGGCAACCACCAATCTTTTTACTAGTTCCATAGTTTTGACTTTTCCAGCATGTCATGTACTTGGAATCATACAGTATGATGCCTTTTCAAACTGGCTTCTTTCACTAAGCAATATGCATTTAAGTTTCCTCCATGCCTTTTTGTGGCTTAATAACTCATTTTTTATGGCTGAATAATATTCCATGGTATGGATATACCATAGTTTATCCATTCATCTTTTGAAAGACATATTGGTTGCTTCCAGTTTTTGGCAATTGTGGATAAAACTGCTATAAACATTTATATGCACGTTTTCTGTGGACACGAGTTTTCAGTGCATTTAATACCCAAGAGCGTGATTGCTGGATCATATGGGAAGCCTATGTTTAGCTTTGTAAGAAACTGTCAAACTGTCTTCCAAAGTGACTGCACCATTTTGCATTCCCACTAGCAATGCATGAGAATTTCTGTTGCTGCACATCCTCACCAGCACCGGTGTTCTCAGTGTTCTGGAGTTCAGCTATTTTAATAGGCATGTAGTGGTATCTCATTGTGGTTTTGATTTGCAGTTCCCTGATGACATTTGGAAGGTCCCTAGGTGTCGCAAATGATTTGTGCGCAACTGGTAATCTAAAGGTTGGTGGTTTGAACCCAACCAGAGGTACCACAGAAGAAGGGCCTGGCAATCTGCTTCTGTTAAGATTACAGCCAAGAAAACCTTATGGAGCAGTTATACTCTGTAACACATGGTGTTGCCATGAGTGGGAATCGACTTGACAGCAATGGGTTTGATTTGGTTTTGCTTTAATGACCTTTGATGCTGTTAGCTAAGTTTTTTGAAAGACATTTCTACACTTGCCATCTACATGTCTTCCTCTCGCATTCACTCTTAGATTCCACTTCCAACCTGCCTTCTGCCTCCATTCTTCACTTCACTGAAACAATTTTCACGAGGTCACTTTGTTGCTAAATCCAATGGACACCCCTCAGCACTAGTCTTACTGGACCTCTCTGAGGTGTTTGATCCAGTTGACCACTCCCACCTTCTTGAAACTTTCTTCTCCTTTGATTTTTTTCTTTTTATATTAACATTTTAATTTTTGTTGATTATACTAGTAATGCATGTTATTTATAGAAAAATCTGGAAAATACAAAAAGAATAATAAGGATAAAAATAAAAGTGGTTTGGAACACCACCACCCAGAGATATCCATTACTGACAGGAGTGAAACCTTACAGTAGTCTTTCAATGAAAAATATATACATATTTTTAAAAATAAAATTGTCATAATACGATATATATTATTTTGTATACTGCTCTTTTCACTTGCCATTATATCATGATCATTTTAGACTGTCATGGACTATTCCTCTAAAACATGATTTTTAATGGCTGCATAATCTCTTTTGATTTTTGTTATATTTTTCTCTACTTCTGTCTCTCTTATCTCTCGGACTGCTCCATGCTTTCCTCTTACTCTTCTCCTTCAGTATTGATGCTCTTTAGGGTTCCATTTTTTTTGTTCTCTGTTCTTCTCACTTTTCAAACGCTTCCTGAGCAGTGTCATCCACCTCCATGGCTTTGACCACTGATAGCTCCAAGTCTGTATCTTTAGGCAAGACCTCACTCCTGGTCTCTAAATATGTATATTGGATGTCCAACTCATCTCTTCTGCTTCTAAATCTGCTGCTCCTCCAGTGTTCCTTTATCCCATTGAATGGTATCACATCCACTCAATTGTCTAAAGCCGAGAATCTGGGGAGTCAGCATTGGCTGCCCCTCTTGCTCACCCTCCCACCACTCTATATTCAATAAATAACTATATCCTTTAGGTTCTATTACCTCATATCTTTTGACTCCTTCCCTTCATTTCTACTCTACTTCCACCACCTTAGTACAAACTCCAATAATTTTTTCAACTGGATCAGTAAATCTGCTTCCTAACTGTCTCCCACCTCCATTCATGGCTCCTTCCAATCCATTCTCCAAACTATCTTCAGTCATCTTTCTAAAATGTGTATCTGATCATGCCACTCCCATGCTCAAAATCCTTCATTGGCTCCTCACTGCCTTTAGGATAAAATCTGTCTATAACATCTTTTTCCAATTTCTTTTCCAACTCTTATTCATTCTTCAAAACAGCTTATATGCTCTGCCCTTCACATATAAAGGCTGAAGAACGGTAAGAAGTAGCCAGCGGCCTTTTGTACTAAATTCAGGAGTTTAAGTTTTATTCCCTTCACTTTCTCTACCCTTCTGTTTCTCTTCTACCCTGTATATCTCTATGATAGCACCTATCATAGTCCACTGTATTGTCTTTACTTGTGTGTCTCCTCCATTATACAAGATATTTTTTTTATTTTATAATTTATTTTATTTATTTTGTTGTTGTCATAGTTGAGAATATACACAGCAAAACATACACCAATTCAACAGTTTCTACATGTACAATTCAGTGGACAAGATACTTCTTAAGGGCAGGGTCCATTCATCTCTGTATCAGCACTTATGTACCTGGCACATAGTAGGTGTTTAGAAAAAGCTTGATGAATGATGAATGGATGAATGAATGAAGGTGGCCAACAAGGAAATGACTTGAGGTCTTCAAGTTGTCCTTAACCTATCAACATGAGAATGCAGTCCTTTTTTTTTTTTTTTTTTTAAATCTTAGCCATACCTCAGATAGCACTTCCAGAATTGGAATGATCTTCATAGCAGCCTTAGCTAAAAAACTGTGTTCAAAATGGCCTGGAACATACCTTGCTAGTGAGAGACAATAAAGGTGTGTCACACATGCCAACCTACTTGGCCTGGATCTCCCATCAGTTACTCACTCTTCCAAGGGAAATAATCCTGGGACCTCAGTCAAGAATCCCTTTCCAGGGAAAGATTACTTTCTGGATCATGGTAGCTTCCTTTTACAAATGGCTCCAAAGAGCTTCTGCTTCCACTTCCTCGCCTTTTCAGCACCAGTCACTGCTCTCTCCAGCCACTTGTAACCCACTGGCTGGGGACAATTGGTCTGCATTGACCTTAGCTGATTTTAAAGCATGTGTAGGCAAGAATCTTATCTGAGCTGTCACCATTCCTACCTCATCACCCTCAGGAAGCAAACTGAGAAGTTGAAAGGGCAGTGAAAATTACCAAGGTTGAAGATTGGCCAACAGTTTCCCAGCTTTCTCTTCTCTCAACATGTCACTCCATGTTGAGCAACAGGAGTTGGTCTTGCTGAATTACTAATGAGACGATATCTCAAGACTTGGCTCCACAGTTTTCATTCCATTTCATTTCAACAAATATTTGTTAAGGACCTATTGCACACCAGGAACTGTGATAGGGACTTTGGAGGATACAAAGATGAATGAGATAAGTCTCAATAGTTGTTAAAATAACTAGACCTAATGCAAGGTAAGTGAAATAAGTGTTGCAGAGGTATAAGCAATATGCTGTGGGAACACAAGGTGAAAAAAGGAAGAAGGATGGGAACTCATGTTTACTAAATACCTATCTATGGCAAAGAGGAGCCCTGGTGGTGCAGTGGTTAAAGCACTTGGCTGCTAACCTAAAGGTCTGCAGTTTGAATCCACCAGCTGCTCCACGGGAGAAAAATGTGGCAGTCTACTCCTGTAAAGGTTTACAGCCTTGGAAACCCTATGGGGCAGTTCTACGCTGTCCTATAAGGTTGCTATGAGTCAGAATCGACTCGACGGCAACCGGTTTGTTTTTTGTTTTTGTCTTTTGGTTTATCTATGGCAAGTCCTGTCACATATATTATCAGATAAATTAATTTTGACTAAGGAAATCTGAGAAGTCTTCATGCACTAGGACATTTGATTTGGGCCTTGAATGGTGCATAAGAATTGAATAGGAGGAACATCAATGGAAGAATATTCAAGGTTGAGAGAACAGTACTTAAAAAGGCAACAGGCCATGAAAGTGCATGACCTGTTTAAGGAATACAAAACATTGGGCATGGCTGGACCATGGGGTATAAAATGGTAGTATGGGAAATGAGGCAAGCAAACAGGGGCTGGTGCCAGATTTTGGAGTTTTAATGTCTGGCTTGGATATCTGAATTTTATTTAGCAGGCAATGAGGAACCACTGAAAGCTTTTCAATGAGGGGAATGACAAGACAGAAATGATGCTTTGGAAGATTAACTTGGCAAGATGAACTGGGGATGGGATAGACTAAAGGTAGCAAAGTAGGTAGGAGGTTGTGTTAACAATCAGGCATTAATTATAAAGATTTGATCTAGGCAATGGTGATGAAAAGAGGTTACAGATTCAACAAGACTTCAAGAGGCAATACCGTGTAGTTACAAAATACACTGGACTGGGGCTCCAATAGCCCTGGGTTCCAATCCTGATTTCCACTTACAGGCTGTGTGGCTTTACCTTTCAAGGGCACATTTTCTTTTCAGAAAAAGGTGAAGCTCTCCTGAGAATATGTCCTAGAGAAATAAGAGCCATCACATGAATAGACCTATGCACACCCATGTTCATTGCAGCATTATTCACAACATCAAAAAGATGGAAACAACCTAAGTGCCCATCAACAGAAGAATGGATAAACAAATTATGGTACATACACACAATGGAATATTATGCAATGATAAAGAACAATGATGAATCTGAGAAACATCTCACAACATGGACGAATCTGGAGGGCATTATGCTGAGTGAAGTACGTCAATCACAAAAGGACAAATAAACTGTATGAGACCACTATTATAAAAACTCAAGAAAAGAAAGAAGGAAACAATCTTTGATGGTTACAAGGGAGGGGAAGGGTGGGGAGAGAAAAACACTAACTAGACCGTAGATAAGTGGTAACTTTGGTGAAGGGTGAGACAGTACACAATACTGGGAAAGTCAGCACAACTTGACCAAGGCAAAGTCATAGAAACTTCACAGACACATCCAAACTCCCCGAGGGACCGAATTACTGGGCTGAGGGCTGAGGACTATGGTCTTGGAGGACATAGAGCTCAGTTGGCATAACATAGTTTATAAAGAAAGTATTCTACATCCGACTGTGGTGAGTAACATTGGTCTTAAAAGCCGGCGAGCGGCCATCTAAGATGCATCTACCGGTTCCATCTGGCTGGAGCAAAGGAGAATGAAGAAAATCAAAGACACAAGGGAAAGATTAGTCCAAAGGACTAATGCACCGCAACTACTACAGCATCTACCAGACTGAGCCCAGAATAACTAGATGTTGCCTGGCTATCACCACCAACTGCTCTGACAATAGAGAGTCCCAGACAGAATGGGAGAAAAATGTAGAACAAACTTCAAATTCACACACACACAAAAGACCAGGCTGCTGGTCTGACAGAGACTAGAGAAACCCCAAGAGTATGGCCCCCAGACACCCTTTTAACTCAGTACTGAGGTCACTCTCGAGGTTTACCCTTCAGCCAAAGATTAGACAGGTCTATAAGGCCAACATGCGAGGAACGTGCTTCATAGTTCAATCATGTTTGCGAGACTAATGGGCGCACCAGCCCAAAAGCAAAGACGAGAGGGCAGAAAGGGACAAGAAAACTGAACTAATGGAAACGGGGAAACTGGAGTGGAAAAGGGGAGAGTGTTGGCACATCTTGGGGTTGGCAACCAATGCCACAAAACAATTTGTGTATCAATTGTTTAATGAAAAACTAATTTGCTCTGTAAACTTTCACCTAAAGTACAATTTAAGAAAAAAGAAAAGAAAAAGGTGACGCTTGGAGAAATAAGGACTCTCACAGCTCTATTGGTCTCTGATTCAGGTTAAGTCACTTGCCCAAAATCAAAGAACCAGGATTTGGGCCCAACCAGTCACATCTTTAGCGTCAGTGTGCTTAACCACCGCACTACATTGACATGTATATGGGAATAATCGACCAGTAAGGAGCCCTGGTGGCGCAATGGTTAAGAGGTAGCCTGCTAACCGAAAGGTTAGCGGTTTGAACCCACCGGTGTCTCCAGGGGCGAAGAAACCTGGCGATCTGCTCCCATAAAGATTACAGCCTAGGAAACCCGATGGGGCAGTTCTACTCCATTATATAGGGTCACTCGATGGCACACAACAACAATTGACCAGTGGAGTCCCTGGGTGGTGCAAACGGTTAACGCACCCAGCTGTTAACTGAAAGGTTGGAGGTTCGAGTCTACCCAGAGGTGCCTTGGAGGAAAGGCCTGGAGATCTACTTCCGAAAAATCAGCCGTTGAAAACCCTATGGATCACAGTTTTACTCTGACACACGTGGGGTTGCCATGAGTCGGAATCAACTCGACGGCAACTGATAATTGATTAGCTGACTAGGAGAATGGAGTTCCTATTAATAGCAATAGTGGAGTCAAAGAGGGAAGCTGGCCTTGTGGGGAGAGATGATGTTTCAGACATGACGAGTGTGAGGTGCTAGTGAAACATCTAGTTAACTGTTGAAAGGGTGGGATAGCTGTTCTGGAGAGAGGCAAGGGTCGGAGATTTCAAAAGCCTGGAGCCCTGGTGGCGCAGTGGTTAAGAGCTCAGCTGCTAACCCAAAGGTTGGCAGTTCAAATTCACCAGCCTCTCCCTGGAAACCCTATGGGGGAGTTCTACTCTGTCCTATAGGGTCGCTATGAGTCAAAACCGACTCGACAGCACCTAACAACATCAAAAGCTTCAAGGCTATACTTAAGCTATGCAGTAAAAGGAAGTGAGTATAAGAGAGCAAAGAGAAAAGAACCATGGGAAGTGAGAAAAGGAAAAAAAGACAAGGAAGGAACAACTGCCAGTGAACTTAAACAAGCTACTTCCATTTTCTGGCTCTTTAGTCTCCTCATTTGTAAAATGAGGGGGTTGGAATAAATGAGCTCTGTAAGGCTTTTAGCTCTGACATTGTATGCATAATGAGAGAAGATAGAAGAGAGCAGACACCATGGAAACTGAAGGAGGGAGTTTCTAAAAGAAGGTTTTAAGAGGTCACTTGCATCCAATGCTGCAGAGGTGTCAGAGACTGAGGACTTAGATGAAACCACTGCATTTAGCAATTCAAAAATCTTCTCTAAGGTAAGACTCTCTCCCTCCCTCTCATGCCACTAATTTTCTGTGCCCTTTAAATGTGAACATTCTGCAAGATTCAAATCTTTGCCCTTCACAGAAACTCAGTCACTCTCCCAGATCAACTGTCACCTCTTAAGATGAATCAGAAGTCTCTGGTTCATACCTTCTTTTTGCACTTCAACTCACATGCCCAACTGCCTACTGGACATTTCCAGGAGCCCTGGTTAAGCACTTGACTGCTAACCGAAAGGTCAGTGGTTCAAACCCACCAGCCGCTCCATGTGGCAGTCTGCTTCTGTAAAGATTACAGCCTTGGGAACCTTATGGGGCAGTTCTATTCTGTCCTATGGGGTTGCTATGAGTCAGAATCTACTCAACGGCACACAACAACAGCAACTGGACTTTTCCACCAGTCACTGAAATTTAGCTTACAGTAAAAATAATAATATTAATAATAATAGCTAACGTTTATTGAATACTTATTCTGTTTTAGGTGCTTCCTGTGCTAAGCATATCACATAGTTTATCTTCTTTACATCTTACAACAACACTACGAGGTAAGTATTTTATTATTCCCATTTTGCAGATAAGGAAACTGAGGCTCAGAGATGTTAAATAATGTGCCCAAGGTAACACAACTGGAGTGTTGCAGTGCCAAGATTCTTCTTGATTCCAGAGCCCAAGAGCTTAATAGTTTCACTATGATCAATGTAAAATGATCATCTTTATTTCCTAAACCAGCTCATCTCCCTTTACTTCTCTGTTTTTGTTTCCTTCTCCTCCAACATCTTGCCACTGTCTTAGAACAGGCCCTCAGCCCCTCATGCTCAGACAATTATGGAAGTTTCTCAGCTGGTCTCCCCACTTGCAGTTTTATCCTTCCAGTTCTGGACATGAGACCAACCTGGCTTCAAAACAACTCTGAAGGCTTCCATTATCTACATTGCAGAATAAAGTCGAAACTCCCAACATAACTAAAAGTTCCCCTTCACAATCTAAGCACCCTGCACTTTTAGCTGCATAGAACCATTAAAGAGCCAAAAGTCATTGCTGTCTAGTTGATTCCAACTCACAGGGATCCTACAGGACAGAGTAAAACTGCCCCATAGGGTTTCCAAGGATGTAATCTTTACGGAAGCAGACTGCCACATCTTTCTCCTGTGGAGTGGAGAGGGGTTCCAACTGCCGACCTTTCGGTTAGCAGCCGAACGCTTTAACCACGGCGCTGCCAGGGCTCCTACTGAACCATTAATCATCCCCAAACAGGACATAGGCAATTCACATCTGCGTGCTTTTGCCCATGTTTTCCTCTACCTGGAATGCCCTCCCCACCCTTCATCAGAAGAATTTCTACTCGTCTTTCAAATCCCAGCTCCAGTGTCATTTCTTCTGTGAAGGCTTTTCAGATTCCCAGCCCCTTCTTCTGACAGAAATGATGCTCCCTCCTCTGTGCTCCCAGATTTCTATGTCTGTCTCCTACTACACTGTGAGCACCTTGGGGATAGTGACCATGTCATGTTTCTCTTCAAAGCCCCAACAACCAAGGCACCCAATTGCTGAAATTAAATTTTTTTCTGTTTTATTTTTTATTTATTTTGTTGTTGTTGAGAATATACACAGCAAAACATACACCAATTCAACAGTTTCTACATGTACAGTTTAAGTGGCATTGATTACATTCTTCTGGTTGTGCAATCATTCTCCCCCTCCTTTTCTGAGTTGTTCCTCCCCCATTAACATAAACTCACTGCCTCCTAAGGTTCCTATCTAATCTTTCAAGTTGCTGTTGTCAATTTGATCCCTTATAGATAGTTATTAAAAGAGCATAATGCTCAAGGCAGACCTTTTTTACTAGTTAAGGTAAACTATTGTTTGATTTTAAGAAGACTTCAGGGGATATTTTTGGTTTAAGGTTTAAAGATTATCTCAGGGCAATAGTTTCAGGGGTTATTCACCCTCTATGGCTCCAGGAAGTCTGGATTCTATGAGAATTTGAAATTCTGTTCTGCATTCCTCCCTCCCACTCTTCCTTTTGATCAGGATTCTTCTACGGGATCTTTGATCTAAATGTTCAGTAATGGTGGCTGGGCACCATCCAGTTCTTCTGGTCTCATGACAAAGGAGGCAGCTGTTCATGGAGGCAATTAACCACACATTCCATATCCTCTTCCTATTCCTGACTCTCCTTCTTCCTCAGGTGAATAGAGACCAGTTGTGTCTTGGATGGCTGTTTCCAAGCTTTTAAGACTCCAGGCACTATGCAAAGAACTAGGAGGTAGAACAAAAGCGCTAAATACATTGTCAGGCCAATTAACTGGGATGTCCCATGAAACCATGACCCTAGATCTGCAAACAAAGGAACCAAATCCCATGAGGTGTTTGATTGTACATAAGCAGCCACAGCAGCTATTCTTTTTTTTTTTTGTCATTGTTGTAAATATAACTATCACACAACTTTTGCCAGTTCAACTTATTACAGGTGTAAAACTTATTGACAGAAATTACAATAATTGACCACACAACCCTACCCTTAATCAATGCGATTTTTCCATGACTGTTAGCTCCCCTTTTCTCGCTCCCTCCTGCCCCTGGTAACCACTAATAAACTTTGGTCTCTATACGTTTGCCTTTTCTTGTCTTTTTGTATGAGTAAGTTCATACAATATTTGTCCTTTTGTGATTGGCTTATTTCACTCAGCACAATGTCTTCAAGCTCCATCCATACTGTAGCATTTATCAAAACTTCATTTCTCCTACTGGCTGAGTAATATTCCATCGTATGTATGTAGCACATTTTGTTTATCCATTCATCTGTGGGTGGGCATTTATGCTGTTTCCACATTTTGACTATTGTGAACAGTGCTGCAATGAACATCAGTGTACAAGTTTCTGTTTAAGTCTCTGCTTTCAAGTCTTTTGGGTATATACCTAGGAGTGGAATCGCTGGGTCATATGGTAATTCTATTTTTCGTTTTTGAGGAACCATCACACTGTTTTCCTCAACGGCTGTACCATTTTGCATTCCCACCAGCGATTTTTCCACATCCTCACCAACATTTGTTATTTTCTGTTTTTTCTTTTTGTTTTAATCTTAGCCATTCTAGTGGGAATGAAATGATAACTCATTATGGTTTTGATTTGAATCTTTGTGATGGCTAATGATGCTGAGCATCTTTTCATGTGTTTGGTGGCCATTTAAATGTCCTCTTTGGTGAAATGTCTATTCTAGTCCTTTACCCATTTATGATTAGGTTATTTTTTTGTGTGTGTGCTTAAGTTGTCAAAGTTTTATATATATTTTGGTTATTAGATTCTTGTTGGACATTTGGTTTCCGAAGATATTCTCCCAGTTGGTAGCCTGTCTTTTCACTTTTTTGGTAAAGTTTTTCGATGAACAAAAGTTTTTAATTTTTATGAGGTCCCATTTATTTATTTTGTCTTTTGCTGTTTGTACTTTTGTTATTATATTAGATAATCAATTGTTGAAAGCTAGGCTTGACAGCGCTGCCCCTGCTTGTTCTTCTAAGAATATTATGGTTTTAGTTTGCACATTTAGGTCCTTAATCCATTTTGAATTTTTTTTTGTGTGTGTATAGTGTGAGGCATGTGGAAATCCAATTTTCCCAGCACCATTTATTGAAGAGACTCTTCTTTCCCCATCGAATGGACTTAGCACCCTTATCAAAAATCAGTTGACCATAGATGTGTGGGTTTATTTCTGGACTCTTTATTCTATTCCATTGGTCCATGTGTCTGTTGTTATACCAGTACCAGGCTGTTTTGATTACTGTAGCTGTGTAAAATGTTTTAAAATCAGGACGTGTTAGTTTTACTTTGTTCTTCTCTTTCAACATTGCTTTAGCTATTTGGTGCCTCTTGCCATTCTATATAAAGCTGAGGATTGGTTTTTCCATTTCTGTAAAGAATGCTGTTGCAATTTTGATTGGGATTATGTTTAATGTATAGATCACTTTTGGTAGTATTGACATCTTAACAATATTAAGTCTTCCAACCCACAAACAGGGAACATCTTTGCATTTATTTAAGTCTTCTTTAATCTCTTTCAGTAGCATATTATAGTTTTCATTGTATAAGTCCTTCACGTCCCTGGTTGGATCTATTCTTAGGTATTTTATTATCTTGCATGCTATTGTAAATGGAATTGTTTCCTTAATTTCTCTTTCGGATTTCTCATTGCTAGTGTATAGAAACTCAACTGATTTTTGTTTGTTGACCTTCACCCTGTAACTTTGCTAAATTCCTCTATTAGCTCTAGAATTTTTCTTGTGGAGTCTTTGAGATTTTCTATATATAGGATCATATCACCTACGAATAGAGATAATTTTACTTCTTCTTTTCCAGTCTGGATACCTTTTATTTCTTTTTCTTGTCTTACTGCTCTGGCTAGGACTTCTATTACAATATTGAATAGAAGTGGTGAGAGCGGGCGCCCTTGTCTTTTTCCAGTTTAAAGGAGAAAGCTCTCAGCCTTTCTCCATCAAGTATAATATTTGCTGTTGGCTTTTCATATATGCCCTGAACCATATTGAGGAATTTCCCTCCTATTCCAATCTTCTTTAGTGTTTTCATCAAGAAAGGGTGTTGGATTTTATCAAATGCTTTTTCTGCATCCATAGAGATGATCATGTGGTTCTCTTCCTTTGCTCTATTGATGTGGTGTATTATGGTGATTGAATTTCTAATGTTGAACCATCCCTGCATTCCTGGAATAAAGCCCACTTGGTCATGGTATATAACTCTTTCAATATGCTGTTGGATTCTGTTCACTAGTATTTTGTTGAGGATTTTTGCATCTATATTCATAAGATATTGGCCTGTAGTTTTCTTTTTTTATGGTGTCTGTCCAGTTTTGGTATCAGGGTTATGTTTGTTTCATAGAATGAATCAGGGAGTATTCCTTCCTTCTCTATCTTTTGGAAGAGTTTAAACAGGATTGGTGTCAATTCTTCTCTAAATGTTTGGTAGCACTCCCCAGCAAAGTCATCTGGTCCAGGCCTTCTTTTTGTTGGGAGATTTTTGATCACTGATTCAATCTCTTCACTTGTTATGGGTCTGTTAAGACTTTCTATTTCCTCTTGTGTCAGTTTTGGTAGGTTGTGTGCTTCTAAGAATTTGTCCATTTCATCTAGGTTATCCAGTTTTTTGCCATACAGTTGTTCATCATATTCTGTCATAATTCTCTTTATTTCTATCTGGTCAGTTGTAATGTCCCCTCTTTCATTTTTCACTTTGGTTAGTTGCACCTTTTCTCTTCTTTTCTTTGTCAGTCTAGCTAAAGGTTTGTCAATTTTACTGATCTTTTCAAAGAACCAACTTCTGGTTTTGTTGATTCTCTTTGTTGTTTTTGTGATTGATATTATTTATTTCAGCTCCAATCTTTGTCATTTCCTTTCTTCTGCTATGTTTAGGCTTAGTTTGTTCTTCTCTTTCTAGTTCCTGGAGTTGTCGAAGTTAAGCTGTTAATTTGAGATCTTTCTTCTTTTTTCATGTAGACATTTATTGCTATAAGTTTCCCTCTGAGTACTGCCTTTGCTGCATTCCATAAATTTTGGTATGTTGTGCTTTTATTTTCATTTGACTCTAAGAAATTTGTGATTTCTTCCTTGTTGTTTAATTTCCATGTGTTTGTGTATTTTTCAGGTTTATTTTTTTTCTTCCTTTTATTGATTCCTAGCTTCATGCCTTTGTGGTCAGATAAAATACTTTGTATAATTTCAATCTTTTTAAATCTATCAAGACTTGCTTTGTGACCTAAAATGTCCTCTATCCTGGAGAATGATCCTTGTGCACTGGAGTAGAATGTATATTGTGCTGTTTTTGGGTGGAGTGTTCTGTATATGTATCTGTTAGGTCTAGTTGGTTTACAGTGTCATTCAGGTCCTCTGTTTTATTACTGATTTTCTGTCTAGATATGGAATTGAAATTTTAATGCTCACTTTCTGTACATTTGTTATTTAACACATGGTAACTGGTATTGCTACTTTTTAAAGAAACAGCCAGATTTTGATCTCCCTATAATAACTCACCACAGTCCTTGCTCTCTCATCTCTCCAATCGTCGAGCAAGAATCATTAAGCATCTGCCCACAAGCGTAGTCCTGTCCTGGACTCCAGACCAGGCCTATACTTACTCGTGGGGAATTTTAAGGAATTTGGCAGCTGAGCATGAAGTCTGCTCTGCATTTGTACTTTCCCCTCTTCTAGAGATCTTGTCCTATTAGTTATCTTTTCTCTCTTGCAACCTCTTCCTCTACATCCTTTCCTATCAGCCTGCACAATTCTCAATTCTCCAGAACGCTCCAAAACACATTTGAAAAAAAAAGTTTCCCCTCTAGCAGGGATGGAGGTCTGGGGACCATGCTTTCAGGGGACATCTATGTCAACTGGCATAACAAAGCTTATTAAGAAAATGTTCTGCATCTTACTTTGGTGAGTGGTGTCAGGGGTCTTAAAAGCTTGCAAGCAGCCATCTAAGATGCATCAATTGGTCCCAACCACTTGGAGCAGAGGAGAATGAAGAACACCAAAGACACAAGGGAAGTATTAGCCCAATAGACAGAATGGGCCACATAAACCAGAGACTTCATAAGCCTGAGACCAGAAGAACTAGATGGTGCCCAGCTACCACCAATGAACGTCCTGACGGGGAACACAACAGAGGGTCCCTGATGGAGCAGTAGAATGATGGGATGTAGAACTCAAATTCTAGTAAGAAGACCAAACTTAATGGTCTGACTGAGACTGGAGGTGCCCCAAAAGGCATGGCACGTGGACTCTCTATCACCCCAGAACTAAAACAATTTCCGAGGCCAACTATTCAGACAGGGATTGGACTGGACTGTGGGACATAAAGTGATATTCGTGAAGCATGTGCCTCTTAGTCAAGTAGATACAAGAGACCAAAGGGGCAGCTTCTGTCCAGAGGTGAGATGGGAAGGCAGAGAGAGTTAGGAGCTGGTTGAATGTTCATGGGGAATCAGGGGCAGAGGGGAGGAGTGTGCTGTCACAGAATGGGGTGATCGGTTGGGGTCTCATTACAATGTATGTAAAAAAATATTTTGTATGGGAGACTAACTTGATATGTAAACTTCATTTAATTACAACAATTAAAAAAAAAAGGAGGGGCAGTGTTGACATGTCATGGGGTTGTTAACCATTGTCATAAAACAATATGTGTGCCAACTGTTTAATGAGAAACTATTTGTTCTGTAAACCTTCATCTAAAGTACAATAAAAAAAAAAAAAACCCTGTTTAAAAAAAAAAAGTTTCCCCTATAGCTACAGACCTATCTTCTTCCTTCTTTTCCCAGCCAGGTTTTCAGAAAGAGTAGTCTGTACTCACTATCTCCACTTCCTTACCCCTCATCATAATTCAGTCTACTGCCATCTGGCCTGTGCCCACACCATCCATTGAAAGTGCTTTCATTATGCTCATAAGTGACTTCCATATTGCCAAAACCAATAGACATACTTCAAGGGGGAACTTCTCTGTAGTATTTGATGCGAAGAACAAAATTCTTCCAGAAAATTTCTCGTCTTTTGGCTTCCATGATATCATGCTCATGATTCTCCTCTTCTGGCTTCTTCTCCTCCATATGTGTTCCCCAGAATTCTAGCCTCAGTTATCTTCTTACTCCGACATTCTTACTGAGTGACTTACATGACTCTCTTGATTTCAAAGTACTGTCTGTATGTTGATGATGCCTACATCTCTATTTCAGGTTTTGAAAGTTCCTTTCCATTCTCAACCCTCCAGCCCATTACAGCAATAGTGTAGACATTCATTTATCTGCAGACTTCCCCACTCCTCTCCTGGAATTTGTGGGAGGTCAGTGGATGACTATGTCAGGAGTCTTTGCCTCACATATGAGTAGATTTTTAATCCATTTATATGCTGTTCTATGGTGAAGGACAAAGGTGCTGCGCACTCCTGTGAGTGTATCAGAGAGCTGTCATTTGTGGATATAGTAATGTCCATCATAAGCACATTAAACTGAGATGAATCAATTTACATAAAGATTTTTAGACAGAAGGAAAAATATTTAAATAGTGCAAACCTGGGAAACCTCACCCTATTATGCCCAATCAGTAAATGTGTACCCTGGAGTAAGTACCATAGGAAATGTGGATCTGCTGTTTTCTCCTAATTGAGCTCCAGCCCCATGGGAATCTCACAAGACCAAGTGGGTTTTCAAATTCATGGCTTTTTCAACAACATGGCTCCTAACTGCATGCCCACGACTTTGTCAGGGGCTCAGTTCAAGAAAGAAACAGCAATCTGTCCTAAGATGGCTACGTTGAATTTCTTTCTTTCTTTTTTTTTATTGTGCTTTAAGTGAAAGTTTATAATTCAAGTTAGTCTCTTATACAAAAATTTATACACACATTGTTATGTGACCCTAGTTGCTCCCCTATATTATGACAGCACACTCCTCCTTTCCACCCTGGATTTCCCGTGTCCATTCAACCAGCTGCTGACCCTCTCTGCTTTCTCATCTAGCCTCCGGACAGGAGCTGCCCATTTAGTCTCATGTATCTGCTTGAGCTAAGAAGCACACGCTTCACGAGTATGATTTTATGTCCCATAGTTTAGTCTAATCTTTGTCTGAAAACTTGGCCTCAGGAATGGTTTTAGTTTTGGGCTAAGAGTCCGGGGGCCATGTCTTCCCGGGTCCCTCCGGTCTCAGTCGAACCATTAAGTCTCGTCTTTTTACTAGAATTTGAGTTCTGCACCCCACTTTTCTCCTGCTCCATCAGGGACTCTCTGTTGTGTTCCTTGTCAGGGTATGTTGAATTTCTTGAGAGGAAAGTATGTTGATCTCCAGTGTGAGATCTTCATCACAGATTTTTTTTGGGGTGAGTTTAAGTATTGTTGCTTGGAAAGAAGCAAAAATACGAAAATGGGGAAGGAGTTTAAAGGCAATTTAAACAAAAATATTAAGTAAATAACAGTACAAGTGGTCACATGGATATGGCAAGAATTGTGAAGGTGATATTTGCATGACTCAAGTTTGGGAAATATTGCCAGAGTATTTGGGGGTGGGGATGGGTAGGGGAGAGAGCTAGGTTAAGCTGTGTCCTAGGAGAGAGTCTAGCAAGACACTCTTGCACTGAGTTGCAAAAAGATTAAATCACAATCCAATTGGTTTGTGGGGGACAGATTCCTGATTCTGATCTGCTGGTCTCTCTTTGGTTCTAGGAGAAGGCTGAGGAGCAGGCTCATCAGGAATAACTGGGGCAGGGCAAGGATCAGGGCAAGGGCAGATCAGCCTCAACCTTGCTAGCTCTAGACCTGCATTTCCAATGGCCTTCTAAACATCTCCTCTATGTTCCTCAGGCACCTCTACTGGTATACTGGAGCTTCTACTGGTATGCTGGAGCCTGCTTGTCCCAGCAGTTGATTGTTAAATTTTCAGTAATTTTGTGAGCGACTTGCTATCACATCGGTGGGAGTATTTACACCACAGAAATTGGTAAATCAAGGCTCTCCTTACCCCCAGAGCTGGTTGTTAAACATTTACCACTGGGCACCTCCAACTCAACATGTCCCAGAATGAACTCCTTATTTCCTCCTATAAAACCTGCTCCCCATCCTAGATTTCCAATCTCTGTATGAATGCTATCACCATAGACCCAGTTTCTCAAGCAAGAAATCTTTGGAGTTGTTCATGATTCTCTTCTTCCCCTCACTACATCAATCACAGTCTTGTCAACTCTCTCTCAGAAATGTTTCCTTGAACTAATCTTCTCTGTCACTATCTTAGTTCAAGCTCCCATCATTTTTTTTGCCTGGATAACTGCAATAATGTCTTGAGTGATCTGCCTTCCTCCAGTGTATCTGGACACTGCTTCCCATGTGGTCTTCCTAAGATAAAAAAACCTGTTGCCGTTGAGTTGATTCCGACTCATAGCGACACTATAGAACAGAGTAGGACTGCCCCATAGTGTTTCCAAGGCTGTAATCTTTATGGAAGCAGACTGCCACATCTTTCTCCTGTGGAGCAGCTGTTAGGTTCTAACCGCTGACCTTTCAGTTAGCAGCTGAGCGTTTTAACCACTGCGCTACCAGGGTTCCTCTTCTTAAAATACCCTAATACAATCTAGTCACTTGCAGGCTGAAAGACCTCAGCTGTCTCCCCTTTTCTTAGGGGAGAATGTCCAAGATCTTCAGCAGCATCCACAAAAGCCTTCATAATTTGGCCTCAGGTCTTCAGACTCTTGTTCTCTACCCTTCCCTACCATATACCCGATGGTTCAGTATCAGTTGATTACTGTTCCCCAAATGTGCCTTACTCTTTCAAAACTTTGGGCCTTTGCCCATGTTATTCCCTCTGGCTGAAATTCTCCCCACTACTCTGAGCCTGGGAAATTTCTTCTCTTCTTTGAAGACCCAGGTTAGAATTAATATTCCTGTGAACTCTCCCAAGAAAATTTACTCTCCCTCCACTGCACACAATTTGTGCCTCTAATATAGAACTTACCACACAGTATTTTAGCTACCTGTTTTACAAGTCTGGCTCCCCCACTAGGGTGTGTTTTACTTTTCTCGGTACCCCAGAGCCTAGCATCCCATTTGCAACATAGTGAGAGCTCACAAGAGGGCGAATGAATGGAGCTGGTCCCTAGCTCTAAGAACTGGGCTGATTCCTGGTTCACTGTATAAAAGCCCCTGCCTTAAGCCCCTATTCTGATACCTCCAGCTCCTGAATCCTGCGTTGGTGTTCTGTCTGGCATCCCAGTCTTCACATGAATAGTACTTCATCTAGCTCTTGCCAGTCCTTTTGGCACCTGGAATCTTGCTCTGGAAGCTCAGGCCCTGTGACAAGACCTTTGTCACTGGTTGCCAGACACTCTGGCTGCCAACCACCTGCCTGCCTGGGCTTCCTCCTAGTGTCAGCTGCCTCCTGGTTACCCAGATGCTCGCTCTACCTGCCTGTTCAAATAGATGGTTAAGGGGTCTTGTTATGGATTGAATTGTGTCCCCCCAAAATGTGTGTCAACTTGGCTAGGTCATGGTTCCCAGTATTGTGTGATTGTGTACCATCTTGTCATCTGATGTGATTTTCCTGTGTGTTGTAAATCCTACCTCTATGATGTTAATGAGGCAAGATTAGAGGCAGTTATGTTAATGGAGGCAGAACTCAATCTACAAGCTTAGGTTGTATCGTGAGTCAATCTCTTTTGAGATATAAAAGAGAGAAGCCAGCAGAGAGACATAGGGACCTCCTACCACCAAAAATGAAGAACCAGGAGGGGAGTGTGTCCTTTGGATTCAGGGCCCCTGCGCTGAGAAGCTCCTAGACCAGTGGAAGATTGATGACAAGGACCTTCGCCCAGAACCAACAGAGAGACGGCCTTCCCTTGGAGCTGGCACCTTGAATTTGGACTTTTAGTCTTCTAAACTGTGAGAGAATAAATTTCTCTTTAAAGCCATTTTCTTGTGGTATTTCTGTTATAGCAGCACTAGATAACCAAGGCTGATCTGCTGCTGCTTCTGCTGTGAACTTCCAGGATCTCTGCTTTACCGTGTTCCGTCTTCTCTCAAAGTTCTGGCCCTCCCTCTTCTAGCTTTCCCTGCCACCAGAGAAGTCCCATTTTTATCGTTGTTCAACTAGAAGACAGAGATTGGGGAGAGCATATTGGTTAAATTCATGGGCTCTAAACTCTAACTGCCTTGATTCAAATCCGACCTTTTACACTTATAGCTAGTTGTATGATCTTGGGGCAAGTCACTTCATCTCTTTCAAGCATGGTTGGCTTATCTGCAAAATGGGCATAATAATGAGATCTACCGTATTTTACCTAAATAATGTTCGAGTTATACATGTTCAACTGTGCCCTCCCCCTACCTCCATAAAAAATTAGCATAGCATGCTTAGGAAAATACCTCGCAGGGGGAGGGATCAGTTGGCAAAAAAAAGTATAACGTGTGTTATTTGTGTAAAATACGGTAACATCATAAGGTCAATGTGAAATTTAAGTAATATAGTGTGCTTTAACATAGTACCTAGCACATTGTAAATACTCAGTACCTATTTGCTATCATTATTATTTTTATGTTCCCAGTATCCAGGACAGAGTTGACACTCGACAAGTGTGTGTTGAGAGGGGAGGAGGAGAAGGAATAATAATTGGTGGAGATTCAAAGTTTCCTGATCAAAGTCTACTCCATCTGCTAATTCCACTCTCACCTCAGGATGCAAAGACCTTATGGCCATTTGGTTCAGTCACCTAGCTATTTTTGAAATCCCACCTCCTCTAGGAATCCTTTGCAGTTGAGAGCTAATAGCTTCCCTGGTCTCAATCTGCTTAGATCTAAAATTCTCACTATTGCCCACTCCCACTTCCCACGACAAGTACATGTGTGTGCCCTGATTTCTTAGGCCCAAATTACACTGACTCCCAGATGTGTGGCTGATGTGAACATTTTTGGATTACACATTTTTACGCGTTAGCCCACTCCTCCCCCCCACACACGTAGGCACTTCCTGCATTTTCTGTGTCACTCAGCATTTGCTGTCTCTGATGGTCAGGGCAAAGACCGTGTACAAGCTAACTAGGACAGAGGCTTGGACAGAGAAATGTTTCCAAATTGTTTTGTGATGTAGGCGAAGGAGAGGAGCTGGAAGCAGAAGCTGGGGAGGAAGTAGGATTTGAGTCTCCACTTACTCTTCACCTCAGCAGGGGCAGAAAGTTACCTCTTTCCTGTTCATTGGCAACATTCCTCTCAGAGACCAGAGGGGCAAGCCTGGACGATGCAAATGAGCCCTAGATGGTACTCAGCCAAGGCGCCTTCAAAGGGAAATCAGGGGGGCTGGCAAGGAAGGAACAGAAAAGGAAGGTGCCTATGTTTTTCTTAGTACCTTCTTTGTTTTTCCAAGCGGCAAACTCCTCTCTCCTGCAGACACAATACTGAAGTGCAGAAGTTCCCTCAGAATGTATGCTAAGTCTGACAGCATTTTTCAGACTGAGTGGTCCCTGAATCTCTAGCCTTCGATATGATACTCGAACTCAGGGGAATTTATTGCGCACTCACTGTGTACAAACTCCTAGGTGGTATCAAACCTAGGTGGAAATGGAAGCTTTCAATCACAGGCATTAGCTGTGGGATAAGAGTCATATCGGAGAAGTGGTGACGATTGTGTGAGCATAAAGGAGCAGCTGAGACTACAAGAAGCAGCCCAAAGGGGACAAATTTAGCCAGTTCCTTGACAGCTTTCCACTACTGATTTTCTACCCGCTTCACCTGACCCTATCCAGGAAAGCATGCTGTGAGGATGCACAAGGGCATGGCATGGCTAGGGTCCCTTGCCCAGGTGAGAGTTCATTCATTAATCTTTCTAAACAGAGCTGGGTAAGAGTTGAGACAGCTTAGTGCAGTCTCAGCCCCTATTTCTCTGCCCCTGACCCCGCCTTCCCCTTTGTCCCCATTAGCGACTGAAGGTGTTTCCTTTTTAGGGCTGCAGGCCCCAGCAAAGCCTTCATATGTGCCTGATGCAGATGTCCAAGAGACCCACATACATGTTTGTAAACTTCCAACCCTAACTGTGCCTGCTTCGGCTCCTTCCTCGGTGAGGCTGGCTGTTGGAGCAGGGCAGCTTGACCTTTTTAAGAAGCTCAGAGCTGCCTAGGGTCTGGGGTTGATCTGGCAACAGAAAGGCAGAAGCCCCGCGGTTGTTTCTCCCTTACCCACCCACATCATGTGAAAGGGAAAGCTCCAAGAATAGTGACGGGTTAAAGCTCCTTAAAAGGAAATGAACCTCCTCTTTCCTAGGCGGAAATTGTGTTGTGTTTTTTTTTTTTTTTTTTTTTGCTTCTGTACGTTTAAAGTACTTTAACACTAAAAACCATACCCGACAGGATTCACAGAAACCACTCCCCGAAAGGGGGGGTGCGCCTATGAGCGGAGGGAGAAACGATGGGCGGGTATAAGGAAGGCAAAGAAGCAAAGAATTTGAGGGATGAGTCATCAAAAAGAAGCTGGGAGCTGGGAAAGAGAGCGGAATTTGTAATCTGAGTTGAGAAAGAGACGAGCATTCATTAGACAAACATTGTGTCAATCATGTCTGCTCCGCAAATGACCTGAGAGCCTCCCGGGCCTCTCAGACCGGAAAAAGGGTCCTGGTGGGCGGTCTAAAGGCTTTGGAATCGGAAAAGACGGAGCGCGAGCAAGTAGACTGCGGGGTCCGATGCAGCGCAGGAAGTATTTGCAGAAAGATGGCGTTTGCCATCAAGGTCACATGGTCACTTTAGGGGACTAAAGCTAAATACTAGCAGAGAATAGGAACGGCCACCGTACGATCCAGATTTTCAGAAACAGTCTTGATTCCAATTATTTTTTCCAATTAGACTCATAAGCACACTTGTATTTGTGAGAACGTATGCCCTAATTTTTGGTTCAGAAAACGTCATCAAAACAATACATGAAGGAGTGGAATTTCATTGGGGCTCTTCTCCCTCAGGGGAGCGCAGGAGCAAGGGCGGCTGCAGAACTATAAGGCAGCACGTGCCAGGCCAGAAGTCACTGCCTTAGGGTCTCTGCAAAGGAAAACAAGGGAAGCTGATTTTGGGAGGGACTGTGAATTTCACCAGATCTAGGTCAGGCCAAAGTCTAGGCAGCTTGGATTAACCTCTGACCTCTCACTTGTTTTGAAAGGTTGCCCTGGCAAAAAGGACTTTGTGTTGGGTGCCCTGTACATTGTACAGGTAGTCCCCGACAACTTGGAGTTCTGCTACTGACTGCCCTTTTTCACTACATAAAATATTGCGGCGTGTAATTTGCTGATGTTATCATTCTCAGATGTTCAGTCGCAGATGTTTACATGTAATGTTTCCAACCCCCAAAGACAAAGATCGGATTTATAAAGATACTGATAATAAAAGGCAGTAATAATGAAAACTAAAAAAAAAAAAAAAGGAGGTTTTTGACTTACGTTAGATCCGATTTACAACGGAATGTGGGACTACTGTACCAGATAAGGTTAGACTTTAGTTGATCCAGGTAAGAAGTGTGAGCTTCATAAACCCATTTGTTTTCATGTTCTTTTACTGCTTTTCTTAACGCTTAGTTTCCTAGCAAATGTTACTTTTGAAAAATCGCAACCTTGGCTTAGCTAAACTAAGGGAGAAAAAGGGATTTGTTCACGTCTAGGTAAGTACAGTTAGGGGGCGCCACTCATGCACCCTTGTATTGTAAGGACCAGGGAAGAACTGAGGCATATAAAAGGAATGCTGTAAGAATTTAAGCATTCTAATCTAGTCGATTATTCCTATCTTTCACACTTCAGCTATTTTCATGTCTCCACCTACAATCCACACTCCTAACTGAGAGCTGGCCCAGGATTCCCCAGCACCCAGAAAAGCCTGAAAAGACTATGCTTCAAGGGTGCCTGAGAATGGAGCCAGCGGTAGAGGGATTAACCTTTTCACTAGCTTGGTCTTGACCTTACTCAGCTCTGACCATCCCAATTCAAGCCATTCCCTCAATCCAGGGCTTCGAACCGGTTCGTTCTGGTTCCCAGGAAGCTATACATAAGAATCGCCGGGGAATCTTGTTAAAATGTAGGTTCTGATTCAGTATATCTGGGGTGGAAATACAAATTCTCAGTAGAGAACTCGTTAGAAATGCCAATTTTCAGCAGGGGTTCGAACCAGAACGAACAGGTTTGAAGCCCTGCCTCAGTGTACCCTCTAATAATACTCCATTATGAGGATTCATCAGATCATTCCAGTTCTAGCTTTACTGATCACTTTGAATCTGTTCAGGAAAAGAGTTTAAGGGAAAAGGGGGCCACCATCTTTCCTATTCTCTGAGGCCCCATTTCTCCTTCCCCTAACTGTAGGAGTCCAAAGTGTAGCCTTAAAAGAACAGGTTTCTTGTGAAGAGTTTGGGCTCAGTCATTCTAGAACAGTATAGTCCACTCAGGAGGCTCATGGGTGAACCAGACTGTTTTACTGTTACTGCTTTGGTCACACTAGAGGCTCACAACAATTTCTCTTGGTCAAGTCTGAAAGAGAGAGCTTGTATCATCTGTCACAGATATTCAAGCCATCATAAGACAGTGTGTGTGTGAGTTGCGGTGGGTAGAGGGAGGGAGACATGGCAAACACAATCCTGTAGTACACAGGGCAAATACACAATCCCAGGCATACCCTGGGGAAAATAGAAACTTTGGTGACATAGGAAAGAACAGCCATGTGGCCTGGAGCAAAACTTTCTCTTTATCCCTCCTCTTTTCCATCACCCAGACCACGGCGTGCCCTGAATGGCTGGCTCTACCCTACTGGAAGGAAGCTAGCCCCATTCCTAACTGCTGGGTTCTCTAACTTTAGGAAGGAGAGGAAGGAGGTTACTACGCAAGTATGTTATATTCTGTCTCTGTCACCAGGTGGCACCAAATCATAACCAGAGCTCCAAAGAGCCCACCAGGAAATGGACCTTGAGAGCCCTTGAGCTATTTTCCTCTCCCTCTCTGCTCCCCACATGGAATTGAAGAATAAGAAGTCTTTCAGATATGGTGGATAACTAAAGAACCCTCCTTCAATGAAAATGCTTGAATCCTTAAGCTAGATCCACTTTCAGCTGAAGATTCCTAGGATTTAAACGTGGCTTTAGTCCCTGCCCTTCCCCAGACCTATTTCTCAGTTCCAGGTAAAGGAAAAGGTGATTTTTCTGGAATATTTCCAGATGACTTCACCCCCCAGAAGAGTTTGTTTTTCTTCAAGGAAGTCAGTTGAAGAACAACAGACACGAGACCGAGGGGGCTTTGCTCAAATTCTGGTCCCCCTTCTGAATCACTGAATGTGCTATCATGGGCATGCTGGGAATGACCGTGTCTAAATATTAAAGTAGTGATGTGGCATACCAGCCTTACTACCTCTTACAGTCAAACAGGACTGCTTCTAGCACTTCAGACATGCTCCATGAATTCCCATTCCTAGGCTCCTCCACCTGGATGCTGTCCTCTCTCAGCCATTTCTATGTGTCCCACGTATCCAGGTTCAGATCAAACTTCATGAAGCCTTCTTCAATTTCCCCTAGTCTAAAGGGATCTTCCCCTCTTCTAAATTAAACACAACTTGTACCCCTTCCTTGCCATTTGCCCTATTCTTCTATTTTATGTTATGATTATTTGTGAACATATCTCCCCTACAAAACTGTGAGCTCCCTGAGGACAAGGACCATATCTTATTTATCTTTTTATGCCCTATAGTGATGAACACAGTAGGCGTTCAATAAATCGTAATAATATCTTACAATTGTATAGCGCTTACAGTTTACAAAGCACATTCACATACATTTTCTCATTTAATCCTCACAACAACCCTGTGAGGTAGGTGTTATCATTCCTATTTTAGAGATGAGCAAACAGACTCAGGGAAGTTAAACAACTTGCCCAAGGTCATACAGCTAGGAAGAGGCAGAGAGGGGTCTGAATGCATGTTTTCTGACCCTTTCAAGTTTTTATACCTGAGCTGTTGACTGAAGATTTCTTCTTGGAGACTGAAGCCATGGGGCTCATCCCGGGGACTGGGGAGAAGGGAGGAGCAGATCTTAAGGTCAAACTCCTTTCATTTCATCCCCACTCCCTTATTTCAAAAGAGGATTTCAGAAAACAATCTTATTTTGTTTAAGAATGTCCTGGTATGAGATGCATTTGTGGATAAGAAGGGAAGATGCAGGGTAAAGATAGGTGAGTAAGGTGTATTCACAGGTGGCTGAACTAGCTATATCCAAAGAGTGGTCACTAATGGATCTTTGTCAGCCTGGAGGGAGTGGTATTCCAAAAGGCTCTGTCCTTGTTCCTGACGTATTTAATAATTTAATTAATGACTTGGATCAGGATATTGATGGCATGCTGGTCAAATTTATAAATGACATGAAGCTGGTTTCAGAAAGATCCCAAAAGGAAGATGAAATGTAAAATTTCACATTTGAGTTCGTCAAAACCAAGGGCTTAAGTGCAAGGTCGGAGAGACATTGCTTAATAACAATCTATGTGCCAAGGTTTTAGGTGACTGTAAGCTCATTATTTTTGACACTAGTGGCCCAAAATGCTAATGAATTTGTGTTTAGAATGAGGGAAACTGTCGTCCTGCTCTCCTCTCTGCTCATTAGGCCACAGTGAAGGATTGTCTTTAGTCTCGGACACCGTAGATGAACAGGGACATTAGCAACCTGGAACATGTACAAAAGAGAGGGACCAGGAGTGTGAGAGGACTTCAAAAATCATCATATATGAACTACTGAAGACATTTAACGCGGAGAAGGGATCAACAGGGTGATGGTGGTGGCTCAGGATCCAGTTTTCAAATATTGGAAGGTCTCTAATATAGAAGAGGGACTCCACTTGTTTTGTTTTGTAAGAGGGCATGATCGAGAGCAAAGAGTGGGTGCTACAGGGAAACAGATTTTGACTCAACCTCAGGAAGAATTTTATAACGGTTTGAGATGATTTCATATCCATTCGTCTTCTTTGAGAGGAAGAGATTTTTCCCATCACTGGAGGTATTTAAGCAGAGGCCAGATAACTGCTTGGCAAGGAGACTGCAGAAGGGAATCAAGCATCAGAGCCTTAGGGAAGGGAACTAGGTAACCATTAAGGCTGCTTCTGACACTATAATTTTGGGATTCAGGTAGGGAGGGGTGAGGTGAAAATAGTTGTAACCCTCAGAGTAGGTACTGCTTAACTAGTTATTATCTCTGCTTCCAGTCTCTCCTCCTCCAGCCCACCCTGCACCTAGGCTCCAGAAATCTTTTCCTGAGTACTTTACCATGGGACCTTCCGGCTCAAGTATGATGAAAATCTCATACTTTAGTCCCCTTTGCATTATCCACACTGAGTGGTTATCCAGTCACTGCTTGAATATCTCTGATGATGGAGAGCTGTCTGCCTTTTGGGGCAATCCATTCCAATTTCAGAGAATACTACTAATCATTAGAAAGTTCTTCCTGAAACACAGCAAAATGCTTGTATTAGGATGTTGGGATTAGGAATTCTTTTCTTTGTTTTTGAAACTGTTAGTAATAAATTTTGAAGGATTTCAAGAGGCTGGAATCATGAGGCAAAACTTTTATTATAATTTTTTTCAGTATAAAAAAGAAAAAGGCATTTTTCTAATGTTGAGCCAAAATCTGCTTTCCTATAACTTCCACCTATTAGATCTTGGCACCTTTGGGGTCACACAGAATAAATCTACAGCCTCCTCTTCCCCATGAGCCCTGTAATGATTTGGTGACAGGGGAAAAGTTTTTCCTGGGATTCCTCAGTCCCCTCATGATTCTCATTACTCATATCTGGATATGCTTTCGTTAATGTCTCTCCTGAAGTGTGGTGCCTATAACTGAATGGAGGGCAACAGGTATGCTCTGACCAGTGCAGTGTAGCACAAGATAATCACCTCTTTTATTCTGTATATTATACTCTATTAATGTAGCCCAAAGTCACAATAGTTTTTTGGAGCAACCAAACCTACTTTTGGCTCATAATTCATGATGAGCTTTTATTTACACTAAAAGCCTTCTAAGCCACATCTCTCACATCCCACACTTGTACTGTTACATTTGGAATTCAAATAAGGGACTTTCTATTTGTCCCTGTTAATTTCCATTTTGCTATAGTGAGTTCATCATACCAACCTCTTGACATCTCTATGAATTCTGACTCTGTCATCTCACCTTTTGGGTCTATCTCCCAGATTTGTGTAATTTGCAAATTTGACCTATTGACATTAAAACAGAACCACTTTTGTGTGTAATCATTCAACCACTTAAGAATCCACCCCACATTTTCCCACATTGTTCCACGAGTACCATGAGAGAATGTTTTGTTGAGCCCCAGATACACTATGGATATAGTATTCCACTCATCTGTCCATCTAGTCACCCTATCAAAGGAAATGAGCTGAGTAGGGCATGATTTCTTTTTCCTAAGCCCATGCTGGGGCTGAATGATCTTTACTTCCTTTTGTAAGTGCTCACCAATCATCCTTTTAATCATTAGAATCCTGCCCTGAATCAATATCAAATGTATTGATCTATAATTTGTGGGATTCATCTTTTCCCATTTGCAAAAATGTGGAGCCATGTTTGCCCACCTCTAGGCTGCCAGCGTGCAGCTCTTCCAGTCTCCATGGGGTTTTAAAGCCACCGCCAGTTGTCCTGCAATTTGAGCTGCAAGTCCTCTCAGTGCCCTGGGCTGTATAGACCCAGACCATGAGAGGGAGTACTCAGAACAGCTGAGGGCTCTCTTCTACTAGACTGCCTTCAGGAGCTTCTCTCTGGTGTTCACTCTGTCCTTTCTACTCTGAAAATCCTACTCCTTGCAAAAGAGAAGGAGCAACTAGGATCTGAGGAGGTTTTATGTCCTCTCTAAAGCTATTAGCAAATAAATTCCATCACTCATCCAATAGCACCCAAACTCTTCTGCTGTTATGAAGCCCTCCACAACCTGCCTTTCCAATCTGATTTCCCACCATTTAATGTGAACCCTCTATTTCGGTCAGGTCAGTCCCCTCACTACTCCTCAAATGTGCCTTAGATCTTCTCATGTCCATGCTCTGGCTGAGGCTTTTCTCTCAATCTGGAATGCCCATTACCACCCATCCACCCACACAAATCCCACCATAGTCTTTCTCGTAATTTCTCCAGTGCCTTTAACCTTTACCATACAATTGAAGTCACATAGTAGGTTATACATTTCATTTATTTTATCATGGTTCAATTTTGTCTTCCTGACTGTATGCTCCCCAAAGGGGGGTGTCTTCTATCCCTCATAGTATATAAACTAGCACAGGGCCAGGCCTAGAGTCCTGGTAACCATTCTTGCTTCCTGTGGAGATTTCCACAGCCACCAACCTCTGGCCTTTCACACAAACCACAAATTCAGATGCCAAGGTAGCTGTGTCCAGCTCCCAAAAGGACTAAAATAGAAACCAGATAAATCTAGGGGATACAGACGGAACCCGGTCCAGGCACTAATGATTTTTGCAATATGAAATAAAATCCAAGTGTATCCTCAGCCTCTCTTCAAACAAGGAGCTGTGCTTTTTAGCTGGGATCAGGGCTGGCAGTCAGCAACAGGGCTGAGAACACTCTAGCTACCTGGGAACAGCACTGTCAATTAGATTGAAATCCTGCTTGTCTTGGAAGTTACCTCTTCCACCCAGACCTTTAAAAGATGTGAAGACCAGTTGTAGTCTCTAACCAATAGGTCCCAAATAGGATTGGGGCTGGTTTTGCCGTAGCACCTTGAGTTCTCAGAGGACAGACAGTGTCTAAATCCCCCCAAAATAGAAAGCCTCTAATCTGGAGGTACACACACACACACACAAAACACAGAATAGGAGGCCAAGTTTGGTAATATCTGGCATGGAGCAATCAAAGGATCATAAAAACAAAGACTTTGAATAGACCCAAAAGGTCATGTAATCTGGCCCTCTGTTTTCAGAAAGATGAAGAACACCAGTGCTTTCCTTAGTAGTCATTCATTCAATTTGGCAACTGTTGAGGACTTACTAGGTGCCCATGATCATCTTATCCACAGTAGTTTTCCTCGTGTCTAACAATCTCATTTTTCCCTCTACCATTCTCAGAAGAAATGGAGAACAAATCATCAGCTCTGTCCTTAAGTAGGAGCTAAATTTCTGAAGACGGTTATAGCACACTTATCATATAGTAGTTGCACCATGATTGTTGAATGTTACCTCATTGGCTTCCTGCTTTTTAAACTAAATAATAAATAATAATAATAATCACCTAGTCCTTTGGCACATTGCTTTTGCTCTTCTCCAGACCCTCTCCAGTTGTTCCACATACTCTGAAAGTGCGTTGACCAAGGGTAGACCAATTAATAATTTAAAGGGCCTAACCTATGCTAGGTAGAGTGGAAAAAGTTGAGTAGGACAGTGAGGACGGTTGTATGTTACTGGATTGCATTCTAGGTCTGTTTCTAACACTATGCTGCTGGGCTTTTCTGGGCCCATTTCCCACCTGTAAAATGAGGGGTTGGATTAGATGACTTTGAGGTTACTTTTAATTCTAAAACTTAGACTCTGATTACTTCCCAGCTACTCCATGCCATATTTTTTGTTACTATATGTCAGTATCCGTGTTTGTTTTGGAAAGAAAAAAAGGAGAGAGAGGAGGGAGAGAGGTGAGGAAGGAAGAAGGGAAGGAAGGAAGGCAAGAAGGAAGGAAGACAGGAACGAAGGAAGGAAATAAGAAAACCAGCTTGTGACCCATCCTGACACCCTCCCCCTGGTCCTTTTTTATTTTTTAAACTGTATTTGTGTCAAGTCAATCATTGCCCATCTCCCTTGTATCCATGTACCATGTTAGTATACTAGTTCTGGGTTTTGGTCTTTGAACATACTACCTTGTGTTCGTCCCCTCTGAACATCATCCTGGTTATGATGGTTTAACTCCCTAATTTTGTCAGGGTCACTTTGAAGAATTCTAGTCCTGGTTTCTGAGGTGTCAGCAACCCCACCTAAATGTCACACTTGATGAGCAAACTCTTAGTCCAGTTCTTCAAGTCACTGAGAATAATATGAAATACCATAATGCTAACCTTGTGGGGCCCCACTGAATCCGTCCCCCAGGGTTGACAGGGAGCCACTGATCACAATCCTGGAGAGAAATTGCTCCCAGGGCCCCAATGACTTTTCCAATTCTAAAACACAGAACAGGAAACAAGTATCCCTGGGGAAGGAGAGTGCCTCTGCTCTGTCAGTCTCCCAAGGACAGGGAGTCCACATATCTGATGCTGCATGCTTGATTCAGATACAATAAAGAATTTCAGCATGTTAGAGGTCAAACCTCCTTCCAGCCTCCAGTCTGGGATGAGGGCAGGGTAGTGGCGATGGTGGTGGTGGCAGACACAGCAGCAGAAGTGGCAGCAGAGGAGGAAGGAAGTATTGTTTGTGTTGTTTCATAAGGAGGCCCAAGGTGCTGACAGAAGGCTTCAGCTGCAGAAACCCAGAGCATGGGGGTGGGGGAAGCAGGGACAGCAACTTGATTAAGATTGGTGACGCCTTTGTGCAGGAGGGCCAGCAGAGTGAAGCTCAGACTTGTATCAGCTTAAGAGAGGCAAAGGGAGAGTGCCTAATTTCTAGCCCACAGAGGCACCCTGCTTGAAGGTCTGTTGGGGCAAGGCCTGTGCAAGGGAGGCAGGTTGGGAGTACTAACTGGATTTTTTATTTTTATATCAAGACACTGTGTTTAAAATTTTTACAAAGGACAAACTCCATGGGTTTCCGTTAGTGTTTTAAGAACTTTTCTTAAAAAAAAAAAAAAAAAGCCAACAACAACAAAAAACACCGCCTTTTTGAAAGAGAAATGACAGACACAAAAGAGACTCTGTAAAGAAAATGGGGTGAATTTCTGATAGCATAACCCCAAGGGCAGAGGCAGAGCCCAGGGGCTCAGTAATGACAGGACCTCCACAGGACCTCCTTCACCAAATTTAGGGTCCCCTGGCCTAGCTAGGCCAATGCTGCTGGCTTTAGGGGGAGCAGGTTTCCCTGCAGTCTCCACAGCCCTCCAAAGGGACACAGAGATGGTTGGAGAGCTCCTTCCTATGGCCCTTCAACCCATCCATCGTTAGCCCCTTCCTCCTTCCACTCCGTGGTCTTGCTCAGATCTGTTTCTTTCTTGGGGGTTCTGCTCCTTGGTCTGATTGCGTCAACACTGGAGGCTCCAGAGCCAGAGAGACCTGAGTCTGGCGCCCTCCCTTCCAGAGCCGCTTCACACTCAAGGGTTGGAGAAGCATTTGATCCAAAATTTTTAAAAAATCAACAAAAACAAGACCCAGAAAAAGACCAAGTCTAGGGGAGGAAGAGCTACTCTGCTCTTTAAAGCTCCCAAGTCGGGAGTGGGTTGGTGGTGCAGTTCCAAGAGAGGCCGAAGGTGAGCACCAAGGGGGCGTCCAGCAGTTGCTTTCAGGCCCCCCAGGGGTGTCTGTGGTCAGGCTCAGGGAGCTGGCTTCAGCTGTTGTTCTGTGAGTCCTCAATTTACCAAGGACTTTTTTGCATTCCCATTTGAAGGGTTTGCTCAGGTTTATTTCAGTATTTGTGTTTTTGTACACGCAGGTGCATGTCCACATCTATCTGTCTGTGCAGGTGGGTCTGCCGTAGGGTGTGAGTGCGTGTTTATACATATATGTCTGTATGTGTATCTGTGTGTTTGTGTGTGCACGTGTTTGTGGATCTGGGAGGGAGTGAGCTGAGAGACAGGCTGTTCTCCAGGCTGGAGCTATACCCGGGTAGTGGAGTGTGAGTGGGGCAGCCCAGTACTGTTGAACCCTGCGGCAAAGGTGTTATAGGGGTGCAACGTCTGCAGCCCTACCAGGGAGTTGGGAATCATAGTGATGGTGTTGGGGGTCATGAGTGGGATGTCATCAGGGGAGCGCCGCAGGGTCAAGGTGTAGTCAGGCAGTGCAGTGAGGCGCAGTGTGTCATGGGGGGGACCTGCCTCACACTCGTGATGGGTGGGGCCCAGCTGTAATGCTGCCAGCTCCTCCTCAGGAGCAGCTCCCAATTCAGGGGCCCCAGCACCCCTCTGAGGGCTAGGCTGCCGCAGGGGCTCCTGACGCCGTTTGTCCTTACGGTAGTAGAGGGCAGCGAAGGCCAGAACATTAAGGAACAGGAGGGAGGCCCCCACAGCGATGGTGACACTTAATTCAGTGGAGTAGTCACGAGGGTTCTCCACGAGGAGTGGCCCTGCATCCTGGTCCCCATTCCAGGACCCTTGGGCATTCTCGTTGCTGTAGGCAGGTGATATGGCTGGCCGCTTGGTGCTCCATGTCTTGCCATTGGGCCTGCGGGTAATGTGGGAGCTGTGGGTGGTATCCGGGGGCGGCACTTTGGTGGTTGTGGACGTATAGTGGAACATGTCATGAAGGTTGTATAGATGGGGCACCAAGTGTTTCCAGAAGGCCACCTTAGTGGCCCGGTAATGGTCGCGGACCCTTGGTTTCAGCCCGATGTGAAGGTAGAGCTGGTCTCGGGGGTTGTATTTGGACCAGGCCACTTCCTCAAAGCGGTTGGCCTTGGTGTGAATGAACTTGGTGTCCTGGGGGACCGGCTTGTTGGGATCCCTGAAATACCACATGGAAATCTGGGTCACCACTCTACCTGAATGAGACAAGGGCCCAGCATTCTTCTTCTCACACCCGCCCCTAAACCTCTTCCCCAGTCTGAAACATCCCACCATTTCTGTCTTTTGCAGGGTCCCTCCCTCTGTCCATACCCCTTTTTCCCCCACAGCATGAACTCCTATTCCCCATGGCATCATGGAAACCATCTCACCCTTCCCCATGTTCATCCTCTAAGAGCATGCTGTAGATGCTTTTTCTTCTCACATGCTACTGAACACCCATCAATCTTTTCAGCTGCCCAGTTTTCTCAAAGGCCCTTGAAAGTCTCTTTCTGAATGTACTTTATTCCCACTTCATGTGGTCTCTGACCATCTAACCTTGAATCCCATAATTCTGCCAGTAACTTTCACTCCTGCTCAGTCCTAATGTTAACCAAGCTGTGAGCCTCAACATAATTTCTGAGGTAAGGAAAATGGCATGAAAGACTTGAGTGGGGGACAGTAAGAAGGGGGGTGATGGGGGTTACCAAGCAAGACTTTGGGATGATTTTAGGAAGGGAGATAAAGGAAGAGGTTTGGATAGAGGAGCTGAGGGCATGCTGGGGTCCCAAAGAAGAAGAACCCCTATATCTCCTTACCCAGTCTTGGCAAAGTTGGTCCAGTAGGTCATGACGACAGCACTGAGCATAACGTCATTCTTGGAGAAGTTGCAGGGAAAGAGGTCAGTAGGGCCTACCATAGGGACCCCAAAAACGTAGGGTACTTCATCCCCATGAGCTGCATCTGACCAAGCAGGCTTCATGAGGCTCTGGCAGTGATGGTAGAAGGCATAGAAGTAGGTAGGTGAGCCATAACGGGCATGCAGATCAGCTGTTACCACTGAGGGCTCCACCCACTGGTGGTCAGTGAAGAGTGCCACTAGTGTTTTACGGCGGGTCTCAGGGTTGTCACGGTCTGCCCAGTCTGTGTACATGAACTTGATGGTCTCCCGCAGGGTGTCCTTACCCTCAGGATAGCCATACAGATTGTCCACAAAGTTGGAGACTGAATAGTCAAAATCGGTGCCAGAGACACCATCCTCAGGGTCCACCACCCCTTCCACAAACTTGAGACCCTCACCCTGGTTGACACCTAGCATGATGTCATAGTTGAGGAACTCGCCTTGTTCCATGAGGATCTCAGGGTCATCAGGAATGACATCACCGTCAATCACAGGGCCAAAGGCCACATGGTAGCGGGCTGGCTGGATGTCCTGCTCTACCAGCTCCTTGGCACTTTTTTGCCGAAGACAGTCCACCATATCCACTGTGTCTAGCACGTTACAGCCCACCTTGTCTGCCAGCAGGCTGGTGTACTTCACTGGCTGGTAGTTCACGGCCCAGCTGGACAGAGCAGAACCACTTTGGATGATGGCCCTCTGGAAAAGCCCTACAGAAGACAGGCAGCACCAAGTCAGATCTGTTGTGTCCCCCATAGCCTAGGCCTCCCTTGCCTGTCCCTGAGGAACAAATAAAACACCTTTTCATTCCTTTGTTACTGAGGCTGCCCTATGATTTAAATGGCCTAGAAAGGAGGAACAACTCTTTTGGCTGGGGATGATGGGTCAGGACAAGAGGAAGGGCTACTGTGCCCCTTCCCTGACTGGTCCCCTGCCTGGTTCTTCCACTGCTTCCATGTCCTAGTGCTATGGTTGGTAGCTTGGGGGTTAAGGAAATGTCAGGATGAATTAACCTCTTGGATCCCAGGCATCAGCTTCCTTATGTCCCCTCTCTTTATCTCTTGTTGTCTTCCTCTCTTGCTTCCTGCCCAGCTGGGTCCAGCTCTGTGCCAGCTCACCACCAGGGAGCTGCTGCTTGTACCACAAAGGAGCCTTTTTCATGAGAGATGAGAAATGCAGTCAGGAGAGAGCCTCACATTCTGGGATTTTGGTGAAGGATCCCCAGGGCAAAGGCCTTGGGGTCTGAAGGTGTCCAGGAAGTGAATGTTCCCTCCCAATCTGTTGTCTCCACAAGGAGAGATTCCTTTCACTGAGGCTACTGATGCCTCAGATCAAGATTTTCCTCTAGCTGAGAGGGAGCCAATCTCCCAAACTCAAAAAGAAGAGATTCTTCCCCTCTTAGGAAAAAAGGGATATAATTCTTTCAGTGGCCCTAACATCCCAAGAGAGAGAATTTGGCCCTCTCACACATAATTCCATTCCTCTAAGTTTGCATGGGAGGAAAGAGAGGGTGAGAAATATAGATTACTACTTAAGAGACAGACTCATTTTTCTAAAGATTATTCTCCATGAGTCAATTACAGAAAGACAGAGAGAATAGATCTTTAAAGAAGCCAGGCCTCCAGAGGCACAGGCTCCTTCTGAGACAGCTTATAGCATCATTCCAGAAAGGGACTTCTCCCAGGGAAAGAGTCCCCAATCAGAGGAGGCACCGTTCCTCTTTTCAGACAGAGGCACCCTCTCCCAGCCAGTCATTTCACCCTCCTTTGCAAGTAAGGGGGATTCCTGCTCCCACTACTGTCACCTAGAAACACGTTCTCTCTCTTTGGAGATGCAGATCCCACCTTAGTTTTCTCTCGCCAGGGCAGTCCCTGGAGGGACAGAGAGAATTTCTAGGTCAGAGAATGTGATTTTTTTCTCTGAGAGACAGGCCTCTCAAAGAGAGACTGAAAGTCTTCCTGTGAGAATATCACTAACTCTTGGGGATCGATTTCAATGAAAAACCTGTCCTCACTCACAGATTCCCTTACTTCAGAGAAGGGCACCGATTTAAGGAAGAACTTTTCTTTGTGAGAAGCTCAGCTGTTCTTCTCAGTGATAGAATGTTCTCTATAGTCTAAAGGTGGAGAGAACATTTCCTTTCAAGCAAAAAAGGGCCAATTTGGCCCCCCTTGGAAGAGTTCATTGGCAGAGGGACCCACTGCAAGGAGAGAGTCTGAAAATGACAGTGTCCCTTAGGTGGGGTGCATAGCCCTGGGGGAGGTCTGGAGTCTGATAATTGATCGCAGTCCCTCAGAAGAAACCCACTTTACAGGTTAGTGATTCTCACTCCAGACTCACCTCCTCCCTCAAGCACATTTCCTCTCTTGTATACAGACTTGTTCTTCAGAGAGAAAGGCAGAGAATGAGTGTTCCTTATACCTAGAAACAAATTTCTATCCTAGGCCCATACTCTAAAGTAACGTGCCCTTACCAAACTGACAGATTTCCCCTGCCCAAAAAGAACTATTGTCCCTTCAGAGAGGGGCATTCTACTCCCACTCTCCCAAATAAGACTCCAACATCAAAAGGAGAATCTTGCTTTCTCAGGAGATAAATGGGGTCCTCTCCTTCCCTCCCTCGCATTGGGAGAATTCTTTCTTTCTCCAGAGAAATACTTCCCTTCCACTTCTCCCCCAAAGGGATACTGAGCTGGTAGAAGAGGCAGGTTGATTCCTCCAAGTACTCCTGGGGCATGGAGCTGGGCATGCTAGAGCTTGGAAGGCCTGAGGTTCAGAGTGGGCAGCCAGTACTTTTCTAGTTCATGTTTTGCTCCATGAGCTACTCACCCTCAGAGTGATGTGACAGTGTGAGGAGGCTGACACAGGATGCACCAATGCCAGAGCCGAAGACAGTAATACGGCGGGGATCTCCACCAAAGAAGGCAATATTCTCGCTCACCCAGCGGAGGGCCTGGATTTGGTCAAGGAGCCCATAGTTGCCTTTGGCAGCCTGATCTCCGGTGCTCAGGAAACCTAGATGTAACAAAGTGCATGGAAACAGTAAAGGCGGAGGGATCAAGGACTTGGGTTATGATGGGTTATGATGGGAGGTAGAAGTTGGGGGAAAGTAAGGACACGCAGTGTAGCTCTTTCTACCCAGCTAACACAAACCATCGTTCCTTTCTACAGGGTCCAGTATCATCAATACAGGAACAATTGGCTCCCTGCCCCAGACGCATTATCCCGTTTGGAAGGAGGAATCTCCAGATCATGTGACGTGTATGGCTCCTGTTAGGAGACTTAAACTGCAGGAACTGCAAACGGCCAGGACTCAGCATCCTCTGCTCTGATGTACTATCCAGGGACATTACCCTAGTACCTGGCAAGAAAGAATGGAAAGAGCAGGGACCTTGGAGTCAGATAGTTCTGGGTTTGAGTTCTGGCTCTATCCTTTATTAGCCATGTAGCTAACGTAGCTTAGGCAAGTTATTTAAAATCTCTGGGTCCCAGTCTCCTCTTTTGTAAAATGGGGATAAAAATAACTCATAGGGTTGTAACAAGGATAAAATGAACACGAGGACATGCTTAGCACATTATAGAAAGTGAAGATCTCAAGAGGCAGCAATCCCTAGGCTCTCCTTGCATTTCCTGTACAAATTAATCCATCTCCACTCCTTTCCAGGGCCTCAGATTAGCCTCTTCCCTTCATTTTTAGGGCAGGTCCTCATTCCCCCTTCTCCCAGACCTAATGAATCAGAAATTCTGGCAGTGGGGCCCAGCAATCTGTTTGTTACAAGCCCTCCAGGTGATTCTGATGCCTGCTAAAGTTGGAAAACCACTGGGTTAGCCCATCTCTTTGGTCTGATGGAGAATGGGGAAGTCAGTGCAGTGCGCTACCACAGAAACAAGTCTTCCCGCCCACTCACTGGGATTTGCTGCTGAGGAGATATGTCACCATGGAGACTAGCTTCCCACCCACCTGCTGGGATTTGCTGCTGTGGAGACTTGTTACCATGGAGACTACCTTCCCACCCACCTGCTGGCTATCCCACAGAGATGTCCTATATTCCCCCCTCCCTTCCATTTTAGACGAATCCTGCTGTCTTATTTCATCTCTCTTTCCTCCTCCTTAGGCTTCTTGAAAGGCTCGGTCTTCTCTTGCCCTAGGCTTTCTGAAGGGTTCTTTCCAGGTAGGTAATTGTAGTGCTTCTACACATTGGAAACCCATACCTGGATCAGTACTTTTGACTCCACAGTTAAAAGCTCATTCGTAGCACCTGGAATCAACTTTATGCGAGGCCATGTTTGAGGAGTCTCCCACAGCTCAAAGAAAGCTCTTTGGCAGTCCTGGCAATCCATGGGCAGAAACTGATTTTAAATAGACCTGAGCAGGCGCAAGACCTCATCACTGTCTTTCTCGAGTCCTTCTGTATCTAGCTTCTGTAAAAGAGCCCATTTCACCCTCTTCAAGTGCGTTATTAATTTACCTTTGGTACAATCAAGTACATAAAGTACTTAGTTATTCCTCCCAGGACCTAGTCACAAGCCCTCTTTAGCCCCACCCAGGTTCCAGATGAGGAAATGAGAAGGAATTAGAGAAGCCTTAAAAGAGGATGAACGGAGGGGCCCTTGTTCCTCTAGACAAGGAAACCAGCTTCCCCTTTGCCTAGCCCATTCACAAACTTAAGCTGCTCCTGTGAGTCTTAAAAACTATGCTGACCAAAATCTAACCTAGCTGTCCAAGCCTGGAGACCCTTGAGCAAAAAGCACTATGTGCTTCTCTTGGCCCCCCTGCCCTCCCTCCCTACTCTCTCCTTGCCCCACATTCTCTTTTCCTTTTCTCTCACTTAAGCAATAGCAGACTTGGCTTCGGCCTTTGCCAAGGCATTCTTCAGTGAAATGTGTCAAATACGTCTGTCCTAATTAGCAGGAAGAGCTTGCATGTGGATGTAGTAAGGTAGATTTCTCCAACTTGTACTGATTTACAGGGTGAGGAACATAGGCCTTAAAGAGCTCGGTGGAGGATTCGACTATCACTGTCTGCTGCTGGGAATCCCACCAACCTTGGGATAAAGGGCACTGAAGCATGTGGATGATACCATATCAACCATCCCTACTACAAGAGTCCTGCTTGAAGTACTATATTCAGCAGGCTCAGGTAGATGATACAGCAAACATGACCAACTACAAGCACACAAAACCTGACAGTCTGCGAGAGTAGTCACTCTCTGCTAGTCCCGCAGTAACTCAGTCATCCACAGAAACCATGTGAGAATGGGTGAAATACCAAACTCCATAAACTATCAGTATAAATCTGAGCCAGTCTCCTTGGGCCAAAGTTTATACTGCAGTACATGGTAAACTGCTTGTCAACAGAAGATAGGGGATCTGGCAGATGGCATCAAAACCAAATGTTTGTGTCACTTGAGGCCTGACATTTACCAGGTTTTCAGTTTGTCTGAAGGGCACCTGAGCAAGGATGTAGGATTAAATTCTGGGACTCAGAATAAAACACGGCAAGCCCCTACTCCTCAGCCCCAGAGATAGCCACATCCTATATCCTGCAGGAGTTGCTTTCTTTTGTTGGCCCTAAGCCCAGTGGGGGTATCTCAAATAATAGCTACCTCTCCGCCTTGGAGGGATCTGTGGATCAGTCTGTGACATTCTCAACATGTGTGAATCACCCTGGATGTCTACAGGAGCACCTTAGAGTGCTTGGGCTCAGTGCTCTAGAGAAGCTGATGGGAGGGAGGGTAAATTAATGCATGTAATTAGGGGCCAAAACCGGCCACCTGTTCTTGAATGCGTTGGTAAACAACAACAAAGCCTCCAGTTACACAGCAAAATCCCCAAGTGTCAGGGACAAACCCATGTTCTACATCTGGTGCCAAGAGACAAAAACATCTTGTATGTACCCAGAATCCAATCAGTGGCTTATTGATTGTATTTGTGCTCCAGAACAGGAACTGAAGGGTACACAGGAAGGGATGGGGAACTTCTGACCAAATCTCAGTTTATGACTCCTTCTGAGGTTTGGGTAATATTATTTTGATTATTAACCACAAAAGCCCAGAGAATAATATTCCTATCCCCCACATGTGCTGCTCTGGTTATCCAAATGAGAGGATGTTGTAAAGTGGTGGGTCTTAACCTGAGTTTTATGGATGAACTTCACGGGGGTCCATGAAATTGTCTCTATAAATTTTTATGTGTGTGTATATTTTTCTGGGGGAGTCCGTAGCTTTCATCAGAATCTCAAAGGGGTCCATGGCTCAAAAAAAGGTCAAGAACTTCTGATAGAGGATTAGAGCAGTTGAAGGGTTGTAAAATCTCAGTGAATCAGAATATCATAAGGAGTGCTCACCAGCAATAGCTTTCTATGCAGCCCACAGCTCCCCACTGACACTTCAAATCCTATGAGTCTCTCTCCTATCTCTTCTCTGCCTCCTTTCCCTGTGTTGCTCTTGCTCTTTTTTCTCCTCCCTCCTTTTCTTCTCTCCCTTACTTTCTCTCTCTCTTCCCTTCTCCTCCACTCTCTCTCCTCCTCCTTCCCTAGCTGCTCCTACTATAGGGAACTGAAACATATTATTAGTATTGTCTGTACTTTTCAATAAACTATTGAGCTTTGAATTTATAATTTTAAAAAGCATCTGAGTTGAACATTTTCTATCACTCTCCCTAAAAAAAGAAAGTAGCTAAATTACTTTTGGCCTGCAACTACTGCATATGTATGTCTGTATATCGGTATGTGATTAAGTTTGTGTATTAGTTACTCTTTAAGCAACTGTGCAGACAGCTTCATGGCACCTACTTTACCTCAGACTCTGATCTCCTTCCTCAACAGGACAGAACAGCTTATGACAGCCTTGCCATGATGTCTGAGGCAACTCAAAAAGACAGAAGAGCGGTGGCAGAACCATGAAATCCAAAGCCTACCAGGCTGTTGAGAGATTAGGCAGATGCCCGGTATGCTCCATACTTGGTATCCCAGGTGCCACTGAAGGGGACACAGGCTCCACTTTTTTCAGGGAATATAATTTTTCCAGTCTGAACCCAAAAAAGTTGTCTTCCCATTCCACATTATATGAAAAGTTTATACTGCAGTCAAGAGGAGATTGCCATTTTGCACATACAATCGCACCCAGAAGTGGAATGCAACACCAAGGCCTCTGGGATTGGAACTGGCAAAGCAATATATTGGACAGCAAATTAAAATAAGGTCCTATCAGCCAGTGGGCCATGGAGTAACCCATGCCTAACTGCTAGTTCAGCACCCAGGCCTACAGATCTACCTAACAAACAGCCTAGACTCCCGCTAGAACTCTGAGGACACAAACCCTCCAGGCAAGAAGTTGGCTTCTTTATGCCACTGCAGGGATCTGAGGCTGCATGTGTCCTCTGAGGCTTGGGTGAGCATCTAAAAGGGAGCAAGGCCCTGTATGCTTGGTCACCCTCTCTGAAGTACTTACTTACCTCAAGACCTCAATACCAAAGAAGGTACAGGGTAGAGGGGGGCAGCCTAAATCACCGACAGCATGTGAATGACTGAGTATGTATGGGTAAGGGCATATCAGCGTGTATGAGGTTGGGAGTACATGGGTAGGAATGTGTGTATCCCACATGGAGTGGGAATGTATGGGGCTATATGTGTGGCGAAGGTAGAAGGAATGTGTATTTGTATATATATGGGGTATGTAAGTGTAGGATGTACAGGAGTGAAGTTGGGGATGGGCAGAGGTATGTGTGTATGGATATGGATGACAGGTATTAATACATGGATGTGTATATAGTTGTGGAGTGGGGTGGGAAAATATGTATATGTGTATGTATGGAGAGTATATGTGGGGCATACATATGGGAAAAGTGTGTATGTGCTTGTGCGTAGGTGTGGGTGTGCGTATATGTGCAGGGATGTCTATGGTGTGTGTATATGCGGGGAGGGGACATATAAGTGTAGTTTAAGGGATGTGTGTATAGATGTGGAAGCAGGAGTGTGGGAGTATGGGATGTGTGTGTTTATGTGTGGGAGGAGTATTTGTATACGCATGGAGTTGGAAGATGTGGACATGCAGGTATGGGTATATATGTATAGAGAGAAAAATACTGGTTTGTGTACACGTGGGGAAGGTGAGGGAAATGTGTGTACGTGTGTAGTATGTGAGTGTGTGGAGTGAATGCAGAAGTGGGGATGTTTAGGTATATGTGTATATGTGTGCGGGTGGGTGGAAGGAATATCTATGTACATGTAAGGTGTGCATGTGTAGGTTATATATGTGTGAAGCTTGTGTGTGGATGTGGATGTGCAGGGTGTGAAGTCTGTGTAGGGAGTATATATACGGGTAGAGGAAAGTGTGAGTATGGGTATGTGTCATGTGTATGGGTATAGATGTGGATATAGAGATGTGGACCCCATTGCCATCGAGTCGGTTCTGACTCATAATGACCCTATAGGATGGAGTAGAACTGCCCCATAGGGTTTCCAAGGAGAAGCTGGTGGATTCAAACTGCCGACCTTTTGGTTAGCAGCCATAGCTCTTGACCACTGCGCCATGAGGGCTCCATAGAGATGTGGAGGGAGGAGTATATGGGAATGTATGTCTATATATGGAAGGTAAGAGAAATCTGTGTATATGTGGGGTATGGATGTGGAGTGTATAGGGGTATATGGGTATGTGGATGTGGATGTGTGTGTGTGTGCAGTGTATATGGAATGGTGGGAGAATGTGTGTATCTGTGTGGGGAGCTGTAGATGTGAATGTGGAGTATCTATGTGTATGGGTATGAGTGTACTTATTGGAGTGAGAGAAATAGTTGTATACATGGGGGTGTGGATGTGTGGATATGTGAGGGTATGTGAGTCTGGATATGTGGTTGGTTAGAAGGAATATTAAGGAGCCCTGGTTGCACAGTGGTTAAGCACTTGGCTGTTAACCAAAAGGTCAGCAGTTCGAACCCACCAGCCGCTCTGCGGGAGAAAGATACGGCAGTCTGCTTCCGTAAAGATTACAGCCTTGGAAACTTGACGGCAGTGGGTTAGAAGGAATATTTGTGTATGTGTGGGGTGTGTAGGGATTTGGGGGTGGGTGTGTCAGGATGAGGTCAGGACACTAGAAAACTAATGGACCCTACAAAACTCAGCCAAGCAAAACTCTGGGAGCAGAGACTTGGCTTGAGACCTAAGAGAGGGTGTGAAGTTTGAACTGCATTCCCAATGGTGTCTAAACATTCCAAGAAAGGGCCTTAGGATACAAGGAAGCTCCCAGCACTTGGGTAGGAGCCATTAGATAATAACACTTTGGCTACGTGTTGCCAAAGTAGCACCAGCTAGAGAACCAAGGCCACCTGTACTTAACTGCCTAGCATTCTTTCCTTCTCCTTCAAGAGCACCTGGCAAAGAACCATACCTAGCACCCCAACTCGATAGTTGAGGGTGATGACGATGACATTGCCATAACTGGCGAGGACACTGCCATCAATCATGTTGCCTGTCCCTTCCATGTAAGAGCCTCCATGGATGTAGACCATGACGGGCTTCGCACCACTGTCCCGGATGTCTGTAAGGAGAAGGGGTGAGACATAGGCTGGGTAGGATGCCCTCGCACCCCCACCATCCCTGGAGGGGGTGTGGGCAGCAAAGCTCTCCCAGGTGCCAGGACACCACTGCCATCCCTGAGGGCAGGACTCATGAAGCTGCTTAGCCTGGAGCTCAAGCACCAGCCAGGGACAGCTGGACTTCAGAGATATTTTTAAAGACTTTGGTTTCAAGTGCCTCCCAGCTGAAGGCAGCCAGGCATGCCTGATACAGCTAGGCTTAGGTGGGCCACACCTGGGCCCTGGGGATGGGGGGCAGAAGGAAGAAGAAGGGCTGGCCCCTCAGTTGGATCAAGTGAGTCCCTGCCCTGGGCACCCGGGAGTCCTGGGACCTGACGTGGCTTTAGAGAGCAGGGGCTGGGAGCCCTGAAACCCCCAAGACTAGATCAGTTACATAGAAATATGGCCATTGGCAGCAGCTGGACCCCCAGTGCAGACAGAGACAAGAGGGGTGGGAATAAGGGGTGGCACAGGGAGAGAACAAGGAAGGATGTGGGGAAATGGGAGTGAATGGCAGACATGGGGTGGGGGGAACCTTACTGATATGATTTCTCAGCCACATGCCCATTTATTCCATTCTCCCTGCGCATCAGTCAGACTTAACTGGAAACATTGAGGATGGGGACGAGGAAAGGGGCAGAAGTAGGAATGAGAAAATCTGTCCACAGTTAGCATTAAGATGAAGATGGAGCCTCCCCAGAGGCCATTCAACAAGGGACCATCAAGTGGCTACTTCCAAGCCCAAGCAGCACAGCGCTGGGGCTGGGAAGTCAAGAGAAGCCTCCAGGCCTGATCACCTCTCTCTGTAGCCTTTCGCTTTGTGAGCTGGACCAACATGCTCTGCCACATCAGCACAGCCCTGCCAGTCACCAGTGGGCCCACCTGAGCTGTCTGGCCCCTCCAGGGGCAGAGGGGCAGGGCAGAGCATGGAGGCAGAAGGGAATGCTCTCTGCTGAGGAGCACATAGAACCTGTTTTCCCAAGGAGGAAGGCTGGCCCAGTGATCACCAGGGATCTTATACCATCCACTGACTGGGCTGTGGAGCCCTGGCCTCAACCTGACATTTAGCCATAGTCTGTCTGGCCTGACCTGAATCTACCACAGCCCCTGACCATGAGACCATCTCTGTCTTTCTGGGAGAAGGCTGGGGAGGTTTCTAGGTGGTGCTATTCTCCAGCCCCTTTGGCCATCACTGTCTCAGTTTAACACCCTGCTGGGCCCCTGCTGGACAACTCTTCCAGGAGCCAGTTTCCCCATGAAACACAGGTGTCTCCTTGGTGAAACACAGGCATCTCCTCACCACCCAGCTTCCTTTGTGTTTCTCCCCGCCCTCCCCTGGCTCATCCTTCTCCCTTCTCTCCCTGCCACTCAGTAGGAGCAGATGCCCATGAACTATGAAAGATGGGTGAGGAAGCTGTCTCCAGCAGTGCCCACTTCTACTGGAGAACCGAGGACAGGGGTGGGGAACCAGGGTGAGGAGGTTGCCCTCCCCATGGCTCTACTTATGGTCCCTAGCTGTGTCTATCACCCCAGAACTCCCAGTGGCCAACCAGGCCAAAGATGGATGAGCAGACCAACGGCCTTGTACAGGAACAGAAACACACCAACGGACGGACAGACAGACAGACGGGGCTTCTCCCCATCAAGAGGGGGAGGGGCTCTGTGCCATGCACCAGCCGCCGCGCCCTGCAGCCCCCAAATACCTTCATCTTCATCCCCGTCATTATCCGCTAAGTCCTCGCCCTGTTTCTTAGCGCCGGATCCTGGGGACCAGACACGGGGAGACACAACAGCACAGAACAGAGAACAAAACAGAGAGAGAATTCAAAAACAGCATGACTGCAGTGTGGCCCAGCAAGCCAGCTCTGGGCCTGGGCCCAGGACAGGCAGGAGGGATGGCAAGAACTGAGGGAATGGGTGGGCTGAGGCCCAAACCTTCATCAGGATGATGGTGTTGCAGGCCCCTGCTGTGCTGGCCTCCCTGCACCTCCCTGCCCCACCTCCCTGTCCCCAACAGCCTATCTCAACCAACTACCTTGACACTCTCCAAACCTTCCCAGTTAGAAAGGAAGTAGCAGGAGGTAGGCCAGGCCACAGCGCCACAGACCCACTCAAGGAAAGGATTTATTCTGGGTGGAAGGGGCTGTGTGTGTGTGTGTGTGTGTACACAGGCAGGTTGAGCTAGAGAGCAGGGGCGGTACCGAGGATGAGAGGTGGAATTACCAGCATGTGTGTAGAGATATATACCAGGGACTTCAGCCCTGAGCTCACTACCTGGGCCCAGTGAGCAGGCTCCACCTGGGCCTCAGCTGACCCTGATTCCCACAGGAGAAGATGGGAGATACAGTTTTCCCTCTGGTCCTCCTCTTTGGGGCCCTCTTCTCTGGTTAATAGCAAATGAGGTTCCTGCCCACATGAATCAGGCCTAAGGGCAGCAAGCATTGCTCTGAAATATAGAGAGAGCCAGAGAGGGAGGGAGGGAAAGAAGAAAGGGGAAAAGGAGAATGGGACAACAAGAGAGAGAAAGAAAGAGATAGGAATAATGGTAATAGCTCCTACCATATACTGAATATTTACCATGTGCCACATGCTCTATTTAGACCATACTGTTTGATTCTTACAAGCCCAATGAGGTAGGTACTATCCTTATTCCTGTTTCACTGATAGGGAAACAACTGAGGTCCAGAGAAGGAAAGTGACTTGCTCAAGATCGCACAGCGAGGAAGTGCCAGAGGTGGGATTCAAACCCAGGTCTGTTTAACTCAAAAGTTCATGGTCTTTCCACTGCACCACGCCACCTGGTGGCACGGGGACAAAGGAAGGGAAGAAGGAGATGAGAAAAGAGGTGGAGCAGGAGGGGAAGGAAGAGGAAGAGAGGAAAAAGGAGACTAGAGGAGAGAAGACATTTAGGACCTAGGGGCAAGCTAGCACCAATTCTCCTTCCTGTTCTAAGGAGACTACAAGCACACTTGGAGCTGAGAATGGCTGTGGAGAAAGAGGAACCTACTGCCTGAATGTTGGTCAGTGTGTAGAAACAGGTAATTCTGCTGGTACCTCAGGGCTTACTCTCTGGGGTCTGATACCAGTTACCCTCAGCCTGGAGCAGCAAATAGCCCTTTCTCAGCTGGTCTGAACTCTGGGGTGACTGAATTTCCTTACAACTATTAATCACAAGCGATTCTTCTCATAGTACACGGGGGCTTTTCAACTAGGGCCAGAGCCCAGCCTTAGGGGTAGAAAAAGTCTCTGGCTTCCTGAACTTCCAGTGGTGCCTACTGTCTGCTCAACATCTGCCAGTACTATCCTCAGAAGCCCTGTGGAACACGGGGCCTCATCACCCCACACAGTGGACAGCCCCAAAACTGAAAAAAATCACCCCATCCCCAAACATGAATTCATTCCAAACTGATGCGGGTGGGGTGAGGGGGTGAGGCAGGCCTTCCCCAGGAAATTCTTCACTTCCCATCAGCTCTGACTTTTATGATGTGTCCATTTTGCCCCCTTCTGGGAGTGTCCCTGGGTTGCTGCATTATCCCAGCCTCCTCCACAAAGAGCGCCTTTGCTCCCTCAGCTCAGTACTTGCTAAGCAACACTTTGCTGCCACGCCTCTCACCCAGGCCAACTCAGCCACCATTCCCAGACACTGAGCTGCTACAGGATCCCAACCAGGCCAGCCCTGCTTGACCTATGCGCACCACAACCCTAACCTCTAAGCTCAAGACAGCCTCTGGGTATGGGTCTTCCCCTAGAAGCAGGATTTGCACCTCTGTTCCAAATGGCCAACAAGCACTGGATAGGGAACTAAACTCAGCAAGCTAGATGACCAAATGCCCTCCCCCACACAGTCCGGAATCCATTTTTCAATTTGGCCTGTGGGGCTTAGGGAAAGCAGCTGAGTTTTAAGGCTAAGCTAGGAGACCTGATGGCACAGTGGTTAAGTACTCGGCTGCTAACTGAAAGGTTGACGGTTTGAACTCACGCAGTGGCTCTGCCTGAGAAAGACCTGGCGATCTGCTCCTATAAAGATTACAGCCTAGAGAACCCTATAGGGCAGTTCTACTCTGTCACATGGGGTCACTATGAGTTGAAATTGACTTGATGGCACCTAACAACCACAGGAGCTTCTTCAGAGTAGCGATTAGGCCTTTAGTCATTTCTAAATCTTTACCTCCCATCCTTCCACATCCCAGTGGCACCCTAGCACGTGGCCTCGCCCATAGTCAACAATCACTACTGGTAAATGTTTGAATTTGAATGGGGATTTCTAGTTGACTAGGCTCTCTAGTCAAATTCTCAGGGCTGAACTGTACTGCTCTAGGCTCTTACTGGAACCCTGGGGAGATCATTCTTCTTAAGAAATGGTTAATGCTAATGTCACCCTCCCACCCACCCCAAGTAACTCAAAGGAGCACGTTTTAGAGACCCTCTTCCTGAATTCATTTATAGGCTAATGCATGCTAAGGCCAGAGTAGTTCCCTACCACCTGCAGATGTGGAAACAGAGGTTCTTAAAGGTAAAGACTTGCCTAAGGTCTCACTGTGAGTTAGAAGCAGAGCTGGGACTCAGTCAGGCTTAGTGGTTCCCAGACCCGTACTCTTTCTGCAGCACCACGATGCTTCTTCGTTTGTGCAAAAAACATTTACTGATTGCCTACTGTGTGCGAGGTCCTAGGCTGAGTGCAGGGCAGCAGGTCTCACTCAAATCACTGAGGGCACCTGCTCAACGTGCAGACTCCCGGGCTGCGCTCCCAGAGAGCCTTATTCAGTAGGTCTGGGGAACATTCCGTCCCAGGGGTCCCATCCTGTCCCTGCCGATCCCAATCTGAGCAACCCTGCCCTAGGATATGAAAGGAAAACAAACTTCATGCCTGCCAAAGTGCTGTAGGGAACAGGCTGTGATTTTCCACCTGTCCCTCAGGCTGTTACTGTTTCCAAATCTGCCCAACCTATCTATATTTCACCATTTTTTCAGAGTTGGGGAGGTGGGAATGATCAGATGGGAGTTGCCTCAGTATGCTACAGTGGAAAGAATACTGCCCTGAGGGTCAAGAGACTCAGGTTCTGGCCCCAGCTCTGCCACAGAACAGCAATGTGGCCTTGAGCAATAGCAAGTCACTCCCCTGTGCCCATTTCCTTGTCTGTAAAATTGGGATACTGATTCTTGCCTTATATGCTTGCAGAGATGTGGGGAGGATTTTATGAGATAAATATGAAAGCACTTTGCAGAAAACAAAGTATTCAAACATGAAGAAAGATTATCCAGGGGAATAAATCCCTCTCAGCACGAGGGTAAAATTAAAATTCAGGATCTGTCACCTCCTTTAGAGTCCATAGTTCCTAGAGATCCCCATGTTCTACCACTTGAGTAGTCTGGGTCTCTCAGCTACGCTCTGACCATTGAGATGGTGGAAGTGGTGGCAGAAGTTACTAAGTCTGGGTAAACATGTTTGGTCTAAGCTTTGGCGTAGGAGAGTTGAGTCTAGACGTTAAACCCCGGGAAAGAGTACGGGAACGGCTTAACCTACCCAGAATGGGCGGAGCCTCTGGCTCCATCTTGGCTGCCTGGAGTTTCTCCTGAGGTGTCACTGAGAGAGCCACTGGCTCTGTCTTTGGCAAATGCGTTAGGGTGAAATTTCGGGCTGGGAAGATTGGAAGAAATTGGGTTGCTGCTTCTGCCCTGAACCTGCCTTAGGCAACCAAATCCTCCCTGAAAAGCAGCCAGAGCCCTCGGATGAGGTGGAGCTTATGCCTGCTCACCACCCCCTCCCCCCAGCCTGGGCTACTTGAAGGAAGGCTGGGTCCTCAGGGGGCAAGGGCAGGTGGGCAAGCAGCCCTCCCTCTCTCTCTCTCTCTCCCTCCCCGCCGGCTCGCTACCTACCTCCTTTCCTACATATTTTCTTGTTGGGCTTTCGGGCGCATTCCTTGGAAATCCGCTTTACTGTAAAATGAATAAAAAACTAAAAAATAACAGGAGGCCTCTGCCCAGGGACATGCATCCCCCCGCCCCCAGGCCCCAAGAGCTGCTCTGCAGGTGGGCACATGGCAGAGAGCCTGTCCTACTATCTCCTTGTTTCTGTCACTTACCTTAGTGTAACCCCTGCAGGAGGAGGCATCAGCTAGTGAAAGAGGAGGCACCTAAGCACTGCCCACCAGGCTTGCCCCCCACCGCCTCCCACACACACCCAGCTCCCTTGGCCACACACACCTACCACCTTTCAAAACAGGTGGAATGCCAACAGGGGGGCCCGGTGGAGCCAGCATCCTCCTACGGGCAGCTGCCAGCAGTGACCCATACTCCCCCAGGGAGCCCCCCAATTCAGAACTCTGGACCTAGACTTGTCAAAGCTCTCAGGCCTGGCCAGGCCCTTCCTGGTAATAGTGTCACTCACACATGGGAGCTCAGACAATGCTGGGAGAGGGAAGAACAGGGAGGGGAAAGAGGGAGGCCAAGCAGAGTGATGGTTAGAAGCATTTTCACAGACAGACAGATGCATGCTGCAGGGCACACGACCACATGCAAGCCACAAACACAAAGGGCAGGCGGGAGGCAGGGAGGTCACAGTGCCTGGCTATAGCACTCACCATCCTCCGTGGGCACATAGACATTCAGGTAGAGGCAGTCTTCATTGGGCTCCTGAATGTAAGTAGCGACGATATCCAAGTTGGCAGTGAACCAGACAGGCAGCATGACTTCGGGCACAGCTGTGTGGATGTTCTGGGGGCACACTGGGGGAAAGTGTGTGGCGTTCCGGATGCCCGACCAGGACGGGGGTGGTTCAGGGGGCAGAAAACGTTTCTCGCCGATCGGGGGAGCTGCGTAGGGCACCCCTAGGTATTGGTCCACAGGCCCCAGGATCTCACTGGGCAATGGTACCCGGGCACCCCTTAGCTTCCCAAAGTGAGTATTAACTGTGGGTGCTGGGGCCTGGGTACTGGCCCTCAGGACCAAGCTGAGGAACCACAGGGTGAGGCACAGGCTCCGGCCAACTGCGGGCTTGGGGCTCAGGGACAGCAAGGGCGAGCCAAGCCGCAGCCACATGTTCCGGGCAGAGGGACTGGCAGGAAAGGCAGACTCCAGGGTCACAGCACCAGCCCAATAGGCAGCCCCTTCATGGCCACACTGACTTGAACCTCAAAACGGGGCTCTCGAGGGACACCTATAGGTGTCTAGCAGCGTAGAGAGCAGGTCGTCCAAGCACCACAGCTTCAGAAAGGGGACCCCCTCAGGGCCAGACAGGCCTGTGGAAAGAGGGAAGTATGAGTCATCCAAGAGGGTCTGGGAGGGCTACAGAGTAGATCTTTAGGGCCCTGCTGGGCTTGGGCCTTTCCTTTACAATTGGGAGAGGTTTCACATGCCAGGGTTCCAGGGACTCAGAGCTGATCCCCACTACCAGTCAGAACCATTCTATGTTCCTGGCCATGGCTGGAAAAATTCAAGGGTATTGACAGAGTGACCATGTTTTGCCACTGCAAGTCCACAGTCCCCAACTTCAGCTCTACAGCCAATGGAATTCGTTAGGGTCAGCTTGAGCCAGAGTTGCATGTGGTGGCAGGGAGTGGGGAGACATGGAAATAGAGGTCAGGTCGCTGGGCATGCTGTGTGAACATGAGCTGTCTAGCCTCTGGGGCCTGGTAGCTCCACACATGGACCTCCACATCGGGAGAGGGTAGGATTGTTAAACTCATTCTGGGACACTGAGGGATAAGAAGGGAAAGCAGCAGATAGGCATGGAGAGGCCCCTCACCCTCAGGCAGGGCAGGACAGCCATTCACCAGAGTCCCCAGACCCTTTCATGCCCTTCCTGTACATTCCCCTCAGTCCTCACTGCTCCCAAATCCTGAAGCCTTAGTCCTTTCTGTTGTCTATCTCTAATTTATAGAGTGCCATGACAGAGGCAGAAACCATTCTGCCCAGCACCCTAGGCATTGCTGATGCTCAGTCAGTGTAAAATAAACAACGGAGTCTGGAGGACGCATACTCAGAGACTCATGGAAATAAACTCACAAAGACTCAAAGAGTGAGTAAGAGACCAAGCCAGGATCACAGATGCTGTGATATTCACTCACAGAGACATACATTCCAAACCCACAGAGATCCCCTCATATAATCCCACTTTGGGAGACAGAGAGCCTCATAGAGCCGGTGATGCACAGAGATACATTCAGAGACACATAGACTTGCTGAAATTTAATCACACACACTTGCATAGGTAAATATCCAGAGACACATGCAGTATAATGGTGACACATAGGTGAAGACAGAAACAGAAATAGCAACACACCGAGACACACGGCTTTTCTGACACAAAGAGTTGCACAGTCAACACATATACACAGGCACACACAGAGGCTCCCACATGGACACAGGCGCGTGCGCGCGCACACACTCACAGATACACACGCACGCACGCACGCGCGCGTGCCCACGCACACACGTACATTTAGTTTTCCCCCATTTCTCCCGCCTTCCAAGATTGCCGGCTTGCTCCTTTAAGAATTGGTTGAAGGGGTGGGGGAGGGAGATTGGGAATGCCCGACAATCAGCCACCACACGAGAGGGGAATAAGAATGTGCGTGTGTGTGTGTGTGTGTGTGTGTGTGTGTGTGTGTGTGTGTGTGTATATGAAAGAGAGAGAAAGAAGGAGGGGAAAGAGGGAGGGACGGGAGGCGGGAAGGAGGCGGGCAAAGTGACTAAAGGGGAGGGGGCTCAGAGGAAATGGGGAGCAAAGTATGGGGGGAAGATCCCAGACACTGCCCAGAATGCACCCGGATGGGGGGAAAGAGGGGAAGGAAGGGGTAGGAGTAGGGAGGTGGGGCAAGAAGGAGTGGGTGTGTGTGTATATGGGGGGGGGATAGTCCGCAGCTGAGTTCACACAATCCCCCCATTCACCGTCTCCATGGCAACTCAGGGGCACAGACCGCTCATTCACACGGCTTCCCCGCCAGCAACCACCCCCCCATTAACCCCCTCAGCACCGCCCCATCCTCATGCATTCAATTAACCCTTTCGGGATGCCTCCCTCTCCAGTAGCCCTTCGGTGCCAAAATGCCAAATGCCGTTCCTCTTTGAGTCAATTCTCTGCAGCCCCTCTCCCGTGAACACCTAGACAAACCGACCGACCCCCAAATGCCCTCTGTACCCTAGAACCTACTGTCTGATCTCCATTCTGGTCCAACTTGCAATTGGGGGAAGACAAGGGGAGATGGCAGTACCAGGGATAAGAATGGCATCTGGGGGTACTTTTGGGGCTGGAGCGGTACTGGGCAAGGTATTGAGAAATATTGGGGGCTACGCGGGTTCAGAACGTACTGGGGAACGGAGCTGCACTAGAATGGGGGAGAATAGGAGAAAGGCCTTTGGGGGGGGCTGCAGAAAGTGGGGGAGGGATCCCGGCTTTGAGACGCTATGATGGAAGAGGGATGGGGCTACACTGTGGGGGAAGGGGGACTGGCAACGTGCAATACAGTAGGGTTCAGGAATAGGGCTGGGGGCCCTCAGTAGGGGTATTTTGATGAACATGCGGGCCTGGTTGTGGAAATAGAGGGGCCAAGGGCGGGAGGATGATAGGGATACGGAATTTAGGGAGGAGGTGGAGGAGAGGAAGAGAAGCGGGGGAGGATTGGGGGGTCAGGAGTGCTGATGGAGAATATGGGGTTGAGAGGGATAGGGGGCACTGGCTGGGGAGTGGAGGACCCGGGATTGGGGGGAGGTAGGATGCGGGCAAGGAATGGGCAGCTACAGGATGAGAGACCGGGGCAGACGGCCTCACCTGTTCCCCAGGCTGCTGCTGTTGCGAGCGACCAAACCCTGCCGCGGACCACCCATACCGCCTCCAGGCCAAGGGCTCTGCACCCGAATCCCCCAGATCTGCTCTCCGGCAGCCTGGCTGCTGTGCCCGTGCACCAAGGGGGCGCGCTGCGCGTGCCCGGACATGGGGGGGGTGCGGTCCCTGCCATTAACTCCTTTTGTGCCAGAGATGGCTCAAGTCCTGGGGCATGGCCCAATTCCCCCCATGTTCAAGCGCACTCTACTTGCATGCGTTCTCTCTCACACACACTCCTCAAATAGCAAGCTAGCAGACAGGTGATCTCCCAAGGTAGCTAGTGACAACTTTACCTGCAAAGTGTTAAGACCTTGGAACAAAGGGAGAAACCGAGGCACTGCCTGCAGGAGTCCCCAGTCATACTCAACAAAGACATGTCTCCACACTCAACATCCTTCATCTCTCCTCTGTTGACAGCACTACCCTGAGGACACTTTGCCCTCATCCTGCCATCCTCCCAAAGGTCAATGCTGTTCCTTTCTGCTGCTTCTGCTGGGGCATGTCAGACTTTAACTGTCAGCATGCCAGTCGTCTGACCATTTTAGTCTCTCCCTTCCAGACCCTCAGTAAGCTTTGTGTCTTGTATTTCTGTATGCAGTTCACCTGTCCAGTTTGTCTAGCACCTGCCCCCTCCCCAAGCCCCTCTGAATGTCCCTTATTCCAGCTAAGCCTCTACTCCTATAGCTCCTCAGAATGTATGTATCAGGATAGAACAGGTCAGAAAAAAGCTTCAGTCGTATTTGCCTTTACCCTATTAAGGAGTTCCATTCCTTGCACACACAACTGTTAAACTTGGTTAAGTCCCATGTGAGTGAGGGCTTTGAGGACTTCAGAGGGATTTTATTTTGCATTCTTTACAACTTTGGTACTGATTGATGCTCTTGGTTTTACCAGCACACTTGACACTTGCCAACAATATGGTGCAACCACAGCCAGGGCATTATCCTTAAGTTAAATCATCCTGTACCACCCACCTACCCACAGAGCTGACCAGAAGACTCCATTATAGTAAACCAGTTGGCCCTCCTGGATAGCCCTGGATCTAGGGCCCAAAACCTGAAGGCAAGGGGGCTGAGAATGGCCTGGCCACAGCTCCAAATATGACTCTGCAGCAACAGTTTTGAACCTTCCCTACTGTAAAATGTGGGTGACTGACCAATAGTTATTCTGGGTAACTGCCAAGATGGGTCATGTGAAAACAAGCAGTTCCAGCAATGGGGCAGGGAGAGAAGAGTGCTTCCTTTTATTGGTCTTTCTTCCTCCTAGAACCATACCATCCTTCTACCACCTATTCTACAGTGACACTTGCCAGTGGAGAGCAATTTTTCATCCCAGAAATGTGACTCCCAGGGAAGTTCTCTGTCCTATGAAAAGGACGCAGCTTGGTATATGATGGAGACCACACAAAGTGGCAAAAAGGGTAGGTAGTGTCTGTCATCTCCCCCCCTTAGCTTGTTCAAGGCCCAGCATTTGAGGTATGTAAAGGGAGAATCAAGTTCCATTGATTTCCTTCTGGCCTAACAGCCCCTCCCCAATCCCAATGGTATATCCCCCATGGACAAAAGCTGTAAAGAAGGCAACATTTAGCTGAGACGGGAAGGTGCCCTTCTTAAGAGACAAACGGCCCATACCTTAATATGCTGGCAGTTTGGAGAAGAGAGAGAGAGTACCAGTACAATCAGAATTAAAAAACTAAGGGGGTGGAAGGTAAACAGAGGAGATGATCTGAACAGAATGAAGGCTCTGACTTGTTGGTCCAGCCCCCAACACTGTCCCAACACCCCACCCTTCCCAGACATGCAGAACTCACACACTCCCTTTGCAAAGAAGCTCTGTGTATTGGGCGCAACAGCTCTGGGGTTTCTATATAAATAATATACAAAAACCCAACAGCTCAATGCCTCACATTAACAAAAATACTAAAACTTATTAAAAATGGAGCCTGAGGGAGGGGTCCCAACCACTACTGGTGCTAGCCCGGGAAGGGGACTGGGAATTAAGAGGAAAGGGTAGGGCCACATCCAGTGCACAAGCAGCTCCTCCAGGTGGCTCAGAAGCGTCCAAATATGTTGGTATTGGGCTGTGGCTGCGTATCTGTGAAAAACCAGAGATTATCAGGGATGGGAGACCAAGCAGGGGTATGGGTAAGCATGAGGAGAACTAGTCAGGTACCAAGGGAAGGGAATGTAATCCTTCCCCCCACAATTTGGGCCTGAAGCAACTGCCTCAGCATTTCTGCCCACCCCATCTCCCATTTATCCCATGGGGCTCTCCCTGGGAAAGAAGGCAGGCTTACTGGAAAGCTGTTGTTGGAGTTGCCGAACCAACGCTGCTGTCTGTTGCTGCTGCTGGGTCTGCTGAAGGCCCTGGCGCTGGAACTGAGGTAGAAACAGGAAGTGGAGGACTGAACTCTACCCTTCCACCTACTTCTCCATCTTCATCTCTCAACCCCTTTTCAGAGTTCCATGCCTTGTCTCCCACCTCTATCCGATTCCACCCTGTCCCCAACCCAGTTCATTGGCTGCATGCCCAACCTGGGCAGCTGTCCCTGAGCCTGGGGCTGTAGTCCAGCAGCTACCTGGGGCTGGGACTGGGGCTGGGGCTGGGGAGGAGCTGTCTGTTGCTGCTGCTGGTGTTGTTGTTGTTGCTGCTGTTGCTGCTGCTGCTGCTGCTGCTGCTGTTGTTGCTGCTGCTGCTGCTGCTGCTGCTGCTGCTGCTGCTGCTGCTGCTGCTGCTGTTGCTGCTGCTATGAGAACATACGAGATACTTCTGA
>NW_004444006.1:7741151-7782891 GCF_000243295.1 Trichechus manatus latirostris | reverse complement strand
GTTGTTGTTGTTGCTGCTGTTGCTGCTGCTGCTGCTGCTGCTGCTGCTGTTGTTGCTGCTGCTGCTGCTGCTGCTGCTGCTGCTGCTGCTGCTGCTGCTGCTGCTGCTGTTGCTGCTGCTATGAGAACATACGAGATACTTCTGAAGGAGAGCAAGGGAGCTAAGACTCACTGTTGGAGGGTTGAGGAAAGGGGATGAAGAAGCAGGAAAGGAACCCTGGGTCCACTGTTTTCCTTTCTCAGACAAGTGCACAGAAAGAAGTACCCAAAAGGAAATTCCCAAACCCCTCCCGCTATGATCCCCAGAAAACAAAAGGGGGAGGGTAGGGAACTAAGTTATTAAGCACTCACTATATGCCAGACGGAGCCCTGGTGGCGCAGGGGTTAAGAGCTTGGCTGCTAACCAAAAAGTCGGAAGTTCGAATCCACCAGCTGCTCCTTGGAAATCCTATGGGGCAATTCTACTCTGTCCTATAGGGTTGCTGAGCTGGAATCGACTTGATGGCAATAGGTGTCTTTTTTTTTTTTTTTTTTTTTTGGTTTATATGCCAGACACTCTACTGGGTACTTTATGTACACTGCCTCAATTAGTCTTGATAACAACCTGGGAAGAAACTGTGCCTCTCCTCCTCCTTGGGCTCTTAGATACTAGATGAAATCCCAGTGGCTCACCCGCAGGATCTGCTGCTGCTGCTGTTGCCGGATGTGGTACTGCTGCTGCTGTTGCTGTTGTTGCTGCTGCTGCTGTTGCTGCTGCTGCTCAGGCAAGATGGAAGTTGACCGGACACCTGCTTGGACTCCCTGGGCACTCAGTGGAGTCATGGTACCTATCATGGGTGTTTGCTGCAGTGTCTGGTGTGAAAATCTGCAAAGATAAGAGGTACACAGGTCAAGGCATTAGGGGTGGGGGTGCAGGCAGCATAAACCCTGGGTCCCTGGCCTGTAAGAAGCTTTACATGTCACTTCATCCATTCTTCTGATCACCAACCAAAAGAGCTCTTTGGGGTTCTGATAGACTTCTAGGTTGGAGAATAAGGGACAATACTCCATTTTAGTATCTCCTAACCTTAATGATTAGGAATCTTTCCTGGTTCTGTTTTAGCTATTATTCTCTTATGAAAATGAAAAACAGTCTTAGCACATGATAGGCATTCTATAAACACACATTGAGTTTTTGCTTTTTTTTTTTTTTTTCATTCCCCAAAAACATTTCAGGGTTTTAAGTTTCAGTTCTCCAACTACTTACTCCCCCTCTCCTCCAGTCAGGGCATTACTGCAACAGTCTACTAGCTGGGCTCCCTCTCTCAAGTCGTCTCCCGCTTTCCACTACGCGTCCTATCTGCTATTTCCGTATTAATCTTTCCAACATGCTTAACTCATCCTATCGCTTTCCTGACCAAAAGAGCCTTTTACGGGACTGTGTTTCAATCTGCAGCTGAGCACTCAAGGTCCTCTATCAACCTGCCCATACCTATCCTATCCCCTACAACTTCCCCAGCACAAATTTTACACTTTATCCAAGTTCTTTCCCTCCCTGTCCTCCCAGCCACTGTATGTATTCCTGTCCCCATGTCTTTGTTCATGCTATGTTCTCTACTGGCATGCTCTTCCTCCACCTCCTCTCCATAAGTTCAAATCACAGCTATCCTTCAAAGGCCAACTCAAGCCAGACCTCCTTCTTGAAACTTTCTCCTATGACTCAGGCCCACACATATTATCCCACACATTTTCTGAATTCCCATTTTATTCCATAGCACGCAACAGCACACCTGATTATATACTTCCTCACGTTGTTCTCTAAATGCTCTTCTGTGTAAGTCTCACCTGTCCAACTACAGTAAACATTCTTTGTGGTAAGGGACTTTGTATTTTACTTTTTGATCTCTTTCCCACCCTACCCAGCCCTAGCAGAGTGCTGGCCACACAGTGCGCAGTTAATCAATACTTATAAGTAAAGGACTTTTCCTCTGGCCCATCTTCCAGTATTCTAAATCCTAAGCTCCAGAGCCTAGAATGATTACAGTGTCTTAACTAAGGCTTGACTAACATTAATCATGGTGGAAAAATTTGTTTGTTAGTCTATTCCAGTGTTAAACTGTTCTAATACTGGATTTATGCCTCCTTATCATGTAGTGCATCTATGAACTTCAGATATTTTCTTATTTTTGTTGTATAAATGATTTCCCCTTTCTGGGCCTCAAAGAAATGTTGTGGGAAGTAGGTGTGTGACTACTGGTCTCCATGTCCCTTCCAGCTCCAGCACTTTATGGTTATTGGCTATGTGGCCAGATCAGTGTTCTCAGTATCTCCAAAAGTTCTAACTAGTCCCATAACCTCCAGGCACAGAGTCCCCCAAGTCAAATGCCCACTCATACTTCAGTGTCTCTTTCAAGCCCACCACTACTCTGGGTACCTTTGAGTAGTCAGTCCATGTCCATAGGTTGGGGCCTGCTGGTGCACATAGCCACTGGGCCGCTGTTGCAGGTGGCGAGTAGGATCTACAAGAGTAGGGTTGGTAGAAGGGTGGGTGCTCTGATAAGGCTGGCTGGAGTAGCTGGGGGGCACCATGGTACCTGCAGGGCCTGTGTGTTGTTGTAATCCCACATGAGAAACATAAGGAGTATAGCCCTGAAGGGAAGGAGGTGAGAGAAGTCAGGCTCAAGAGTGCTCAGACCAGCTTGCCTCACTCTCCTTGATTCTCACAATCCTATGCCCTTACCTGGGAGGTCTGCAAACCATAGGAAGAGCTGGGAGTCATCTGATGGACAGATGACTGTCCCAACATCCCCTGACTCTGCTAGAGGGAAAAAGAGGAGAAACTCAAAGTCAGGAAACACTTTCCCCCATCTCTCATTTTTTTGCATCTCCCACCCTGTGTGTCTTTGCAAAGATCCCAAGTATTTCCTCAGTCCTGTGACACTAAAAATCCCCTCTCCCTGACAGTCCTCCCTACTGCCCCTCTCACTATCTTTGCCTGGAGCTGTTGGCGGAGGCGCTGTCCTTGGGGCACTGCAGGTTGTTGCTGTCGGTACACAGAGGTCTTATAAGAGGAGGGATCTAGTCCCATGACGCTAGTCATGGTCGCAGGCAGCACTCCAGGATAAGTTGGTCGGGTTGGCAACTTCTGCATTGGTAACCGCACAGGGCGGTATGGGTCCACACGAGGGCCACCTGGAAAGGAAAGCAGATAGACTTCTCTAAGCTTCTCATTCCTCCATCCCTTGCTCAGTGTCCTATTCATCCACAGCTCTTTAGAGAAGTAGCATCATCCCTTAGGTGGGAGGAATGTTCAAGTAACTCCATCATTCCTAGTGGCTGGCACTCACCTGCAGGTAGTGGCTGGTTTTGGGTGTACAGGCCTATGGATCCCTGCCTGTAGCTAAGATGGGATATGGAGCCAGAGGCTGGGTGGTGCAGAAGGTCTGGAGGCACTGCTACACCATAGGGGCCGCTCCGACCTGGGCCCATTCCATAGTCCTGTGTGAATGGCAGAGGAAGGTGAGTGGGTTGCGACTGAGTGAGATAGGGTGAAGTGGGGTAGGATGGGGTGAAGAGGAGCTGCATTTATATGGTTAATTCTTATTATAATTGTAATGTCATCTTTTCCCCTCACATCCCCACCACTTCCACAAACCAGAAACTGAAAAGAATCACGAAGAAAAAGCAGCTGTGGAAAAACCCTAACGGTGGGAGGCACTAACCTCTGTCTTGGTGGCTGGCTGGCTACGTTTCTTGCCCTTAGTGGACTTCTTCTTGCGTTCCTCAGTACTGGGTGGAGCAGCCCCAGGTTTGTCAGTTTTGGGGGGGTCTGGAGCCTTTTTCTCAGGCTCTAACAGCGTGGGAGCAGGGGGCTCCTCATCTTCTGGTGGCAGAGGCAGTGGCTCCAGGTAATAGGCACGGGGCCGGGGCCTCAGGTGTGTGTGGTAGAGCAGCAATCGCTGCTGCTCTTCTCCTCGAGCGACTCGCCGGTCGACCCGGACTGTTCCAAACCAGCCCCAAGAGAGTGGTGCTGACGGCTTCAACCCCTCAAAAAGATCCCAGGGAGAGATCTTTTGTTTGGTGGAAACCTGTAGACCCTGCTCCAGAAAGTGAGAAACAGTGAGCTGTTGAGACTTGGAAAACAGAAGAGAGACCTTGAGAACTTGTAGGAGAGGGTAAAATATCTGTTGACAATGAAAGAAAGAAAGAAAGAAAAGTCACAGGTAGATTCAGGAGAGATGGTGAGAAGAAGAACGACAGATACACACACTTGGAGGAGAGAGAAAGCTAAGAGAGGGGAGAGAGCTGGGTTGTAGGGGAAGGGGTGGAGGGGAAAGACGGATCCAGGAGAGATGGAGCCAGGGGAGAGGCGGAACTGGGGGAAGAAGCAGAAACAGAGAGAGACAGACGGAGACACTCAGAAAGAGAAACACAATATCGGTATACAGACAGAGAAGAAAAGAAAGAGACAGATGGGCCAGGAAGAGATATGAGAATGTATATACAAATCAGCTGGACTTCAGATTTTAAACTGCATCCTCTTTTTCCTCTGTCTCTGAACTATACACAATGATTACGGCTATTCAACAAATACCGCAACTGACAAAGAGAGAGAAAAAAGAGAAAATTCTGCAGAGAGATGGTGGGGGGTGGTGGAGAAATGCAAGAATAAAAGAGGTATGGGCTATCAGCCAGACAGATGGGTACAGTACAGGCAGGGGTGGGACAGGACAGGAGGCAGGTGGGGCAGAGGGAAAGGAGGGTGGGGTGCTGAGAAATGGGTTGCATGTTAAAAGGTGGGTGGGGGTGATGAGAGGTAGATGAGGGTGAAGTGAGAAACCAAGGAAAGGGGGTGAGACTTCAAAGATGGGGACAGGAAATGTAAGGAAAGTTAAGTGATTAGCTCAAACTCCCAGAGACAATCTTCACTAACAGAGCCCAAAAGACTCCCTAGGCGATGAGTCTGTTGTAGCTAAGAGGTAAGTGCAGGGAAGGCTCTTGCCCAAAGGGGAAAAAAGGCAAGGGGGCTGAGGGTGGGAAGACGATGGAACATGCCTCCTTCTTGAAGATGGAATCGAAGCCAGCAATCTTGTTGCCCTTGGTGTCAATAAGGGAGCCCTGTGGCTCACACGTGATGACATCTCGTGTCTGCTTGGGCAGTGGCAGCAGCTGGCGAACCTTTTCCAGGCTGTCCGACTGGCGCTCCCCCAACTCCTTCTGCAGGCACAGGAAGATGGGATAAGAGTTCAAGATATAAAGTAAGAGGGACAGGAAATCTCAGGGGATGCCACAGAACCTGGCATAAAGAAGTTACTCAGTAAATCCTTTGAATAACAAAGAAAAAAAGGATGCAATAGGGAAGGGTAGACGTTTCAGACCAGAATCAAGTCTCAGAGGCTGGCCAGCAGATGCAACCTCAGGGGAGAGGGAGCTGAGAGTCCAATACCCCAGAGCCTTGCCCCCGCCTCCTCTGCTCACCCGCAGCTTCTTCACCAGGTTCATGTATGCACGTTTGTTTTCCTCCATGCTGCCCTGAGAGATGCTGGACATGTCTGCAGCCAATGTCCCATTGATGAGCACGCTCAGCATGTCCAACACAGTAGTGAAGAGTTCGCTGTGACAGGAAGTCAGGGAAAATAATAGAGGCAAAAAAGAGGTTAAGATAGGAAAAGGCACGACAGTGGGATACAGGTAGGGAGAAGTGCTTAGGAAGTCATCTGAAAGTTATCAGGGCCATGGAGTCCACAGCCATCACACCCACACCAATCTCGGTGGACCATGCACCTGGTGTGGGTGCCAGGGGAATGCTCTTGGGTACAAAAACTGAAGGGAGGGGTGAGGATGCTTTACTTGTTGGACTGCATGTCGACAGTGCCACTGATGATGATCTCCAGGAGGAGGACAGCCCACTCGGTGGTCTGCTGGGTGCTGCGCTGCACCGTGTCAAACATGCCCCCGACCTGCCAGAACCACAGCAAGTCAGTCAGATGGCTCAGGGGCAAAGTCCAACAATGAAAGAAAGCTTAGACTAGAACCCGAGTTGAGCAGCAGTTAGGGCACCTGAGGTCATGTACTGCTTATATCTATGATTTGCTGTATGATCTCAGGCCAATGACTGAATTCTTGACATCTCTAGGGCTCAGCTTCCTCACTTACAAAATGATGGGAGTTGGACTAAAGGATTTCTATGATACCATTCAAGATTCTAAAATGTCTGGGTTTCTAGGTCCCAGCCAGAATCAGAATACTGAGGCAGCATCCCTGCAAGGATCCAGTATACACAATCTACTGGACCCTGACCACAGTGATTGAGTCCCTTTAATCACTTTCAGGCCCTGTATCCTTTAGGAGAACTGTGCTGATACTTGATGACCCAGAAAAACCTATAGCTTCCATCCTTACTCTTCCAGGCTGAGGCTTCTTTACTCTGCATTTCTAGCCCTGCCTCTTCCTTCTTCTCCCCAGCAACCCCTCTTACCAGGTTGAGCCGCAGTTTGAGTGCCTCATGCATTAACTGCTTTGGTTTGCAATCATCTAAGTACTGGTCATCTCGCCAATTATTCACAATCTAGGACAGAAACAAGTATAAAACTAGAAGAAATAAAAACTTAAAAAACAAAACAAATCCTATAGTTCAGAGATCTTCTCGTTTCCATCCCAAAGCACCCAATGAGTTCATCAGAAAATACCGAAGGTCCAAGAGTACATAGTGGCCTCTTAGGTGCATCCTGCCCACCTCCATGGCCCAGAGACCTGTACCTGGTGCACCTGGCTGTAGAGGGAGGTAAGGAGTCCTTCACGTTGCTCATCCTGTCCTTTCAGACAAGTCAGCACCAGGGATAAGAAGGGCTGCTGGCTCAACAGGGACATGCTAGAACCAGGACGCAAAGCAAAGCAAAGCAAAGCAAAGCAAAGCAAAGCAAAGCAAAGCAAAGCAAAGCAAAGCAAAGCAAAGCAAAGCAAAGGGCGACACGGGTTGCGGATCAGGTATACAGAAACTTTCCAACTTCCAAACTCATTCTTCCAAGCCCCCGACTCTACTCCTGGCCTCTTGCTCAACCATGCCCATCTTTACCCTCTGAGTTTCCATTTTTTAAATTATTTTTAACTACGTCCCTCGGTTCCAACTTTTATCCTTCTCTGGCCTTGCCTCTTCTCCTTTCTACTCCTCAACTCTCTCTCTAGCCCCTTTACCTCTTTTGCTTTTGTCGATCACGTTCTTTGCGGGAAGAAGAACCCAGGTGCTGACCCTTCTCTAATTCCTCCCCAGCAGCCTTCAACACATGCCCCTGGACTGAGGTGGGCAATTTAGCAATGAGGGGGGCCACCAGCCATACACCAGAGCGTTCTAGAGAACTGGGGGACAAATGAAATAGACAGGGTTATAGCGGTGCCAGACAAGGCTGGAACAATTCATCCTCCTTTCCCTGACGGACATGCCTGGAATCTCCATGTGACTGAAATCCCGCATGCTACCAGGAGAGAAACTCATAAGGGGATGGGTCCTAACATGTTTCTACCCGACCTGAGCACAGGCTTGGTCTTGCTACTGCTGGGCATGTTGCTTGCAGTGTTTCCTGAAGATGACCCTGTCTCTGCTGACTGTTGGAAAACCTCAATTGTGGCCTTGGCAATGTTCTCTAAGAGGGCGTTCATCTCCTGGGGAGAAAGAAAGGCACAGGGGTGCTAAATAGGTAGCTGGAGGTGAAGGAAAACAGATGGTAGGAGAGATAGGAAGTGAGGGTGAAGGAAGGCATCTATGTGAGGTTTATGGCAACGTAGGGACACAACTCTGTTGGAAGCTGAGCCCTCTAGCACCTCGTATTTCTCCAATTCCCCACTGTCTTCTGCTTTACATACCTCCTTACATTTCTGGCCACAGAAAAACAGCCTCCACCTGCTCCTCCACCACCACCACTCTTTCCCACAGCTCACAGCCTCAACACTCCCAATCTATTTCCCTTATCATTGGCTCCACACATTTGCCATCTTCCTGTCTTCTCTTATCTCTGTCAGTCCAAGGATCTCTGGCTGATCCTTCCAAGGGTAGGCTTTAGGTTCTTCTACGGTGGCCTACCTCCTTAACACGTGGAGCTGAAAGTGGGCATGGGACAGGGAGGGCCCAGGCACTACTCACATTGTTAGGGGTCTGCTTGATCATGAGCTGCAGCTCCAAGGAAGACTGGCGCATGGTCCACTGGTCCAGGTTCTGTGACAAAGGCCCCACTCCCAGCTAGTCATCAGCGTGTCACCCCCAGCCACCCATCATCCTGAGGCCAATTCTGGATCTGTCACAACCTTGAATCACAGACTCCTAGAGGTCTAAAAGGGACTTCTATGTCCCCATCTTCAGAGAAGACTACAGTTAAATAATGCAAAATGGTTGAAAAGCTACCCTATTTTACAAAAGGTTTAGCAAAGATCTCACATTTTTCTGCGGTTTCCTTTTCCAGAGCCTCACAACCCCTAGCATCAGGAAGTTCTGCTTAATGTTTAACCTACATCCTCGACGTTAAATTTAAAGCCTGCTTCTCTCGTTTTAAGGAGCCCTGGTGAAGCATGGGTGGGAACTGACTCAACGCAATGGGTTTTTTTTTGTTTTGTTTTGTTTTGTTTTGGTGAAGCAGTGGTTAGGCGCTTGGCTGCTAACTGAAAAGATTGGATGTTTAAACCCACTAGCCACTCCGTGGGAGAAAGATGTGGCAGTCTGCTTCCATACAGATTTATAGCCTTGGAAACCCTATGGGTCAGTTCTACCCTGTCCTATAGGGTCACTATGAGTCGGAATTGACTTGACGGCAGTGGCTTTGGTTTCTCTTGGTTTAGGCTAGCTGCTCACAATCTCTCAATGTCCTTTACAGACCTTAAGACTATTGTTAGGTAATCTTTTTTCAGCATTATCTCTCCTCTGGGCTGAAGAGATCCCATTCCTGTAGCTTTCCCTCAATGGCTTTATTTTTCTACCCGCCAGTCATCTGAGTCTCTGAAACAGTGTGGCAAAGTGAAAAGGGAACAGGCATATCGGTTCACGCACTGACTCTAAACTTACTATCTGAGTGACCTTGGGCAACTTTCTTAACCTCTTCAAGGCTCACTTTCCTCATCAGTCAAATAGAGATACTCATACCTACCTCACAGGATTGTAAAGATTCAATAATAGAATGTGTGCAAAGTGCCTAGCACAGTGCTTAGTACAAAGTCAAAGCTCAATAAATAGCAGTTATTACTATTCAGTTACTGAGTCATGAGCAAAATGTCAACGATACAAGGCCCAAAACTGTGTATCTCAGATATTATGCCTCCCACTGATAAACTACTTTCACTCCAGATGGCTCTGTCCTTACACAACGTTCTACTCTAGAGTCTAGACCACAGTGAGTTTACCTCTGAACCCATGCTGGAGCTGTTGCTCTCACTATCTTTCTCCCGCATTCCTGTTCATCTTCCTCTGTACTTAATTTTCCCTCCCTTTTTCTCTCAAGGTTCCCATTATTTCTTCCCAGGCTTGGTCTCCATTGCTTCCTCCAAGATCCCCATCACCTTGGCATACCTGAAGAATACGTTTAATGCGTTGACGCTGGGGGTTTTCCCCATCCTCATTGTCCAGCAGTCGATGTGGGTAGCAGATGAGCTGCATGAGACGCTGGGCCTGGGCACTACTCAGCACCGGGTCCTGTAGGTCATTGCTGTCCTCACATAGCGACTTAAGGCAACGTTCTCCTACCCATTCCTGAGAAAGCCGATTATCAGGGGACTGGGGGCAACCAGTGAGGGGATCAGGACTAAGGGACATGGATCAGGGGTTGGGAAGGGACATGACGTATAGTGGGAAGTGGGTATGACCATTGGCTGGAAACAGGAACACATTATATAGAAGCATTTAGGAGGTGTGGGGTGAAGGTGAGACTGACCTGTTGGCAGATGCTGCGCAGCACGTACTTGGCATAGACATCCAGACTGGCTGTCTCCACAGAGATGTTGCGGCCACCCTGCCTCCGACCGCCACTGCCACCTCCTCCCTCCTCTTCTGGAAGTTCTTCTGTTCCTCCTGTTACAGTGAAGCCTGAACCCTTCAGTTCTGCATCCCCTGTGGTTCACAGGGGAGATAAGGAAGGCAAAATGAGATCAGAACACTGTGTGGAGACCCACCTCAGACCCACAGAGGCAGAAACTACCCAAATCCTGCCCTATGGCACAGAAACATACTTTTCTCCTCACCCTCCTCCCCAAAGGTCAGAGAGCCCACCTTTAGGAGAGAGAAAGACTGTCCTTTGTAGTTCAGTTGGAGCTCCACCCTATACACACTTATGGCACCACTCCCCTCCTACCCCCATACCAAGTACAAACACAGCCTTGAGAACAGCAAACACAGCTCCATCCACGATGCGGTTCTGGGAGGCAGCCAGCAGGTGGCGGTCACAGGAGGAGCGGATTCCTACAGTAGGCTTGTCTGGGGAGAGAGCTGAAGTCAAAAACGATAGATAAAAACCAAACCCGTTGCCATCGAGTCGATTCCAACTCATAGCAACCCTATAGGACAGAGTAGAACTGCCTCATAAGAGTCTCCAAGGAACGCCTGGTGGATTTGAACTGCTGACCTTTTGGTTAGTAGCCGTAGCTCTTAACCACTATGCCACCAGGGTTTCCGAGCTGAAGTAAGGGGAAGCTAAAGTAAAAATGGTGGGGGTGGGGTAGCTACATTTTCTACTGCTGGCTGGCCCAGATTTGGGTCACTTACTTCCATCAGACTGGCAAGGGTTGAGTTGTGGTGTCTTGAAAAGGTGGAGGAGGATGCGGCAGGTCAGCCGGGCTCCTGGCTCAGAGTCCTGTTCACTACAGGCTAAAAAGGAAGACAAGAAGATGCGGAAAGGATGAAGCAGAACTGGACATAGGTTTGTGCGTAGGGGAATAAGAGAGCAGACAGGGTAAGGTGAAAGGAGAAAAAATAATAGCGAAGGAGAGGTAGAGCAGAGAACTGTTATGCAATACAAATTAGTGGCTTGCAGGGTCAAAAAACAGAAACATCAGGGCTGCAAATCAAGGGTTAGAAAGCAGGCAGGCCCCTTCCAGCCTGAGGCATACTAAAGGACTTGCCTTCTGGTGCGGGGTCAGGGAACTACAGTGAGGCCTCCCACACTGAACAATAAGAGGACAGCCGTAAGTGTATATTGAAATTTTGGGGCCAATTATTCTAGGGGTTACAGATTGGTTGTTCACCAGCATTAAGGAGTGAAGGGATGGCAGCACAGCGAATCAGATCTTCTAGGAGCAAACACTGCCGAGCAATGAGGATGGCAACGAAAGTAGCCAGGGAGTCATGAAAAGACAGGTCACTGACCTGGAGAAAAAAGACAGACATGATGACTCAGTATGGAGAAGGGGCACTCACTCAGAGCTGTAGGTCTCCACTCTACAAAACCCTTGTCCCTCTACTACCTTGATTACTGTGACCAGACTCCTGCCCTGGCAACTGCCCCATTCCCAGCAAGACTGCACCCCAAGTCTCACATCTACATTGCAGAGGAGGTCATTGAAACCACAAGTGCCATTGTTAGAGGAGCAGCACAAGGCCTTCAGCACTCCTAGCCATTCTGCACTCAGTGACTTGCAATAGCCGGTCAGCTCCGCACACAGGATTGCGATGTCATTCACCCTAGGGAAAAGTACAAGCACCCTCAGGAAAAACCATGATCCATAAAACCTCAGACTGGTTCCTTTTTCACCTCCCCCCCTGTAATAATCAACGTTGTAGTACCTCCCAGTTATCTCATCCCTCCCAGTATCAGGTGTGAGTGTGGTGCCCATTCCTCACTCGGTACATCCCATACCTATCAGGATCGTGGTGCCCTACACAGACGTGCATGAGGGCATTACAGACAAAGCTGTAACGGTTCGCAGGGTTCTCACTAAGACTCTTGCCTAGACCCGTGTAGGTGAAGGTGTGGGCTGCAGGGTTCTCCAAAGTGTCAATCATGAACTCAGGTGCCCACCGCATATTTGATTCTGATGGCTCCACGTTGCAGTAGATGGTGTTTTTCACCTTTGAGCAAAAGTCACTGCAGGGGTGGGGGAAAGGAGATAGCAGTGCTGAAGATCTGGTGAGGTGGGGGGGGGTGATCAGGAAAGGGGGAAAAGGAGAAAGTGAGGGGCAAGGGGCCTTGGGACAAGATAAAGGGAGACAGGACAAGGCAGACTGGGCAGAAAAGGAACCAAGCAAGAATAAGGAACAGAGGCCTCTGAAAACAGGGCGGAAGATGGGCTGGAGGCATGCCTGATGAGGAAGAAGGCCCATTCTCACTAAGGCAAGAACATGTGGAGTACACAGTCCATAAATGACCACAGATAGAAAGCAGGGTCCTGGGCTGTGCTCTACTCCTGGGCTGGGCCGTAAAGGGAAAGAGATGGGACTAGGTCACATTCTCTACCCCTCACCTCCCACCTCTCTTACCTGAAGAGCTCCCCAAATTTGCTCTTTAAGTGGCTACAGGAGGTGTACAAATCATAGAGATAAGCAAGGATACAGCGTTCTGCAGAGGAGCCATCCGACCGGTTCATGCCATGCTTCACTACGCCACACAGCCTGTCACGAAGAGGGAAGGTTAGGTGTGCAGGGGGCTGGAGCACAAACGTCCCTTGAAACAAAACCTCTCGGTAATACTATTCCTTTCCCGCTTGAGTAGCATGCATTTCCCCATGGGAAGAACCCCACATGTTCTTCCCAGGCACTTCTATCAGCATTTGCCAGAGCCCTGCATGTTAAGTTATTCTGAAGTGCTGCTTACCCCTCAAAGACCTGTGCCATCTGGTCCTGGTTGAGGATGAGGCAGGCATGATAGTGCCGCAAGACAGCCACAATGCACAGGCACAGGCTGGTAGTGTAGCTGCCCACCAGATCCGAGGATTTGAGAAGTAGCTCAGCCTCAACTACACTCAGTTCATTCAGCAGCTAGCAGAGTAGGGGGTGGTGAGAAATGAGAAGAGGCCTTTCATGTTATAACCTCCCTTCCTGTGAGGAAACTAGTAAGGCCAGGCCTAAGCCCGTTCCTGCTACAGCCTTCTCTGTATAGAAGGGCCCTTGCTGCCATATGCCCCTGTCCTTTATTCTATTAACGATGCAGGCTACATCAATGATATAACCAGTCTCCAGGATACCATTCTATTAACTTCACAGTGGGAGGACAGTCTGTGACCAATGCTCTAATTTGTCTCTTGGGCCTCCCCAAGGAGCACTTAAGTCTCTATTCCTGCAGTCTTATGTCATGTTCTGCCCACCCTGTGCTAGTCTTTCTGCCCTTCAAATAGTATTGGACACTGGCTTGAGCCTCTAACCATCCTTATGACCCTATATAGCACAAACTTCTTCCTCTACCCCTCTCTCTCCAACTTTCCCACCTGAATGGCAAAGTCGATGAGACCACTGATGCTGAGTGAATATTCCATAAGATCGAAGATGAACTGAACATGCTGCACCAGAGGCAAGTGGTATGACATGCCAAGAGCAAAGCTCGTGATCTGCTCCAGAACATTCCGGGAGACCTGGTAAGGGCAGTGGGAGTGAGACAGGAGTGAAGGGAGGTGGGAAGAACCAGGGAAGCAGGAAAGGATAATGGTGGAGAGGGATGAGACCAGGAGGCTAGGGGAAAAAGATAAGGGGGAAAGGAAAACAGGATAGGAGGCCAGAATGTGGGAAAAGGGCTAGCTTTAGGCCCACACCTGAGCCGTGACCTGGTGTTGGTCATAATGTGAAAGGTGCTGGAACTTAGCAAAGATATCTTCAGCAGTGGGGAAGGCTTCAGGCCGGTTGCGCCGCCGCTTCTGCCCATCCTCCCCACCTGAGGGGACAGTTGAAAGGGACCAGTCAGGCCAGGGAAGATAACTAGTTGAGTGGGGGTGGGGAGGGGGGTACGGAGAGAAGGCTATAGGTGGAAGGGAGGGAGGGAGAGGGGAGGATGGGAGGAAGGGAGGAAGGGAGGGAACAGGGAAGGAGGGAAGGGAAGGTAAAGGAAGGGATGGGGGAGGGATGAAGGGGACAGTGAAGCAAAGGTTTAGAGGACCACAGACTATGTGGACCTTAGAGGAATATGTACAGGGAGGTGCTAGGTTGAGGGAGGGGAGGGAGAGGGAGGGAGGGCAGTATGGGGCTTACTGTGAGGTACCTAAGAATGTCAGGTCTCCAGGATTCAGAGGCACAATAGGAGCAAGCTGGTCTGCAGAGGGGGGGAATGAGGGGGGAAGTTTCAAAAGGACTAGAGCTCTCAGGAGACTCCAAGAGACAGGACATTGGGACATGACTGGGGAGTTCCCTATGCTGGGGAAGGGAAGACTGACTAGGGTAACTCTTTGGGGGGAATCTGTTTAAGGAGCCTCAAACCCACCAGTTTCTGCTGTCCCCTTGCGGTTCAGAACCTTCAGGATATCCTTGGTAATTTTCTTGATGGCATGGCGGGCATCATCTCGCTGCTTTCCCACCCCAAACAGTACGACCAACCGCTGGTTGCACTCATGGCTGCATGACTCCTCCTGCATCCCAGCAGCACCATCAGACTCCAGCATGGATCTCCTTCCCTCCTCTTAAGCATGCTCCATACCCCTCAGCACCCAATGCTCAACGACTTTCCCAACATACCCACACCCTCAAGAACAGCTCCAACCCCTCCGCACATTCCTTCGACAGAAATCTGGATTCAAAATAGACTGTCACAGGTGTTGGGTAATAGTACCTGGGGGATGGGAAAGTGTGTGGCATACTGCACATGTCGTGGCTGGTCATATAGAACCCCCAGGGTCCCTTCTATCTTCTCCTTGGGTTGGGACTTCACCTCTTTTTCAACATCTGGTTTCTCAGGGGATGGGCTGCCCTTCCCCTCACAGGGCATAGTAGGGGAGAACAACTAAGAGAAAGGTGAAAGGGCAGAACGTTTAGAAGAAGAAAAGGGGATGAGGGGGTATAGAGAAATTCCAAAAAGAGGTATAAGGGGAGGATCTAAGAAGCCGAATTATTCTACACTCAGGATCTAACTTACTGAGAAATCAGGCTTCTCCATGTCCTCAAAAAGTACACTGGAACTGGGGTCAATGTCCATAGATTCTGAGAGCCCTGGATCCTGAGGGCATAGAACATAAGGGAAGTTGCTTTAGCCTTAGGGAACTGCTCCCCACCATCTAGAAAAGTTGACAAAGGAAATGGAGAGCAGAGATCATACTGGGAAAAGTACAGGATCTGGAATCAGGCCTTGACCATTCACTTAACCAGTATGGGCCTCAGTTCCCTTAAGCTTTAAAATGGGGTTGTTGTGAGGATCAAATGAAATAACTGATGAGAAAGTGCTTTGTAAACCACAAAGTGCTAAGCAAATACTGCTCTTATTACTAGGTAAAAGAATCACAGAGGCCTCTGAGTGCTACGAAGATGCGAATGTCCGAAGAAACAATCTAGGGCAAGGAAAAGCCCACTCACCTCAAGCTTGCTACTGCTGCTGCCCTCAGCCTCCTTGCGCTCTGAGTCATCGGCAGGGTCATCAAAAGGAGATGGCGGCCGGGGACCAGGGGCTCCAAAGGCAAGGTCCCCTCGGGAGATGAGGGTGCAAGTATACATGTTGTGGGAGAAAACATCATGTCGAATCAGTTCACAGAATAGCAGTACCAAGTTAAAGAATTCAACCCGCTCACTCTCACTTCGGGGGTCCGCTGGAGGGAGGGAGAGAGGGAAGATCAGTTAGGAGAGCGCAAAAGAGGTGGGCAGAAAGAGAGAGAGACATACCTAAGGCATGGTGATCCTATAGTACCTGAAGTAGTCAATAACAGGAATTAGCACGCACACAAAAAAAAATCACAAAAACCGTTGCGGGACAAAGTGTGGTTTACCCCCCCTGGTGTCCCATACACCATCTCATAAGGAACATAATCTTTGCTGCCATTTATACAGTGAAAAAGCTTCAATCACATGTTCTTGCTTTCGTTCTTCTCTTTAAACTGTAAGATGATCAGGGACTAGAATTATGTCTAAAAGTCACTCTGCATAGAACCCAACACAGAAATATATACCAGAAGGCCCTTAATTATGCTTTTTGATGATAGTGACAAGTGACTTAGTCTAGGCAGAGGTAACTAGAGGGTGGCAGGGGTCCATACTCAGCATGGGAGCTTGTGTATCCAGAAACTGCAAGAGGACATCCTGGAAAATAGGAGCACTAGGAGCAGATAGGGAGCCAGAAGCAATGGAACCCTTCTCATCTGCAGCTTCTGATTCTCCACAACGCTGTAAGAAGAGAGAGCAAACTGTAGGATTGATTTTTGCCTCACTGTTTCTTCACTGCTCTATACACCAACCTTGGACTATCCCGTTTTGCCTCCACCCCAAGCTTTTTACTTGCATTCCTCCTTTGACCTCCATTTACTCTACCATCTCCCAACCGAAGCCTTGATCTCTTCTCTTAACTCTGACAATCCACTCCTCTCTACTTTTACCTGATATCCTTAACTTTCCCTTTAGTTTCTCTACTACTTCTTTATTCTCACAACTTCAACTTTGGTCTCACTACCACCTCAATCTCTCTGTCTCTGACCCCAGTTAAATTCCTTCCCATTACCCAATCTCATTCTCTTATCCCTGCCCCCCTAACCTCAGCCTCAATCTCTGCCTGTCTCTTCTCCAGGAGCTTGGCTACCACCATAGCACGATGCCGACCAGAACGCTTGCAGCTGACAGCCCATTCACATAGTAATGATACCACAGCATCATCATCTGAGGATATCTGGACCAAAGGAAGACAGGGATGAGTAAGGTAGGGCTGAGGAGAAAGAACTGAGTCCCAATTTCTGTGCCATTACATCTGAAAACATCCTGTGGTAATCAACATCATTGAATGGTAAATCTGGAAGTTGTTGTATTTGCGAATGTTTTGGTGCGTATAATTTCACCACACACACACACACCCCCACACACCCACACACACCCCACATCGCGGGCCCAGTAAGATCATCTCTTCAGACATCCCCTGGTGTCAACACTTCACCATGCCTTCCCCTCATACCTCCTGTTACTTGTGTAATGTTTATTTTTTGCTCCTTATATTTCCCTTCTTGTTTACCTCATGCCCATCCTTACTAGGCCCCAATCCAAAAATTCGGTTACAAAGAGAGTCAAGAGAGTTGCTGAAGTCAGAGCGCTCAAAACTATGGCTGTCCAGTACTTCCAAAGTATGCAGCACCCGTCCAATGGTAAAGCCTAAGGAGGAAAAGTGGTAAAAGGTACTTACTAGAGGCCCAATGTGTTTCTACTCTCACGTCTTTAGGTCCTTATCACCCTCATCCTTTCCTTAAACAGCCTTCCTACTATCTGTCCCCAGGCACCTACCTGCAGTGGCTTCCTGGCACTTATCAAAAGACCAGCGAACCTCAACTGCCTGTCCTCGTTCCTTGATCTGCTGTTCAATCTCCCGCAACTTTGCACGGACCTGCAATATCAAAAAGGAAGGCTTTAAGGAAGTACCAAGGCACACAAAAGGCCAGGGCCACAAGGCTAAAAGAACAGTACCAGACTCCAAATCACCATTTCTGAGAGAGTAATTTAGCCTCATATCCTAATCTGGGAGTACAAGGCTATCGGTCAGACTTACCTGCTGCGTGAAGGCACTGTTGCCCTCAGGCATGGGCAGGTTGGAAGGGGCAATAGGCAGGTGGTCAAGCGGCGAGCCAGTCTTAATTCGGCTATCAGTCAGTGAGTAGTGCCAAACCAGGGCACTAGGACAACATAGGAGGATGGTCTGCCAAACAGAAACAGCTAAGTTAAACTCGGTTACCATGGCCACCTCTCTAGAATCCCATTTATAAGATTCAACCCTTTGATTCTGAATCTAAAGTTATTCTGACTGAGTTTCTGGGGAAGGTATACTTCATCCCTGAACCCCTGCCTTTACTTACTTTCCTAAAAAAGCTTTGGGCCTACTATTTAGCCCTGGAAGGAAGGGGCTTCCCAAAACCCTATAAAGGGAACAAACACCCCATTAATGAGAAGCAACTATCTCCAGGCAAGTACTCATGCCTATTTCCACTTCCAATTTAGAATCGCCCTCATTCTCCAGGGTGGGCACCCAACGCGTCTCGGAATGCCTCTTAATACTCCCTTGGACCCACTCAGTACCTACCTGTAGGATACAGCTGAGGCCAAAAACCAGGGGCCGGTGCTGAGGGCACATAAGCAGGTCACTAAAGGGTGTAGAGGGTGTGCTGGTAGTTGGGGGCTGAGGAGCAGGGGTGGTAGGCAGTGTGCTTGTTGACTGAGCAGACATAACATGAGATGAGTGACTGCTCACGCCATCCAGTTGCAGGGCCAGTCTCCGGGTACAAAAGTAGGCAAGGCGGCGGGAGAGGTATGCAGACTGAACAAACTCCCCAGAGTACTGTGAAAACATGACAATCAGAACCTCTAGTTCTCTCCAAGGGACACTGCTCTGAAGTTTATCCTTCAAGTCCCCCCTGTAGTCTCCTCCAAGTCCTAGGGCCTTACCCGAAGCAGGAGGGGCAGCAGCAGTTTCAGCAATTCATCCTCTCCAGGGCGGATTTTCTCAAAACACTCAAGTACCCAGGTCAGGAACTCATGCCTGTCCAGCATTCCATCCTACGGGTACCAGGGGTGGGAAGAGTATTAGTTCAGCCTAGGGTCTATTAGAGATGAAGCAGGTAAAGTAAATGAAAGGATGAAAGAAACCACAACAGGAGCAAGGTGGCAGGCTGATTCTGTTCTATACTGGCAGAGAGCAAGAAAAGGCTCGGTCCAATGCCCCACACACTACATGCCCTACTCCCTACCTGAAACATGAACATGGCCAGCTTCTCATTGTAATCCCACTGCCGGATTGCCACTTCTACATCATGGGGCAAAGGCCCGATAGTGGAAGCACAGCTGCCACTTCCTGCAGGCCCTGGCCGGTAGTATTCAGCCATCTTCTGTAGTTGCTCCCATAGGTACTTGGTAATGATCTGAGTCCATTCTAGAGGAAAGGTAGAAGAGGATTATTTTATACTGTCCCTCTGCTTAGAATTTCTTCTGTCCCCTACCTTACCCCCAATCACATACTTCTAAATCCTATTTATCCTCTTAGGCTACAGTCAAATGCCACCTTCGTAAAGTCTTCCCAGTTGTCCACCAAAGAAAGTAATCTATTTGCTGACTGAGGTCTCAAAGAACCTCCTGTCTCCTCTTTTGACATTTGCTACTTTCTACGTTTACGTTATTTGTACGTGTGTCATAACATCCCTACTAGACCATAAGTATCCGAAAGGCAGGGATTATGTACTAGTCATCATTATAGCCCAGTACATGCATATTACTGATACTCAAGATCCTTGATGTTTACTAATTGAGTGACAACGAGATAGAAGCAGAAGCAAGGAAGATAGATTAGGAAGGAGAATGATTCCAAGGCTTTATCACTCCTGGAAGGGATCGGTGATACACTTTGCGTTCGGAGTTACTCACCCATGAAGGGGTCAATGACGTGTCTCTTCTTAACCTTGGTCTCAGTGATGGCTGCATAGTAGGCACAGGTCATCTTAATAAGCCAGGCGGCTCGCATCACAGGCACTGTGTATTTAGCTAAGTACCCAAACACTTCTTCCTTCTTACTGAAAATAGGCACCTGGATGGATATTGCAAATAGTGAGGTATCTATTACCCCATGAGCCGGCACCCAAGTAGCTTCATCTGGGAATAGCAGAGTACTTGGTATCCACGCTCCCCCCTTGGCCTGAAGAACAGGACATAGTACCTCACCTTTTTGGCTAGTTGTGTGAGTGGCTTGGTGCCAGCCAGGTCAGTGAACCAGGTGTTAATGGCACTCTGGGATCGTGCAGTCACCAGCCAGAAGTTGTCCTTCTGGTTCACTTGGGGCTTCCTGCGACCAGTGTCAGGGAGGGTGTTACAACGTAACTTCTCTGCAATAATGCTGCTGAAGTTGGAACTGATCTGAGGGAAGAAAACTATACCTCAGGGTGGGAAGAAGGGGCAGATAGGTGGTTGGTTGTGCCTCTGACAGACAAATACCACTGGCGGTAGCATTAGGTTATGATGGAAAACTCAGCCATTTAGGTTGTCCCTTTAAGTCTCCCCAACCCAGGGCCTTTGCTCCTTCTCAGATTCTTCCAGCCTTTTCCTTCAGTCTGGCAGGGTTGCCTCACCTTGGCAGGATTGAAGTTGACGTTCTTGGCACTGCCATGTTCATCCCCAGAGACAGCAGGCTGGTTATTGAAACCTTGTTTTACATTCAAAGCCGTCAGTTCATCCTGAGGCAAGAAAATGACATTTTAGCTTTTCTTTCCCTCTGGGCGTGGGAAGGGTGGAAGAGGAGGGCAAGAGAAAGGAAGGGGACAAGGATAAACGGTAAAAGGAGGATTGTGAGCAGAACAGATTGTTATTTAAGGCTAGGCCCTTATACTCATTTGGACCCCACCCTCACCTCTTCAGTCACTAAGAGTCCTAACCACCCAGCACTCCCTCAACATCACTCTTCCCTAGCGAACAGCCTTACCTCACCGAGCTACCTCAGACAACTTTCTGAGGCGTATGTGTGGGGGGCGGGGAGGGGGGAGGACGCCTCTGGTGTGGCCCCTACATCATTCCCTATCCTCAGCCAGAAGCCCCCAGATCCAGGTCCTACTCTTCCACACCGGCCCACTTTACTCTTTCCCCTTTCGGGACTTTCGCTCCCACCTAACCGCCCCGCCCCCCCTTCCCCAACACCGTCAATACCTCCTCCTATGCTGATTGCTCGCCCCCAGTCCCTCAAGAGCCCCGATTAATGAACGCACCTCCTTCTGTTTGGGATCTTGAGGGTACACATCGGGAGGCCCCAGCCGCGGCCGCTTCAGCGGCCGGTGTTCGTAGCTCAAGATCCCGAAGGCCGCCATCTTGCCCAGCCCGTAGTGCTAGGCTGAGGCGGGGGGGAGGGGAAAGAGGGAGCCGAAAAGGGGGGCAGCAGTTGGGAGGACGCGGCCCAGAGACAACAAGGGGGGAACGTTACAAACTCTCGATCACTGCCGGAAACTACCGAGTGAAGCCGAGGGACGCCGGGAACCGTCGGACAATACCGACCGCAGAGGGGGCGGGGCCCGGCCCGGCGTGGGGCGGAGCTCCGTGCCCAGAAAGCTTTTCCTAACCGGCGGCAGAAAATCTGTTCCATCCTGCAAATGTCTGTGAAACGCTCGTGAGCCGTCCTGTGCTGAGGATACAAACTTACAAATGGGGAGGCAGCCGTGATGCTGAGCCATGGTTCTGAGCTCTGACTGGAATTGGGTTCCCAGCGCCTAGCTCAGTTCTTGGCCTAGAAAAGCTGCTTAATAATTATTTGCGGTGATTCGAAACTCTGCCTTCTACAAACTACTTCTTCGTTTCTTAGTCTCCGCATCTGAGAAATGAGTGTACTATTATCTTCTTCAAAGGACTATTGAGAAGATTAAAAACTATATATACATAAGAAAACACCTATTAAACCCTCAAAGACTGGCTCTAACCCCTAAAAAACAAACAAACAAAAAAACCCACTGCCATCAAGTGGATTCCTACTCATAGGGACCCACAGGGTTTCCAAGGCTGTAAATCTCTAAGGAAGCAGACTGCCACATCTTTCGTCCGCGGAGCCGCTGGTGGTTTCAAACCGCCAGCCTTTCAGTGGCACAGTGGTTAAGGGCTACGGCTGCTAACCAAAAGGTCGTCAGTTCGTAATCCACCAGTCGCTCCTTGGCTCCTTGGAAACCCCATGGGGCAGTTCCACTCTGTCCTATAGGGTTGCTATGAGTCGGAATGGATTCAAGGGAACGGTTTTTTTTTTTTGAACCTTTCGGTTAGCAGTCGATGGCTTTAACCACTGCGCCACCAGGGCTCCTTCTCTAACCCCTAGAAGGCTTCATATGGTCTAGTGCTGAGGTTCTTAATCTTTTTTGATTCACAAGCCCTTCAAGATGCTGGTGAAAGCTATGGGCCTTCTTCCCAGAAAAATGCACATATGGACATACAAAATGTCAGATATTTTCCAGGGATATATTTAGATCCCCAAAGCTCATCCATGTATCCCTGAAGTGGCCATGAACCCCAGGTTAAGAACCATTGCTCTAGTGAGAGGCACCTATTAAATGTTAGTTGAATTTCAGACATTATCTCACTTAATCCACAAACAACCCCATGATTTAGGGATTATTATTGTCCCCATTTATGGGTAAGGAAGCTGATTCATTTGCCCAATATTATACACTAATACAGACTCCCTGTACCAAAAAGAACTGATAGATGTTCAACCATTCAGGAGATAGCATATGATCAAGAACGGATGGTATTGAAGGAAGAAGCCCAAGCTGCACTGAAGACATTGGCGAAAAAACAAGGCTCCAGAAATTGACCGAATACCAACTGAGATGTTTCAACAAACACTGCAAGGCTGGAAATGCTCACTCATCTATGCATAGAAATTTGGAGGACAGCTGCCAGGCCAATCGACTGGAAGAGATCCATATTTCTGCCCATTCCAAAGAAAGATGATCCAACAGAATGCAGAAATTATCAAACAATATCATTAAGATCACATGCAAGTAAAATTTTGCTAAAGATAATTCAGAAGCGGTTGCAGCAGTACATCGACAGGGAGCTGCCAGAGATTCAAGCCGGATTTGGAAGAGGATATGGAATGTGGGATATCATTGCTGATGTCAGATGGATCTTGGCTGAAAGCAGAGAATACCAGAAAGATGTTTACCTGCATTTTATTGACTCTACAAAGGCATTTGACTGTGTGGATCATAACAAATTATGGATAACATTGGGAAGAATGGGAATTCCAGAACACTTAATTGTGCTCATAAGGAATCTGTACATAGATCGAGAGGCAGTCTTTCAAACAGAACCAGGGGCTACTGAGTGGTTCAAAATCAGGAAAGGTGTGCGACAGGGTTGTATCCTTTCACCATACTTATTCAATCTGTATGCTGAGCAAATAATCTGAGAAGCTGGACTATATGAAGAAGAATGTGGCATCAGGATTGGAGGAAGACTCATTAACAACCTGTGGCGATATACAGATGACACAACCTTACTTGCTGAAAGTGAAGAGGACTCGAAACACTGATGAAGATCAAAGTCTACAGCCTTCAGCATGGATTACACCTCAACATAAAGAAAACAAAAATCCTCCCTACTGGACCAGTAAGCAACATCGTGATAAACAGAAAAAATATTGAAGTTGTCGAGGATTTCATTTTACTTGGATCCACAATCAACACCCATGGAAACAGCAGTCAAGAAATCAAAGGATGCCCCGCTACCACCACCGACTGCTCTGACAGGGATCACAATAGAGGGTCCCGGACAGAGCTGGAGAAAAATGTAGAACAAAATTCTAACTCACAAAAAAAGATCAGACTTACTGGTCTGACAGAGACTGGAGAAACCCCGAGAATATGGCCCCCGGATACCCTTTTAGCTCAGTAAGGAAATCACTCCTGAGGTTCACCCTTCATCCAAAGATTAGACATGCCCATAAAACAAAACAAGACTAAAGGGGCACACCAGCCCAGGGGCAAGGACGAGAAGGCAGGAGGGGACAGGAAAGCTGGTAATAGGGAACCCAAGGTCGAGAAGGGACAGTGTTGACATATCGTGGCGTTGTTAACTAATGTCATAAAACAATATGTGTACTAACTGTTTAATGCGAAGCTAGTTTGTTCTGTAAATCTTCGTCTAAAGTACAATTAAAAAAAAGCAAAAAAAAAAAAAAGGAAATCAAAAGACAGTGCATTAGGTAAATCTGCTGCAAAAGACCTCTTTAAAGTGTTAAAAAGCAAAGATGTCACTTTGAGGACTAAGGTGCTCCTGATCTAAGCCATGGTATTTTTCAATCACCTCATATGTGTGCGAAAGCTGGACCGTGAATAAGGAAGACCAAAGAAGAATTGATGCCTTTGCATTATGGTGTTGGAGAAGAATATTGAATATACCACGGACTGCCAGAAGAATGAACAAATCTGTCTTGGAAGAAATACAGCCAGAATGCTCCCGAGAAGCAATGATGGCGAGACTTGTCTCACATACTTTGGACATGGTATCAGGAGGGACCAGTCCCTGGAGAAGGACATCGTGCTTGGTAAAGTAGAGGGTTGGCGAAAAAGAGGAAGACCCTCAACGAGATGGATTGACACAGTGGCTGCAACAATGGGTTCAAACATAGCGATGATTGTGAGGATGGCTCAGGACCAGGCAGTGTTTTGTTCTGTTGTACATAGGGTCGCTATGAGTTGGAACCGACTTGACGGCACCTAACAACCAATGAGTAACAGAGGTAGAACTAGAATCCTTTCTTGACTCCAGAATCAATATTCTTTTTAGTGAGGTATCACCTGTTAGAGACGAGATAGCCAGAGTGCTATAATAAAAGTACAAAATGCTGTTGAATCACAGTAGGAGGAAAAATTAATTCTGATTGGGGAGAGAAAAACACGTTGGAGGAGGTAACATTTGAGCTGACCCTGAAGGATTTTAATCCACAGAAAATTATCAGTTGCCGTTGAGTCCATTCCAACTCATGGTGACCCCATGTGTGCCAGAGTAGAACTGTGCTCCATAGGGTTTTCAATGGCTGATTTTTCGGAAGTAAATCGCCAGGCCTTTCTTCTGAGGTGCCTCTGGGTGGATCTGAACCTCCAATCTTTCCATTAGCAGCTAAGTACGTTAGATGTCTTCACCACCCAGGGACTCCCACAGAAAATTAAAAAAAAAAACTCATTGCCATCGAGTCGATTTCCAACTCATGGCGACCCCATGTATTAGAGAGTTAGAACCGCTCCATAGGATTTTCTTGGCTATAATCTTTACAGAAGCAGTTCACCAGGCCTTTCTTCCACGGAGCTGCTGGGTGGGTTTGAACCGCCAAACTTTTGGTTAGTAGCCAATTACGCAGAAAATTAGGGAGAGTCTAATTCCAGTCAGATGGGGGCAGTGGTGGTTCAGTGGTAGAATTCTCACCTTCCATGTGGGAGACTTGGGTTCAGTTCCCAGCCAATGTACTTCATATGCATCCATCACCCATCTGTCAGTGGTGGTTTGCGTGTTGCTATGATGCTGAACAGGTTTCAGCAGAGCTTCCAGACTAAGGAAGAAGAAAGGTCTGGCGATCTACTTCCGAAAATCAGCCAATGAAAACCCTATGGATCACATTAGTCGGACCTGCAACCAATCATAGGACGGCGCAGGACCAGGTAGCATTTTGTTCTGTTGTGCGTGGGGTCGCCATGAGTCAGGGGCCAACTTGAAGGCAGCTAGCAACAACGACAACAATAGCAACAATTGCAGTCAGAGAGTAAATGCCTATGACATGTCCAGTATGGCTGGATGTTATGATTGGAATTTGGACTTTATCCTGAAGGCCATGGGTAGCTTTTGAAGACTTTTAAGTTGGAGAGTGCCCTCTATAGTGGGTTGAATGGGTGGCCCTCAAAAGACATGTCCACCAGGAACCTGTGAATGTGACCTTATTTGGAAAAACAGTTTTTGCAGATGTAATTAAGGTAAGGATCTCAAGAGGAGATTATCCTGGATTACAGTAGGCCCTAAATCCAATGACAAGTGACCTTAGAAGAGAAGAGAAGGGGAGAGGAGACACAGAGGAGAAGGTGATGCGAAGATGGAGGCCGAGAATTGCTGGTCGCCACCAAAAGCTAGGAGAGAGGCATGGAATGAATTCTCTCTCAGAGCCTCCAGAAGGAACCAACCCTGCCTGCACCTTGATTTTGGACTTCCAGTCTCCAGAACTGTGAGAGAATAAATTTCTGTTGTTGTAAGCCACCCATTTTGTGGTCATTTGTTAAGGTAGCCCTAGGAAATTAATACGCCCTTAAACATTAGGGCTAAAAGAGACTAGAGAGCCTGTCAACACAACCTTCTTACTTTATAAGTGAGTCCCCAGGGGATAAATTATTTGCTCAAATAATAGCTATGAAAAGAAAACTATAATCCAGATTTCCTGAGACTCCAAGTCAAATGCTCTTTTTCTCCGTCTGATGTCCTGCCTCTTTTCTGTCTGGTAAAATTCCACTCATTCTTTATGATTCCTCTAAAATAGCACCCCTCCAGCTCAGCCTTCCCTTAATTCCCCCTTCCCCAATCCTGGTAAATTTAGTTACTTCCTCTTCTCTGTTCACATACTTTGCAGTATCTCCATATCTGTGCTGTAAAACTTATTACACTGTGTTGTATTATCTGTTTATGTCATCTCCACTTAGCTATGAGCTCCTAGAAGGGTGAGGGTGTCTTATTCATTTGTATAGTCCCAAAACATAAGCACAGAGCCTGACACATAGTAAAGGCTCAACAAATATTTGCTGAATAAACTATTTCTGCAAGTAGTGTCTCCAGTCAACTCTTCTGTGTTTTGGGGAAGGTAAATCTGGCAACAGGATGAAGAATGGATTAGAGAGCAGAGGGCCTTTAGAAAAGGGAGACCAGTTAGTGGATTCTAGTAATAATCATGACTAGAGGTAATGAGGGCCTGATATAGCACAGTGGCTGTGGTAATGGAAACGAGAGACTGCTGAGAGAAACACCATAGGCGTAGAGTTGATTAGATTCTCATGGTGAGAGGGAGGACTTGAAAATGACTCTAAGGTTTCAAGTCTGGGTGACTGAGATAGGGAACACAGGAAGAGAAGCAGATTTGCAGGAAGATGAGGAGTTTGAAGCTAGTATTGTTATTCTCCATTTCCAGAGTCGCCTTCTAAGTCAGACCTCCTCACCAGTCTCAACAGGCAGTGGCTAAGGTGGGTATTCTGGTTCTGATTAGGAAAGAAGAAAGATAGCTATATACTTGCCCACAGGAGCCAAGACTGTATTTTCTATCCTCCCAAGGCAATGGAATGTTGACAAAGATTTATAGGGTTGCTATGAGTCGGAATTGACTCGACGGCAACAGGTTTTTTTTTTTTTTTCGTTTGTTTGTTTGAACAAAGAGAGGAGCATAGCATAGGACGGGCAGAGCTTCAGACCCTCCACTATATAAGCAACGATTTAGAGAAAGTGTTTGGGAATGGTGGCTGAAGGGAACAGATCCTTCCCGGGATCTAGATGGTGTGAGGAGTCTTGAGTCTGTGGCAATACTGTATAACCAGCCTTAGTCTCTAGTTAATGCCACCTGGCAGTGGCACCTAAACTCCCAGGGGACTTAGTCTGTGTGACAGTACACATTTGCCACACCCTCTGTAAAGCCTTGGTCTCTAAGGTTCTTTCCACCGGAAGCTATGACAGAAGGAAATGTGTGGGTGGGGAAGGGTAATGGGTGAGGGGCCCAGGTTCCTGACACAGACTACACCCAGGGAATGAAGAGCAAGCGCCATGTTGAAGTTATCACTGCCACTCAGACCCTTCTTATTCCTGCAGCTGCCTCTGCTGGGGGTGGGGCTGAACCTGACGGCCCTCACTCCCAACGGGAATGAAGACATCACAACTGGTGGGGAACTTGGTACTGGGGGAGGGGGACTGGTGAGAAGGGGCAATATAGAAATCTGAATCCTGCCACTGGACAATGTGGGCAGAATTAAACAGCAGAGAGGGGAGGGCAGGGGGATGGGTTCCCTGCCACATGCTGCTTCTCCTCTAACCATCATTTCTTCTCTTCCCCTCCCCCATTTCATTTTTTTCCCAACCTAGATTTCTTTCCGACCTCTGTGTCCCCTGGGTCCCTCAGTTTTTCTACCCTGCCCCTCCCAGAGGTTCAGTGTTTTGTGTTCAATGTTGAGTACATGAATTGCACTTGGAATAGCAGCTCTGAGCCCCAGCCTACCAACTTGACTCTGCGCTATTGGTATGAGAAGGGAAGAGGGGGTAGCATGGGGCGGATAGAGGAGGTGGACTGAATGAGAGAGACTACCTGGGGACCAAGAAAGAGGGTAGCCAGCATCCCAGGCTTCTCGCTATTTTCTCATGGGGCAAGTCATAAGTCAGTTCAGAGAGGATGAGGCCGGGTTGTGGATATCTACAGTACCCAAATTTGCCCCACTGTTCTTCTTCTCACCTCTAGGTACAAGAACTCTGATAATAAAGTCCAGGAATGTGGCCACTATCTCTTCTCTGAAGAGATCACTTCTGGCTGTTGGTTTCGAAAAGAGGAGATTCATCTCTACCAAACATTTGTCATACAGCTCCAGGACCCAAGGAAATCCAAGAGGCAGGCTGTGCAGATGCTAAAACTGCAGGATCTGGGTATTTGGAAAGAGGGGGTCAAGAGTCCAGGGATATTGTGGGGCACTGGGGTATATGGAGTGGTACTCTTTCACCATAAGGCTACTTGAGCAGAAAGGAGGAGGTGGGGGATGGGGATGGGGAAGGGAGGAGGGATAAGGGGCACTACCTTCAGGATCCTGACTTGTCTAGGCCAGGGGAATGACCACACACGCACACATATCTCCAGTAATCCCCTGGGCTCCGGAAAATTTAACACTTCGCCACCTGAGTGAATCCCAGCTAGAGCTGAGCTGGGACAACAGATACTTGGACCACTGTTTGGAACATCTGGTGCAGTACCGGAGTGACCGGGACCGCAGCTGGACTGTGAGTGACTAGGGAAATGAACGTAGCAGTTAATGCCAAGCAAGTGGGGATAAAGGATTCAATCAGCCAGATATTATGGCCTAATCCCAAGCTTCTATGCCTTTGCCTCCCAGTTCCTCTGCCCGCCCTCACCCTCCCCTCAACTCCTTTCCCCATCCTCACCAGTGATTTTCATTAAGCTTTCCCTTCCCATACTCTCCCGAATACCAGACAGACAAGTAAACAAAAGGCAGCCTTTAAAGGAATCTGGAGGGGAGGCATTAGATTCTAGTCAGTGAAGGGAATAGTGTGACTTGAGCAGTCAAGAGAGGAGGGAGGAACTGGGAAGAACCAGAGGAGGACATTGGGGCGCAGGCAGCAGTATGTTTTAATTTTCCCTTCTTTTATAGACATTCACCTTTCTCTGGCCCTCTTTCTCCCCAAGGAACAATCAGTGGACCACAGACGTAGTTTCTCTTTGCCTAGCGTGGATGGACAGAAACTCTACACGTTCCGTGTTCAGAGCCGCTATAACCCACTCTGTGGCAGTGCTCAACATTGGAGTGAATGGAGCCACCCGATCCACTGGGGGAGCAATACATGGGGGAGCAATACATCAAAGGGTAAAATGGACCTAATACGTGACCTCAATCCACGAGCTCAACACTCCCAACCTTTCTAACGCCACTGTCTTTTGCTCTCCCTCCCTATCTCTAAGCCCCACAAACTTGGTGCCCCATCTCATCTCACTGTTCAGACTCAACCCCCAGAAAGCAAAGTTCTTCTGTGTAGGGTTGAGTCAGTGTGTTATTAGGATAGAGGAGTGCAGAGGGTTAAGAAGGAGGCAGAGGAATACTCAAGGGGGATATAGAATGCATAGGATTTCCCTACAGCATTCCCAGAGAACCTGCATGGTGAAGATGGGTTTGGAACCAGACAGGTATAGGGTTTAAATCTAGCTCTGCCACTTACTACCCCTTTGACTTTGGGCACATCACTAACTCTTTCAATTCTGTTTCCTCACCTGTAAAATGGGGGATAATAACGGTTCTTCCCTCTCAGGTGTTGTTGTGAAGATTAAGAATCCAGAAAGTGTTCAGCACAGTGCCTGGCACCAAGCCGGGGCTGTACAAGTGTTGGCACATAGTAGGGGCACTACACATATTCAATCCCTTTTCATTTCCTCTTTTCTATAGAGAATCCTTTGTTGTTTGCATTGGAAGCTGTGCTTATTCCCCTTGGCTCTGTGGGTTTGGTTATTAGCCTCGTCTTTGTGTATTGCTGGCTGGAAAGGTGAGAATTGGGTAAGCCCAGGAGGTGGCTGGGAATAGTAGAGGAGGGTTATTGTAGGGTCTCTGGGAGTAGGGGGCAGGACGGTAAGGAATGGAGGGATCACCCAAGAGGGCATGGTGGTGGAGGAAGCTACAGGCACCGACAACATGGAATCACTTCATTCTATACTGGGGAACTGGGAGAAGGGTAATAAAAGAGCGTAACCAATGTGCTCTTGCTTTCTCTTTCTCCTCACTCAGGACGATGCCCCGAATTCCCACCCTCAAGAACCTGGAGGACCTGGTTACTGAATACCATGGGAACTTTTCGGTGAGAACACTGCCATAAGCAGAATGCAGTCTGTCTACTGCTGACTGTCTGCCGGCAAGACAGACAATGTGGGGGATAGAGGGCAGGAGGAGGGGAGGCCTGAACTAACTGTCAGGATGTGTTCAACAACCGGGCGACGGGCTAGACAGAGACATATAGAAGAACTGATTACAGATTGGGTGAGGCAGATGGAAACAGTGGTATTGGGGGCCCAGGGGTCTCTTCCCTTTAGTAATCACAGACGTTGTGAGATCTCCCTTGGCACAGAGCCTGGGTTTTTACTTCCTGCTCCTAATTGACCTCTGATCTGGAGATATCTGTCTCTTAGGCTTGGAGTGGCGTGTCTAAGGGACTGGCGGAGAGTCTGCAGCCAGACTACAGTGAACGACTCTGCCACGTCAGTGAAATTCTCCCAAAAGGGGGAGCCCTAGGGGAGGGGCCTGGAGGCTCCCCCAGCAGCCAGCATAGCCCCTATTGCCCCCCACCATGTTACACCTTGAAACCTGAGTCCTGATACCCTGACAGGACTCCAGGGTCCTACAGCCCCATGCTGTGCTAACTTCCCCTCATTCAGTCTGGATCCAACGTTCAGCTTGACCTTCTGTGGCTGATTTTGAACTTTGTGCCCTGTATAACTGCCCCTTCATTTAGTAACTCCTACTTGAGAATTGTCCCTTTGCCCCCTACTTGTTTCCCATCTCCCCAGTTGGCCCTTCCTTTGCTCAGGATTCTCTCCCTCTGTCCCTCCCTCCCCTTTTTCCATTTACCCTTCAATAGTCCCTGAATCAATGAGAAATAAAGTTTCTGTTGATAAGAATAAGAATGTCTGTCATGTTCACAAAAAATAAAGTATTTTAAAAAGTGAAGCAAAAGAATGTCTGTCACGGGGGCAGGGAGCAGAGGAAGCATGGGGTATAATAAGAGTGGGAGGCATGGTGCTGAAGGTAGGAAAAAGGAGTAGTAGACTCATGCTGTGGAAGGGGTAGTACTACAAGTTAACTAGAAAATAGTACTGTTCCAGAAACTCGCTTTTCTCTACGTGTTCTGTACTCATTCCAGGTCCCAGTTTAGAGTTAGATTTACCACATTGCCCCAATTCCCAACAAACCTCTTACAATCCCACCCAAGTTCTTCTCTTCTTATTTTTCCTCTACCCTTTGCCACGCATACCACTTCTGACCTCATAATCCCTCAACTGCAGCCTCAGGCCCCACCCCTAGGGATGCTGGTTATCCACAACTGCCAATAGCTCTCTTCTATACACCCGATCTGGGCCTCCCTAGCCTATGGGACCCATCTGCTCCTCTGACCCCCCCCAACCCTATGGGCCCACTTGGCCCCCAAGACCTTTAGAACGTCCTACTTCTGCATGACTCATCAGGCTTCTCTCTGAAGATTGACACAATCTTGAAAGCATGTTCATCTTCATCAAACATGGAGGTGAGGGGCACCATAGAGCTGGAATCTGTGTATGAGGGTGGTGAGGTTTGAGGGCAGTAATCACAGGGATTATATAACTAGAGACTGGTCCACATATCCCATCCCGTCTCTTTTCAGATAATCAGCAGTTTCTGGTCAATATCAATTGCTCTATCCTCCTGTTGCTACATTACACCCGCGGTAAAGTGGGGTTGTCTAAAAGAGGTGAGGAGTTTGAGGAGGGGACTATGGCCAAGGGTCAGGAGTAATAGAGTCATCCCCAGCCCCCAAATCCTCCTCCTGGCAAGAAAGGAGTTCCTCATATTCCCACAGCTTTCTCAAACCCATCCTGTATAGTATCACTGGCCTCTTTCGTTCGCACTCTCTTTCCTTAGCTGCCCCAATTACCCTGTGGCCTCTCCCCAGACATCATCGATTTGTGTGATGAAACGGGGACAATGAAGTTGTTTTTCCTGATGAAGACCCCTGGAGAGTACGCCAGCAAATTCCTTACAGCCCGAAACACCTACTATGTTTGTAAGGTGGAGCGTGGGCCACAAGGTAGAGGCTTGGGAGCATTCCCCAGACATAGAGCAAGGACCTCAAGATGGCTCATGAACCTCGTCCATAAAATAGGGCACCCTCAATCAGATCCAAGTTGATCATCTCCAGTCAGCCTAAGAAAGGGCACTGCCTCTATGACAAAAGGTTAGGTTCAGACATACCATGTCCCCCTATCTTATCCTAGGGATGAACCTAAGGGGAGGAAATAAGTTACACCAGCTCAAGGTAGTGTTTAACGCTAGGGTCCTGAAATCTTGGGTTTTGGATGGGTGGAGACTAGGGGACAGGGGCTGAGGATAGCACACTGCTGTGTTCACAGGAACCCGACTTGAGCGTGCCTACAAAGCTTTTGTGCCCCTCCTGAAGAATCCAGAGCCTGAGCTAATAGGTAAGGCGCATGATGGAGGAGGGAAGAACGTGGAGAGTACAGTACATAGCTATGTGATGGAGAATATAGGGTGGGGCTAGTGTAACACTGTAGGTAGGATCGCAGGATCCTAGAAGAAGGGGAACAGGATCTAGGTCCACTTTAGGAAGGATGTTCAGCTCAAACCAGGTGGAGTGTGCAAGTGTCATTCATTCCTCCGCACCTCCCCCCACCCCCCGCCAGTCTCTGGGCCATCTTCTCAGTATATCTCCCTATCACCACCCCATCTTTTCCATCTTTCCCTTCATCCCTTTTTTTCTCAGTGCATTAGTATCCCACTTTTCGCTGAAAAGGGCAAAACTTAGGCACCTTCAGATCACTCCTCAGCCTAGCCTTCGGCTACATTATTCCAACTGATAGTTTGAATGATGGGGAGGGTTGGGATGGATAAGGTCTCAGTCCTCAGAGATTTGGGTGCCTTTTCCTATTTCTTAGATGCGCTGCGCACACAATGTGAAATACTAGAGAGGAACCGAATAAAGATGCTTAGAATCCAAGAAGCCAAGAAGGTCGTTGCAATTGAATCCTCCGTGAACCTTCCAGTAAGACTTCCCGAACTCTATCTGTCCCAGTACCCACCTCTCCCCAGCAGCCAACTGAAAGCTCCTCCACCCTGGCCCCCTGGGATGAACTTCCTTTCTGAACCCAACATCGATGCGCACGACTTGCCTACAACCTCTTCTGTCCTTACTTGGGCCCCAGTTTGTTAGAAACCTTCCTTGTAGGGATTTCTTTGTGTATCTGCTTACTGACCCTTTCCCTTTCCAGTCTAAAGCAGGACGAGCAGAGGAAGAGGGTCCGCCTCGCAGAGGTCCGTCCCATAGGACCAGAGTAGACTTTGTCAGCAGGAGGGATAAACATCGTTAACTAAATAAACTGACCACACGAGAGCAGTAATACTTGGTACGAAGTTACTGGAATTTAATGTGAGTTTCCTTTTTTCAGAAAGACTCCTTTCCCCAGGATCTGCACCAAGGCTTAAGTAGCACCAGGCACCACGGAGGCTGTGAGGGTGGGTGGGGGCTGTAGGAGGCGGCTGGGCTGAGCACCTGGGTGGGTCTTCTTAAACCAGACTACCTCCCCTTGCAAAGCCTATCTCACAGCCCACCTACTCCTTCTGCTGGGGTTAGGTGTCAGTTAGGCATCTCCCCTCTCCTCTCCACACTCTAGCACCTCCCCCTGCCGGAATTCCCCCACCCTCCACTTCTCTGCCTCTGGGCAGTCTCCCTCCCCCTGCATCCAATCGCCCTTTACCCTTCCCTCCCCTTCCTCCTTATCCCACAGGAGCAGCAAGGCAGCAGAAACCAGAACTAGTTATAGGCATTTATTGAATTTATTCATTTATTGATTTGACACACTTCCCCACTCCAATCTAGCACATGATACAATCTGGGTAGGCCAGGCACTGACACAGGAAATGACGGGAACCCACAGCAGGGGTGGGAACCCACAGCAGGGGAAAGGGAGGGGACAATGCAAAGAGAACTGGGGAAGGGGCTGCTTTGGGGGCTGGGGTGAAGAGTGAGCCCCAGATGGCCTCTCTGGCAGGTGCTAGTAAGCCCAATCCACATTCCTCCCTATCCCTGCTCATTTCCCAGACCCTTAGCCAAGCTCCCCAATCCCTGTTTCTCCCCTCCCCCCTGCCTGCCACCACACACACTTCCACATAACCCCTGTAGTCAGGGAAGGGGAAGAAGGGCAGGGACAGCTGTCAGAGGCCTTGAACAGGGAGGTCTCTGTACTTAACTTTACTACCCTAAATCCTTCCCTTCTTCCCTTCTCCCACTCCACCCACTTCCCAGGCTCTAAGCTAATTCCAGGCCTTCAATGCAGTCTCTCCCACAGTAGCACTAACCCACACTGGGTCATAAAGAGTGTGGCTGCACTCACTTCTAGGCACAAGTTGACCGAATGAGGGGACCTGGCTTAGCCTTTTTCTTAGAGAAACTCTAACCTATTTCTGCATGGATCTTTTCCTAGACCTGGTTCAAATGAAAGTTCTCGCCCTTGTTCACTGTTGTTCCCCACCAATTCCCTCCTGTTTCCCTTTTCTCTATTGGCCTTAAGTTCTCTCCCCCATTTCTCCGTGTCTCCCCTAGTATTGTCTGTAGTGTTTGTACCATGTCACTATGACAAAGCCTTCAGAAAGAAAAGCACCTAGCCACTGTTAAAAATCTCTATATTTGTGTTTAGATTTCTTCAAAAGTTTATAAAAAGTCTTTCTGTTATCTGCAGCCTTCCAAGGGGTGATTTGGCCTGGCTAACCGCTCCAGTGCTCAGGTCTTGGCCCTTCCGGATCCCCCCCAGCCCTCTACCCTGCACCACAGGCCTAAGGGGCCACTGGATAAAAATCCCAGGCTCAACTTTGCGTGGCCCAGCTCAGATAAGACTCTCTACAAAAGATCCTGCTCCCAAAGGCAGGGGTAAGGCCACTGGTGACTTCACATTTCCAACAGCATTGCCCGTCCCTGCCACAAAGCCTAGGGGGTAGGAATGAGGGGAGCCAAAGATGGCTCCCAGAGGGGGCCTTACCCCCTAATTGGCACAGTGAGAACAAACCCCCTCCCTCTCCCCCTCCCACTTCCCTCCCTCCCATAGTCCCCGTATGGGGCAGCTTTATCTTCATAATTTCCTTAATACCCGTGTGTGACCAGACCCCACCCTAGCTCTAAAGCAGGGTACCAAATCCCAGGGAGGGGGTCAAGGGTAAAGAGTGGACATGGACAGCCTGGCTCCACCTCTGAAGCAGAGGAGAAAGCTTCCAGCCATGGCTCAGGGATCTGTGGGAAGAAGAAAGAAGACGAGGTAAGAGGCTCATCTGGGGCATGACAACTTTCCATCACCCAGGTTTATACCAAGGGAAACAGAGACCCTCCCCATCTCTTCTGTGCTACCTTGTAGGGGTGGGCACTGCTGAGGGGCATGGAGGTCCCATCTGGAAAATATGCCACTCTAATATGACATCCTCTTTCCAATTGCTCAGGAGCTCCGGCTACCCTTTGTTCTAAATCTCCCCTTTGCTCAGATTATGGGACTAACTGGGCACCTAAGAGTGAGTAGAAGGTTGTGAGATGCTAGAGTTGATTAGGGAGTGCTGTACCTGGCTCAAAGTTGAAGTCCAGTCCCTCGCCCCCATCCATGAGGTCACTGATGATGTTATCCATGTCACACTCCAGGTTCTCCATATACATATCAAGATCTAGATCCTGAGGCATTCTGTCTTGGCTTGCAGCTTCAGTAGGGGGTGTGAGCACAGGAGTACCCAGGGTCTTGGGGACAGGAACACCCACCATGACTGGAGGTGGTGCTATTGTAGAGAGGGACGGAACCAGACCGCTGGGGCCTGGAGCCTCTAGGGGCTTGGGGCATAGGCCGACTCCTGTGGCCAGCTTACTGGAGGAAGGTATCCCCCCCAGCAACAGAAGTGTTGGAGCCTGGGACAAGATGGGATCTACCTGGGTCATGAGGACATCAGCAGGGGGTGATGGCGTATCAGAGGTGAGCAGGGCCTCCAGAGACTGGGAGCTTGAGAAGCACCCTTCTCCTGCTGACAGGGGCCCCTCTGCTGGGCTGAAGAGGGAGGTGTTGTAGGCATGTAAGGGGCCAGTAACCCCAGAATGCTGCAAAGAGAAGCCAGAGAGACTATTCCGAGATAGCAGGGAATGGGAAGATGAGAGATTGAGCCCATCTAACAGCTCTAGATCTTCATTTAGGGTGGGAGGGACACCCCCTGCATAGCTGCTGACTGAGGCTGGTATTTCCTCCTCTGCCAGCACCTCAGACTCTGGCCTTATGGGGGACAGCCGAGTGCTGACAGTGCTAGCATTGGAACTGCTTCGTGGACGGAAAGTGGTCCACATATCGGCTTCTTCACGGTTTCTAGAGCAAGGACTGCCTGACCATTTGGCAAAATGGCCAAGAGGGCTTGCTGGAGTGGCACCTTCAGGTGGAGCTGGCAGCACAGCTGGTTTCTTCTTGGGGGCCTTGCTGCGGCCCCGGAGCAGCTTGCTGCTGCTATCCATGGAGGCCGCCCGGCGGCGGGGTGCCTTGCCGCTCTTGCCTCCCTCGGGATTCAGCATCCACCAAGAGCTCTTGCCGGTGGCCTCGTTGTGAACCTTGATGAACTTGCTGTGCAGGGACAAGTTGTGGCGGATCGAATTCTGGAGGGGGCAGAGGCAGCAGGAAAGGGGCATGAGGTGTGTGTGTGGGGGAGGTCAGTGGCCAGAAGTCCAGTCTCAAGGATGCTGGGACATAGCAGGGGTGTTCTGGGGGACTTAAAGAAAGTCAGATCCCAGGGGGAAAACAAATGGGCAGAGGCAGGGCAACGGTGGGGGAGGCTGATCACACGTAGCTCCCACCCCGAAGACAAGCTGCTCAGTCTCTGCTCCAGACCTCTCTGCACAGGGGCCCAGGAAAAAACCTGAGTAACCCCCTGCTGCAGAGGGCACTATGCTTGTCCAGGAAAAGCTCACAGCACTGTATTCCTCCCAAGTCTCTGGGGGTTGTCTGGAGCTGGTGGGTGTGGGGGAGGCATACCCTTGGCCCAGCAAGAACTAGGCTCAGGTGGGAAAAGAGCATTCCACAGCTCCACCCTGTTCCTTGAGTGCAGGCTTGGGTGGAGTTTACAGGACAGTGGTGTAACACCAACCCGTGACTGGTCCACCCTGTGCTGAGCCAGTTCTCTGAAAAGGCTGAGGGGCCTGAAACTCAGCCAGGCTGGTGCTTCATTCCCCTCAGGGCATTTGGGCCCCAGCTCTCTATAGGATTTGAAGATTGATTTTTTTCTGAATTCCAACCTTATATCTCCCAATCTGCTGACACACACCCTCAGACATATTCAGACCTGGCTTCTCCCTGTGCCTCAAATACAAGAGGAGCATTCCTTCCCCCCAACCTTTTCCTGGGAAGGATTGCCCCTCTCTAAATTCTACTAGCTCATCAAGATCAAGCTTAAATCCCACCTCTTTTGTAAAGTGGTTGCTTGACTTCTGCAGCCAAATTTCTCCTACAGTATTTTTAATCTGCTCCACACAATTTTACCCAGTTTATATTGTTTACAGTTTCACGTAATTAGTCTCATCAACTGTAAGCACCAAGGGTACAGATCATGTCTGCCACTCCCACAACCCTCAACAGAACCAGTGCCAAGCTCACAGTACATCTCAGATCAATATTTGTTGCCCGATTGGCGGGTGGCCCCTGGGTGCAATGGTGAGGCTCCACTTGAGGCTCTGTCAGCTGTTGAGTGCTTGGGTATTGGAAGCTGTGTGTCTTCCCTTCTTCATTCACTAATGTTATGACATTCTGCTAGAGATAAGTTTTTTTTTTCCTGGGGCTTTTGGAGCAGAGAGTGGCAACTTCTTGAGCCCCTGCAGCAGTTTGTTTCTACTGGTTGGCCCAGGCTAGTTACACCACTGTGTACTCCCCCAACCTCCTTTCTCTTCCCCACATCCTAGCTCTTTCACCTACTTCTCCTCAGGAATTCGTGCATAAATTCTCTACCCTTAGGGGCATTTGACCTCCCACTTGAAACTCTTTAGAATTTAGAAACCCAGGAGGAGCTGAGAAGGGCTTGGAGCAATTAGGAGGCTGAGGCGATGGACAGTGGTTTCTCTGATGCTCTATGATAAGAAGACCCTTTGCCTGGGGAAAGATGTTTAAGCAGTTTCTTGTTCCAGGGCTCTTTAGCCAAAGAGATCCTTGTCTATCTGGGACCCTGCTATAATGGCTCTCCAATTACTCTGCTGTGTTGATCTTCCTAGCTCCTTCAAGGAGTTGGACTTGTCAATCTAGCGAGTGCTCTTAGCAACTGAGGACCACGGTGACTTCTGGCACCATGATCTCTCCCTGTTCATCCTCTAATTCCTGCGTCTACTGAGAAGGCCCATTTTTTTCTTACTACTTAGTATCCATAAGGCCCATTAGTTCATCCCCTCTTCGTTAGGCTTCAGAAATAGTAAGCGGTACTGCCTCTTATCTAGAGGTCAGCTCCCTAGAAGCCTATAATTCTTACATGTTGGAAGGGGGTGGCTGCTTATTGCTCCCCAAGCCACCTAGCCTAAGTTTTCTTGTTCTAAGTGAGTGCCGCCCCCTGGTGGGGTGGGAGTAACTTTACCACATCACCTGGGAAGCCAGTTCAGGCATGAGGCTTTTCCCCACCTCCCCAGGGCTCTAAAGCCCCAGGTTCAACCTGCTTTGGTTTTGCCATCATTCCAATGAGAACAAACCATGCCCTTCTTAGGTTCTGGAAGAGAATTTGGCAGCATCGACTAGCAGAAAGAGCATATGACTTATAGTTAGAAGACCTGAGTTCAAGTCCTCATTCTACTGATAATAGGCGAGTTTCCTAACCTTCTGGGAACCTCACTTTCCTAATATGCAAAATGTGGGATCTCAGAATTTCTGTGAAGATTAATGAAATAAGATATTTTAATACTTTGTAAACTGAAAAGCCCTGTATAAGTGTAAATTATATAAGGAGGGAGTACACTCCCACAGCATAACTAACAACTTGTGGTTATTTCCTCTACCCTGGAAAATGAACTTAAGGGAAAAGAAAAACAGCTGTGTAGGCTGGGTCCAAGGAGAGGAGTTCTTTATAAACTGAGACTGTAGCGTGGCAGACTACCCAGAAATAGTGCCAAGGGTCGAAGTCAGCTGTCCCGTTTTCTGTTCTTGCCAGCCCCTAGGGATACTGCAGATCTGATCTCTTGATCTCCTATACCTACGGAAAGACCCTCTGCTCATTCAACCCTCTGTACATAGCTGTATGCTGACCTCACCACCTGGGGGGTACAAGATATTAATAGAGGTTGTTGTTGTTAGATACCATTGAGTTGATTTTGACTCATAGTGAGTGCCCCAATTTCATGATTAAAAAAAAAAACTATTTGTCATCAAGTCGACTCCAACTCATGACGACCCCGTGAGTTTTACAGTAGAACTGTACTCCATAGGGTTTTCGTGGCTATGGCCTTTCACGAAGCAGATCACCAGGTCTTTCTTCCAAGGCATCCCTGAGGGGGTTCAAACGGCCAACCTTTCAGTTAGTAGCTCAGCGCTTAACTCTTTGCACCACTGGGACTCCTATTTCCTGATTAAAAACCCGTTGCCTTGGAGTTGATTCTGACTCATAGCGACCCTGTAGGGCAGAGTAGAACTGCTCCATAGGGTTTCCAAGGAGCAGCTGGTGGATTCAAACTGCCAGCCTTTTGGTTAGCAGTCAAATGCTTAACCACTGTGCCACCAGGGCTCCATTTCATGATTAGAACCCCATTATTTCTCAGGACAAATTTTTAGATCATTTTGTGAGATGTTTCCTCATAGTTTCTTCATGGAAGGCCAAGGGAATTCCCAGCCTTGTGCTCTAAAATCAGAGCTCTATCTCCTTTATCAGAACTAATACTCCTCACCAATACTGTAAATGAAAACTTTTCCCCAGAAAGGGAGAATTTCTTGGCATTATAGGGTAAACTGAGGCAGGTAGCAGCCCACAGCCCTTTTTCTTCTTAGTGCACAAGAGTAGCTACCTTACCCTATGAATATCACTCTTTTTACCTTTGTGGAGCTCTGGTGGTACAATGGTTAAGCACTGGGCTGCTAACCAAAAGGTCTCTAGTTCAAATCCACTGCTCCTTGGAAACCCAATGAAGCAGTTGTACTCTGTCCTATAAGGACGCTATGAGTTGGAATTGATTCAATGGCAATGCCGTGTTTTTTTTTTTTTAAACTTTGTTACCCCCACTTGGGTAGAATAGCCTTAAAACAGTACCTCTACACTGAGGTATTGGGAAACAAGCAGGGATCTAAGTAATCCCACAGGAATGGGAGAAAAGGTGTTGGAATGGGAGGTGAAGGAGGAGGGAAGGCTAGGGTCATGTAGGGAATCTACAGAGTTCCTGCTGTACATAGGATAAAGGCTTCTCTGTGGGAGTTAGTGTTAGGGGCCACCCAAGCCAAAGTGCTGGGAGAGTTGAGCAACGAGCAGAGAATTCAGTTTTCTCCAGGGCAGGGACAGTGTCTTATTCATCGTGATTTCTCCCGCATCAAGCACAGAGCGTGGCATATATACTATGTACTAAGTAAATGTTTGTCTAATTGAAGGTTGAAGGTGGATCTCTGGGCTTGCCAAAGGGGTAGGGGGCGGGAAAAGGGGCTCCAGAGTAGAAGTAAGGAGGATGGGGGCTTTGGCGTAGGTGGCATTGGGGCTGAGGTAAGGGGGGTCATAGTTACCTTCCATCCTGCTGAGCTGTTGCTGTCACCCTTGTCCTTGAAGTAGGGCACAGTGCGGACCATCCACTCATAGATCTGGGCAAGCGTCAGTCGCTTCTCGGGGGCGCTTTCAATGGCCTGGCTGATGAGTTCTGCATATGACTGATTTCCCCAGGCATTCCGGCGGGAGCCTCCCTTCCGAGGACCTGTTACGGCCCCCAGGGTCCTGGGCTGGGGGCCCCCTTCCGGCGCTGGGAGCCGGGAGGGCAACAGGATCGGGTCTGAGCGCCCCTCCGTGTGTTCCTTCTCTCCCAGAACTGGCTCCACCTCGGGTGGCTCGGGCGGCTCTGTAGCGAGCTCTGGTCTGGGAAGGGGCCAGGTACAGGAGCGGGGACGGCTCTGGGGTTCGAAGTCGGGATCGAGGTCTATGATCGCGGCAGCCTCTGTGGCTGAATTCTCATTCCCTAGATCCATACGTGGAGATGGACCTCCGTGGCTCGGCATTCACTGGAGCCTGCTACAGTCCTTTACGATGCCTCCCCTCAGCGGGGAAGCACCAAGGGCCAGTGGGCACATTCCTGCCAGTCCTCAGAAAGTCTCGAAACTTCCCCCTCGCCCCAGGACGCTAGCCCCCAAACTGTCCCTTTCACACAGTTCTCCGATCCTCTTCCCGACTACAGCTTGTAGCCTCAGAGCTCTTTCCTAGACACCACCTGTAACCTCCCCCTAGTGAAGACACTTTCTCCAGCCTCTCACTCAGCTTCCTGCTCTTTTAAACCTGAGGCACGGTATCCCCTCATACATTGCGCTCCCATCACCGACCGTCTCCTTAGCCGCAGTCCCTCCCCCTTTTAAGTTGCTGCCCCCCCCCCACTCCTCCCAAATTTTTTCCGCCGGGATCACTGCCCTCCCCCAAGCCCCGCTCCCCCCGTGTCACTTGCCCCTCCCCCGCCTCTTCCCTTCTTTCTACTCTTAATA
>NW_004444006.1:7713259-7741051 GCF_000243295.1 Trichechus manatus latirostris | reverse complement strand
CCCCTATCAACCCCCCACCCCCCGCCCCCCGGGTTTCCCTTTTGTTTTGCTCCAAGCAGCAGCCCCCGCCTGACGTCTCTGTTTACCATTCGCCGGGGGAGCCATCTGCGCACGCGCCTAGAGGGCCAGTTGGGAAATCGAGTTCTTCAGTCCTGCCACCCTGGTCAGTCTCGAGGACTACATCTCCCGTCCTACTTCGCGGCCAGGAGCCCGATATGGAGAGGAGAGTAGCGTGGCAGGATATAGGGAGGTGGGATTATTAGAGGTCGTCGCGGACTCCTTTTTTTTCTTAAAAATCATTTCCTCCTTTCTCCCCGTTCCACCCACTCTCCTGTGATTTGGGGTCCCCTAGGTAGCTGTGTTGAGAGGTGCTAGACCTTTCAAACTTCCTTCAGTTAAGAGAGGGCAGAAGGAGAAAATGTGGGGTCTATGAGAAGCAGAAAACTGAGAAGCAAGGAACTGACTAAAAATAGGATGTATATATACATGTTGGGGAGTTGGGTGGAGGGCTTGTGCAACGTAACCTAAACAAATGGTTAGCTGATGGTAGTGCCTCACCCCTCCTCCACCTATCCCGAGGTCACACTGAAAGTGCTGTCGCTGACCAGTTTTCTCCCATTGGTTCTTCTGGCCTCCCGTTCAGTACTGGTATTCGCCAGGTTTCCATCTTCAACTGCTTCACTTTTCATTCAGCAGGTCCAAAACTGATCTCATTGTCTGTTTTTGCACCCACATTCCTATCTTCTGGCTACCCTTATCTCTGATTTCCGTTAATGGTTGTTCTGGTCCACTCAGTCTCCCAAGCTAGATTTACCCTTCATCTTTTCATCTTCCTAACTTTTACATCCAATCCCAGTTCAAGCCCTAATTTATAACCAGAGTTAAATTGCAAGATCATCTTAATTGGACTTCCTTCCATCAAGCTTTTTTCCACTACACTTTATATCCTGTGCTGCCAACAAAGTTATCTTTGAAAGAAAACACACCTGGTAAGAATAGCTAAAATTTATAGAGCCCTTACTATGTGCCGGAGTCCTGGTGGCCCAGTAGTTAAGAGCTCAGCTGCTAACTGAAAGGTCGGCAGTTCGAATCCACCAGCCGCTCCTTGGAAACCGTATGATTTCTACTCTGTCCTATAGGGTGGTTATGAGTCAGAGTCTACTGGACGGCAATGGATTTGGTGTTGGTTTGGTACTATGCGCCAGGCACTATGTAATTGTTTTACATACATTAGCTCATTTACTCCTCAAAACAACCCTGTGAAGTAGATACCACTATTATTCCCATTTTATAGACGAAGACACTAAGACTCAGAGATTGAGTGACTTGCCCAAGGTCAGACAGTTGAGACAAGAGAACTGGGATCATATCACTTATATGTCACCATATAATTTCCCTGCTTAAAAACTTTCTCTGGTATCCCGCATTGCCTATGTGATAAAGTTGAAAATCCTTAGCAAGGCATACAAGACTCTTCAGGTTCAAACCATATTCCACCTTTCCTGTCTCATCTTTCATTAGACACACTAAGTTCCAACTGGTCCGAGTTTCACACTATTCCTTGGATATACCATACCCTTTTATATCTTTCCTTCCGCATTCTGGGAAGTCCACCCTCTCATCATTCCATCCACCCTCTCAAGTCTCTTATTCTGGAAAACTCTTATTCAGCCTTCCCTGTCTCCCTCAGGCACAGTTAGTTCTCCTTTTTCTACATTCCCAAGCAGGTTGCACAGGCTTGTGTTATATAACACAAACCATATTGTATTGTAACTATTTGTTTACTTGTCTGTCTCTCCCACTAAACTGTAAGCTCTGTGAAGGCAGAGACAACTTTTATGTATCTGTGATTCCAGCTTAGCACATAGTAGACAGTCAATAAAGGTTGGTTGAATGAATGAATGGGATCAGAAATCAAATGACATTATACTTGTACATTTAACAACTTTTTAATGAATGTATTATATGTATTTCCCGAAATTCTCCTGCTAGACAGCAAATCCCTAGGGGAAGGGACTATAATTTAACTTGTCTATATAGTGCCTAGCATTATACCATTTACTGTGGTTGCTTGAGACATGCTCTGTGATGATGAGGCCTCCTTCCAGTGAGGAAGAATATCCACACATTCAGCAACCTGGGATTCCTCAGAGGTGGCAGCACGTTGGGCCTTCAAAGTGACATTAGCCTGCTCGTGGTAACATGAGCTTTGTGCTCATTCACCATCTTGGTTCTCCATATTCCTACCTCCTTCTACCCCAACATGCATTTGTTTGTCCTTCACCTGTCATGTAGGGGTGTTTTAGGATACAGACTTCTCCTGATTCATGGAGCCACAGGGGCTGGTGAACCCAAGATCAGCTGGTCAGAGAGCAGGGCTCTTGTTCACAGGCTGCAAAGATTGATGAATCCCAAGATCAACAGGCAAGACTGAAGGTAAGTTGCTAGCTCAAGTCCTGAGAACTGGAGGTCAGAGGAACAGGAGCCAGCAGCTGCAGGATCCACAGTGAGCAAAATCCCACGAGCCTTGCCAGAAAGTCCACTTATATTCGATGCAGACCACATGCCCGAGGAAACTCCCTTTCAACTGATTGGCTACTCACAGCAGATCCCATCACGGAGATGATCACATTATATCAAATCTTATCATGAAAGTGATCACAATATCATACAACTGCCAAACCACTGAGAATCCTGGCTCAGCCAAGTTGACACACAACCTTTACCATCACAAGGGGGCTACACAGAAGACCATTTAGTCCTACCTGAGGTTCAGACTAGAGAGATGGGACATAGTTTCTCACAATGCCTGCAAACATTTCTTGCATATGCCTCTTCCTCCTCCAGCCCAGCACTGGTAAGTGCTGCATGAGTGGTAAATTCCACAGAGGAGAGCCTGGTGGACACTAGGTCACAAGGTGCTCTCTTCTAACCGAAACAGGTATGGTGGCAAATCATGCAGAGCTGCTGAGATAGGGAAATGGTAGGGAGGAGCAGGCACCTGTCCTGGCTTGAGTATATCTTGCATTGTCTCCCTTTGTGCATTTGTTTGAAAAGGTCCACCTCTCCACCAACTCATGTCCATCATGTCCTTAAATTTCCAACTCAAAGCTGAAAACTTACATGCTCTTGGAAACTGTTCCCTGACTAGCCAAACCTGACAGATCACTTGTCTACTTTGTATCTCCTGAACCTCCGTGAACTGTTTGTATTCTTTAATTTTGTGCTTGTGGTTACATCACTTTTCATTTCATGACGGTATGTTGTCTTCTCAACTAGGTTATAAACTCTGCAATCAATCAACAAATGCATATTGTTTAAGATGAGAATATACCTTGAAACCCTGGACAGGTAAAAATGACCATAAACCACAGGGACCAGATGATTTAGAAGGGTGAGCTAAAGGATCAGTGAGATAATAAAAACATCCCGACTTTAAAGCATGCAGCTAGAGAGGTCAGGGTTACTCATCTTATTACTGTGGGAGTGTTAGAATATATGTTAATCAAGAGACAGAGTTAGCAAGGTGGCCTTAGAAAATAGAAGAGACATTGGTCAGGAAACAGGACAAACAGGAGGCCCCCAGAAAACCACTGTAGTTATAAGTTAAGAGCAGATATGACAGGATATATATAGGGTGCACAGGCCTTTCTTCCAGTTGAAAGCCCAGAGTTTACGTTCTCAACTGGCTCCCCATTCATTGCTTGTTTTTTCCTCTTTTTTTGGACTAAGGTTTCTTTTTCTTAAATTAAACTCAGGTTTAGTGAGGTATGATTTATAGGCAGTTAAAATTTACCCTTTTTAGGTACACAGTTATCTGAGTTTTGACAAACATATACAGTCATATAACCATTATCACAGTCAAGATATAGAATATTTCCGTCACCTCAAGAAGTTCCCCTTGTGCCCCTTGTAGTCAATCCCTTTCCTCTACATTCAACCCCTGGCAACCACTGCTCTAATATCTGTTCATATAATTTTGGCTTTTCCACAATGTCATGTAAATGGAATCATACAGTATGTTGCCTTTTGTGTCTGGCTTCTTTCATTTAGTATAATGCCTTTGATATTCATCTGTGTTGTTGCATGTATGTATCAGGAGTTTGTTTTATTTTATCGTTGACTAGTATTCCATTGTGCGGCGGTACTACAATTTTATATTTTCACCAGTTGATGGACATTTGGGTATTTCCAGTTTTGAGTGATTTCCTGAATAAAGCTGATGTAAACATTTGCATACAGGCCTTTGTGTAGACATATATCTGTATTCTTTTCTATTGAGTAGATACCTAGGAGTGGAATTGTTGGGTCGTAAGGTATGTGTATGTTTAACTTTATAAGAAACTACCAAATGTTTTCCAAATTGACCCTACCAGTTTACATTTCCACCAGCAATGTATGAGAGTTCTATTGCTCGGCATCCTTGCCAGCACTTGATTTTTATAATTTTGTGTTGATTTTAGCCATTCTAATAGGAGCGTGGAGACCTGGTGGTGCAGTGGTTAGGAACTTGGCTGCTAACCAAAAGGTTGGCAGTTTGAATCCACCTGCCGCTCCTTGGAAGCCCTATGGGACAGTTCTACTCTGCCCTATAGGGTCGCTATGAGTTGGAATTGACTTGATGGCGATGGGTTTGTTTTTTTTTTTTTGTTTGTTTGTTTGTTTAATAGGACTGTAGTGGTATTTCATAGTGATTTTGATTTTTCCTCTTGAAGGGCATAGGAGTTTGGCCCTTTTGCCTCTTTCACTTCCACTGTCTACTCTTCTACCTAGGTGCCAACCCCCGAGCCTGCTGTCAAACCGGCTCTATTAATTTGAATTGAGATAAACATTTCCCCACCTCTTTCTTACCCTGCTCAGCTCTGAAAAAACACACAACCCCCACTGAGAGATTTCATAGGATTTTTGCTAGTAAATACAGGGAAAGATGCAGGGGTTAACAAAAATAGCAATGAGAAAGCGAAAGGAGTCTCGGAAAGCATCACCTCTACTTGTTCCTGGTCTTCATAGATATATATGGAACATGCATATTTTTGGTACCCCCTTTTCTAAGTCCCTGCTTATGTGTTTCTGTGGAAGATTTCTAGTCCTTGTTTTAGAAGCCAGCACCACCCTCCCAACCCTGTCTTCTTCTTCTTTTTTAAATCTTTTCTGTTAATAAACATCCCTTAAGAGCCTACTATTTTCCAGACACCAGGATAGATGCTTTCCCATAAGCGTACCCGGGATGAAAGTATCCAGGATTTAGCCCTAAATAAATTTGAGTTGGTACCACTACTAAGTTCGGGGGAACTTTCAGTCCTTTCTGGACTCTGGAAGTCAGTCTGGGACAGTGAAAAGAATCAGGAGATCTGAGTCCTTGTCATAGCTCTGTCACTAACTAGTTGAATAATGGTACTAATTACATAATATTAATAACTATCACTGATTGAGTTTTTATTGTGTGTTAAGCAGCGTGCTAAGTGCTTTACATGGATTATCTGGTTTAATGCACACAGTAAACATTCACGTTACTCATTAAAAGATATTACTGTTTTCATTTCACAGAGGAAAATGAGGTTTAGGAGGGTAAAGGGACCTGGTTAGGTCTGGAGTTCCTAAGTGGTAGAGTAGAGATACAAATCTAGGCAGTCTGACAAGTCAATTCACCTCTTCTGGCTTTGGTTTCCTCATTTGTAAAATGAGAATGTTGTATTAGAAGACCTCTAAAAGTCTCTTCTAGCTCTAAAATCCTGTTTCCTATGATCTTCAATCTGGGTACAAGACCCCAGGTTGCCTTTTTGTCCTTCGGCTGTCCTGAGTTTACACATCTCCCCCACACAGGTTCGGCCTTGGCCCCCTGCATGAGTAACATCCACAAAGCTTAATCCCTATGGCTTTGGGCTAGCCTGCACTGATCTTCAAGCTTCCTCTTTCACCCCTCCTGTAGGTCTCCAGGGCTCCAATCTCTGAAAGTCCTACTGGCATGATATTTAGAAAGAGTTTCCAATAGCACTGAAAATGCTTACATTTTAAAGTTACATGAAAAAAGCAGGATATAATACTTTATGTACTATATGCTCATAATTTTCTTTAAAAATACATTGAGAAAAGGTAGGACGAAATGCCCTAAAGTGTTAACAGTGATTATCTTTTTCTTTTTACTTTCTTGTATTTTTCCAATTTATTATGACTATGTATGACTTTTAAATTGGGGGAAATGCTTTATATTTTGCCCTTTCTGCAAGGCATTTGAAGCACCTTACAAAAAAAAATAGTACAAGTGTCATACGGTTATAGAAATAGAAAATCAGAGGCAAAGAAAGGAAGAGGAGGCTGATGTTCGATGACTGAGCATTAAATTCACCTCTTTGGGTAGCCAGGGGAAACACAGCAAATTACACAGTTCTTGTTATCAGAAAGGAAGAAGCATAGCAATTCTTCAAGAGAGACATAGATTTTCCTGTCACTAAATTCCTTTTTCCTCCAATTGAAAGACAGGGCTACAGCAAACAAAATTTTTTGAAAAATAAAACATAATCCCATTGCCCTCATACAATTTTCATCTTTGCCAATTTTCATCCAAGCTTTCAGTCTTTGTCCACAGACACATATACTTTTACATTGTTGCAGTTAGAGTCAATGTACCATTTTGCGTTCTTTCTTCAATGAACATATCATAAACACTTTCTCATAAAATTTAGTGTTCTATGATTATAATTTCTGACAGCTACATAATGATCCATTACTGGCACTAAATTCCCTAACAAATTTCTCATGTGGGATTAGCATAAGGAACAGTGTCCTTACTAACAGTTTCATAACGCACACAGAAGCTATGAGTTGGAATCGAGTCGACGGCAACAGCTTTGGGTTTTTTTTTTGTAACTAATCTGGCTAAAAGCCAAGGGTGTAACATTAAAGCGTTTCTGCAGGGGCTGAGCTAATATGGTTCAGGCATATAACCTTAAGGTGCTCTAACTCGATCTGAGGACACAACTTAAAATGCCTCCTAAAGGAGTGGATGGATAGAAGTTCCCTTAGAATATATTACATAAATATCTCTTCTCACAACCAGGCTTTTGACAGGACCTCGGAGGTAGACTACACTTACTCTCTGATGAAGGCCATAAGTATTGATATGCTCTGTTGTTGACTGCGGCAGGATCCATTCGTTTTGGAAGCCAGATGAACAGGTGGTAGGGTGACAGGGTTAACATTCTGGCTTAAAAATTGAGAAGCCCTGACCAGTGCTGTTGCCTGCATGGAAGTTTCCTCACACGCCCCTGGAGGTAGGGTGCAGGTGAAGCCAGATTTCTCTTAGGAAGCAACTTTTGGATCTGAGTTCTACACAACAGAGAAGGGACTTTGATTTGAACACTTTTCAAAGCCCATAACCAGTCAGGTGGCATGGGCATAAGAAGGAAAAGCCTCATAAATATTCCAGTGAAACCTCTGGTTTTAGGAACTATAGGGTCCTGTTGTGCTTGCCAGTGTGAATTAGCTGCAGAATGGAGTTTATATTGACCAATTGAATCTTGGAGACTTCCACCAAAGACAATTAAAATTTTTTACATAAATGATGTTGAGCTGTTACTTCTGGCACTAATTACCAGAGCCAATTGTCTCTTAAGAACTACAACTGGTATGTGATAATATAACGATGTCACTATCATAAAGGTGGATTCACTTTTTGTTTTAAAATTTTTATTGTACAAACATTACAGCCACAAAATAAAAAACACTTGTTAAGAATGAGAAAAAGAAAATGATTGCCCACAATCCCACCATTTTAACACAACTATCATTAGGGTTTTGGACCCTTATACCATGCTTCTTTTCCCTGCCTCCCTGAAGTAACCACTCTTACGAGCTTGATATTGTGACGCTGTTGCTAACTGCACTACTAAACGGGCAAGATGGGCAAACCCCACTTTTATCGCTAACTGCATGGCAAGGATCAGCATGAATCCAATTCCCACCTGGAAATGGATCTAGGCTTCACCTTCCCACATCTCCAAGATCCTTGTTGCCAGCCACTTCTTCTGGGGCACTTCCCCTCTCATCCTAACCACCCAGAGTTAGGTCAAAATATCCCTGGGTCACCTCAAGCCAAGACATCAAGGACCAGCCATAGGCACAGGAGTCTGCACAGCTCCCTGCACTTCAGACCAGCCAGCCCCTCTCTCTTCCTCTAGCCTCCTGGGGCTAGCTCATAAACTAGAAGGACTCTGTCCTTCTTCATCGACTGCCCGTTCAGCCTTTCTCTGTCCACAAGCCACCACCCAAAGCTAATTCCTCTCGAGTTAGGACTCTTTCCTTACAACTGCCTGTGCAGTCCTCCTTTTAATTAGCCACCCTGAGCTAAGTCAGAATCCCATTGCCCCTTGTGTGTTCGTTAGTTCTCTATAACAGCTCACAAAATTCATGGAGACCATTACCTATACTTACAGTTACCTATTTATTAAAACCAGAAAGGATTTAAGCAAAAAGATGCAACAGGCAAGGTCTGGGAGAGTTCCTGGCAAGGGGCCTCCATTGTCCTCAGGGACATGCCACCCTCTCCCGTTTATGGATGTTCTCACCAATCCGGGACGCCCCAAAGAGAGAAAACTCCAAGGCCAAGGGTCTCTGAGTAATTGTGACCTTGTGCATATGCATGACTGGGGCCTTAATGCATAGTTATGTTCAATCCAATCAGTGAATACGCATAACTGCATCATGCCTCCTCTCCCTTCCTGAAGTTAGTTTGCCAGGTGTGGGGTCTGTCTAGCCCCTACTTGCCTGTCTACTTCAGAAAGACAAAGAGCACTTTGGTTGCTCCGGCTATTTTCAGAAACCAGATACAAATGGCCGAACTTAGTTCTTTGTCCTACAGATATGTAATCTTCCAGACCTTTTAACAAATACACTCACATAGGAAAAATATAGTATTGCTTTGTATTTTTCTTTGCATAAGTGATAGCATTCGGCAACTTGCTTTTTCACACAAAAAGTTTTTCAGATCTAGCCATATTGATACATTTAGTTTATTCAAGCTTAACTGCTGTATCGTATTCCATTCAATGAACATACCACATTTTACATAGCCACTCCCTAAAGGAGAATTCTTATCTTCTTTTGTATTGTGGCAAGAGGACTAATAAGTCTGCTAAACTGCCTCAGTTTCCCCAGTATCACTGAGCATGCCAGTGCATAGAGACAAACTGAAGGAAAAAAAAAAAGTCACTTTATATGTTAGTTATCTAGTGCTTCTATAACAGAAATACCACAAGCGGATGGCTTTAACAAAGAAATTTATTCTGTCACAGTCTAGTAGGCTAGAAGTCTGAATTCAGGGCACCAGCTCCAGGGCAAGGCTCTCTCTCTCTGTCAGCTCTGGGGGAAGATCCTTGTCATCAATCTTCCCCTGGTCTAGGAGCTTCTTAGCACAGGAACCCAGGGTCCAAAGGACGTACTAGTCTCCTGACTCTTGTTTCTTGGTGGTATGAGGTCCCCCTGTCTCTCTGCTTGCTTCTCTCTTTTATATCTCAAAAGAGATTGACTTGAGACACATCTTAATCTTGTAGATTGAGTCCTGCCTCATTAACATAACTGTCTCTAATCCTGCCTCATTAACATCATAGAGGTAGGATTTATAACACATCGGAAAATCACGTCAGATGACAAAATGGTAGTCAATCACACAATACTGTAAATCATGGCCTAGCCAAGTTGACACGTATTTTCGGGGGACACAATTCAATCCATGATACTTTACATGCAGATTCAGAGATGCTTGGTCCCCAGATCAGCATCCTGTGAGTCTAGATTCACAGTGCTGTCCAATAGCACTTTCTGTGATGATGGAAATTTTCTATATCTGCACTGTACAAGAAAGTAGAGCATGTACAATGTGGCCAGTGCAACTGAGGAACTGAATTTGTAATTTAATTTAAATTAATTAAAATTAAAATTTAGCCACATGTGGCTAGTGGCTGCCATACTGAATGGTGCAGGACTCCGGCGTATCGTAATGAAAGCCATAATGTTTTATATTACAAATTACATCACCAGGAGCCAAGACAATTGTGTACATCTTCTAAAGGTCAACGGATAGTGCTAAGATCTTGTATTGGTCCTTTTACATGCCCTTCTTTTAAGATTAAGTCTCTTGTTTCTGGCCTTTAGATGGATTAAAAGATGCACTATCAAATAGAAAAGACAGTGTTGCTAGAAAGCCTATCTTTCTGGGAAATTATTAAACTCAAATCAAACCACATAGAAATTAATTTCTAATTTCAACATCCTCACTTGACATTTAATAAACTAAAATTTCATATCAGTCATCCCACTAGCCCACTAAAACCTTCAAGGATGGCAGTAGTAGTATACAAAGTCAACAGAATAGTATAAACATCTTACAAGAACGGTCTTAGCTAAGAGCCAGCATTGTTCATTTAGTCGGGTTGTATGTTGTAAATGGGGTTTACACCCAGAGAGAACTGACCTATCTTCTTGATTTCCAAAATGTCTCTGGGGCTCCCTGAATTCCCATCCAGAGCTCCTTTATCACCCAGAAGGTTCCTAACTGTCCCATATATCCTGCTAAGTCTATAGCTCACATAAGATAGGCACGTGATTATGCAATTTGCCCCCAGAGTAGGCTCCAGAAAGTCCAGCTGTAGTGTCCAGTTGATCTTCCCTTGTTCATCGGACAGATTTCACAGCGTATGTGGGATATATAGTCTGCCCATGGGAGGAATAGTGAGATTTTCAAAAAGTGAACACACATATTCTTAATAGAAATAATAAAATACCATGAAAAATATGCTAGCTATACCTGTTATAAAAATCCATTACTAGCTCCTCTTTTTCATATGGGCCTTGATAAATGAAAGTATACCTAACCCTCTTGTCTTTCCTTCCTCCTTCCTGTTTCCTGTTCTTTCATGTTTACTTTCTCTAATATTTTTGCTTAGTCTCTTTTTCCTTCTGCCTCTGGCAGTTTCCACTGCTGATCCTCTTTCTTCTTTTCCTGAGGCCAGTCTTATGGTATCCTTCAAAGAGGTCATGCCCTCAGTTAATCTATAAATTGTATCAGACCATTAAGATACAAGTTAAAGAGAAAGGAGGCTTAAACAGAGTCCTGTTTTACTTGCGATTGTTGTTTTCTGCATGGATTAAAAAGCATTGTTATAATCATATTGTACATACAATTTCATATTCTTATTTTTTCCACTTAAAATATAAGCATTGTTTCAAATGATTATGTACACAGATTCATAAATATAAGTTTAGTGTCTAATATTTTATCAGTGAGATGTACCATAGTTTACTTAATCATTCCCATATTGTTAGCCATTTATCTTGAAGTGGTATTAAAATGAGGATCCGCACAAGCAATAATTGCCAAGAATCTGTGTTAAACACATGTACATTGTCCCGTGTAATCACAGGAGAATGATACTTCAATAAAAGCTGCAGTTTTTCCATAAAGTTTAAGAGATTATAACAAAAGTGAATCTTACAGTACTATCAGGATCTCTCTCTCCATGACGGCAGCCTGGTGTAGTAGAAAGGGAGGGAAGAAAAAGACTTTGGAATCAGGCATTCTTTCCTTCATTTGATAAATATTAATAGAGTGCTCATTATGTGCCAGGGACTGTAAACAAACCAATAAGAAAAACAAAGTGCCTTTCCACATGTAGCATATAAGATACCCGTTGCCACTGAGTCGATTCCAACCCACAGCGACCCTAGAGGACAGAGTAGAACTGCCCCATAGGGTTTCCAAGGAGCGGCTGGTGGATTTGAACTGCTGATCTTTTGGTTAGCAGCCTTATTACTTAACCACTGAGCCACCAGGGCTCCCATGTAGCTGTATGTAATCTACATGCTACATGTAGTCTAGTACAATTTACAGGCAATCAAACAAGCAATTATATACAGCATAAATGCTAAGATGTTGTCTTTTTCTTCTTGGTGAGAAAAGCAGAAAGCCATCACCTTTCTGGATGGCTCCTAGGTAGGGTGACAGGGAGAAATACGGGCTACTATAGGTGTACAAACGAGTAACATCTAACTTGGACTTGGGAGATCGGGGAAGGCTTCCTGGAGGAAGCAGCATCTAAGCTTAGATGTGAAGGATGAGTAGGAGATAGCAAGCTGAAGATAGGGAGGGGACTGGGGGAGAGACTGTGTTCTAGATAGAACAGCAAGTAGAAAGACTTAGACGCATGAGAGAGACTTTTGCCTGAAGATGTCTTTATTTTGTATTTTTTTTTAAAAATTTTTTGTGCTTTAGGTGGAAGTTTACAAAGCAAATTAGTTTCTCATTAAACAATTAATATATATTGTTTTGTGACATTGGTTGCCAACCCCGTGATGTGTCAACACTCTCCCCTTCTCGACCTTGGGTTCCCCATTTCCATTTGTCCAGCTTTTCTGTCCCTCTTGCCTTCTCATCCTTGCCCCTGGGCTGGTGTGCCCATTTAGTCTCATATATGTGGGTGAACTACGTGTGTTATTGTTTGTTTTATAGGCCTGTCTAATCTTTGGCTGAAGGGTGAACCTCAGGAGTAACTTCAGTACTGAGTTAAAAGGTGTCCGGAGGCCATACTCTCCGGTTTTCTCCAGTATCTGTCAGACCAGTAGGTCTGGTCCATTTTTTTTTTTTTTGTGAGTTTGAATTTTGTTCTACATTTTTCTCCAGCTCTGTCTGGAACCCTCTATTGTGATCCTCGTCATAACATTTGGTGGTGGTAGCCGGGCACCATCTAGTTCTTCTGGGCTCAGGCTGCCGGAGGCTGTGGTTCATGTGGTCCATTAGTCCTTTGGGCTAATATTTTCCTTGTGTCTTTGGTTTTCTTCATTCTCCTTTGCTCTGAACATGAGGGGCCAATAGATGCACTTTAGATGGCTGCTCACAAGCTTTTAAGACCCCAGATGCTACTCATCAGAGTAGGAAGTAGAACATTTTCTTTATGAAATATGTTATGCCAACGGACCTAGACATCCTCCGAGACCATGGTCCCCAGCCCTCAGCCCCAGTAACTCGGTCCCTCAAGGTGTTTGGATGTGTCTAGGAAGCTTCTGTGGCTTTGCCTTGGTCGAGTTGTGCTGACTTCCCCTATATAGTGTGTTGTCTTTCCCTTCACCAAAGTTGACACTTGTCTGCTATCTAGTTAGTGATTTCCCTTCTCCAGTCCTCCTCTTCCTTGTACCCATCAAAGATTGCTTTTCTTCGTGTGTAAACCTTTTCTTGTTTCTTTACAATAGTGATCTCATACAATATTTGTCCTTTTGTGATTGACTTATTTCACTCAGCATAATGCCCTCCAGATTCATCCATGTTGTGAGATGTTTCGCGGATTCATCGTTCTTCTTTAACGTTTCATGGTATTCCATTGTGTGAATGTAGCAGAGTTTGTTTATCCATTCATCTGTTGATGGGCACTTAGGTTGTTTCCATCTTTTTGCTGCTGTGAATAATGCTGCAATGAATATGGCTGTGCATATGTCTATTCGTGTGATGGCTCTTATTTCTCTAGGATATATTCCTAGGAGTGGGATTGCTGGATCGTACAGTATTTCTATTTCTAGATTTTAAAGAGGTGCCATATAATTTTCCATAGTGGTTATACCATTTTACTTTCCCACCAGCAGTGCATAAGAGTTCCAATCTCCCCGCAACCTCTCCAACATTTGTTATTTTCTGGGTTTTTTTGATTCGTGCCAGTAATATCGGGGTGAGATGGTACCTCATTGTACTTTTGATTTGCATTTCTCTAATGGCTACTGATTGCAAGCATTTCCTCATGTGTCTGTTAGCTGCCTGAATGTCTTCTTTGGTGAAGTGTCCATATCCTTTGCCCATTTTTTTGATTGGATTATGTGTCTTTTGCTATTGAGGTGTTGAAGTAGTCTATAGATTTTAGACATTAGACACTTGTTGGATATGTCATAGCCAATTTTTTTTCCCAGTCTGGAGGTTCTCTTTTTACTCTTTTGGTAAAGTTTTCTGATGAGCGTAAGTGTTTAATTTTTAGGCGCTCCCAGTTATCTAGTTTATCTTCTGGTGTTTGTGCATTGTTGGTTATGGTTTATATTCTATTTATGCCATGTATTAGGGCCCCTAGTGTTGTCCCTATTTTTTCTTCCATGATCTTTATCGTTTTAGGTTTTATATTTAGGTCTTTGATCCATTTTGAGTTAGTTTTTGTGTATGCTGTGAGGTATGGGTTCTGTTTCATTTTTTTACAGATGGACATCCATTTTTGCCAGCACTATTTGTTAAAGACTATCTTTTCCCCATTTAATGGACTTTGGTCCTTTGTCAAAGATCAGCTAAACATAGGTGGATAGATTTATGCCTGGGTTCTCGATTCTGTTGCGTATGTTTCTGTCACTGTACCAGTACCAGACTGTTTTGTCTATCGTGGCCGTACAGCAGGTTCCGAGATCAGGTAGTGTGAGGCCTCCTACTTTGTATGTTTTCTTCAGTAATTCTTTGCTTATCCAGGGCCTCTTTCCTTTCCATATAAAGTTGGTGGTTAGTTTTTTCATCTTGTTCAAGAATGCTGTTGGTATTTGCATAGGGATTGCATTATATCTGTAGATCACTTTGAGTAGAATTGACTTTTTCACAATGTTGAGTCTACCTATCCACTGCCATGGTATGTGTTCAGATTTATGTAGGTTTCTTGCAATAGTGTCTTGTAGTTTTTTTTGTACAAGTCTTTTACATCCCTGGTAGATTTATTCTTAAGTATTTTATCTTTTTAGAGGCTCTTATAAATGATATTGTTTTCCTGATTTCCTTTTCGAAGTTCTCGTTGGTGTATAGGAATCCAACTGATTTTTGTATGTCAATCTTTTATCCTGCTACTCTGCTGAATCTTTCTGTTAGTTCCAGTAGTTTTCTTGTGGAATTTTTGGGGTTCTCTATGTGTAGTATCATATCATCTGTGAATAGGAATAGTTTTACTTCTTCCTTTCCAATTTGGATGTCCTTTATTTCTTTTTCTTGCCTTATTGCTCTAGCTAGGACTTCCAGCACAATGTCACATAGGAGTGGTGATAAAGGGCATCCTTGTCTTGTTCCCCTTCTCAGGGAGAATGCTTTCAGCCTCTCTCCATTGAGAATGATGTTAGCTTTCTGTTTTGTATAGATGCCCTTTATTATGTTGAGGATTTCCCCTTCTATACCTATTTTATTGAGAGTTTTTATCAGGAATGGATGTGGACTTTATCAAATGCCTTTTCTGCATCGATTGAGATGGTCATGTGATTCTTTTCTTTTGTTTTATTTATTCCGTGGGTTACTTTGATGGGTTTTCTAATGTTGAACCATTCTTGCATACCTGGTGTGAATCCCACTTGGTTGTGGTGTATTACTTTTTTGTTATGATGCTGAATTCTATTGTTTAGAATTTTGTTGAGAATTTTTGCATCTATATTCATGAGAGATATTGGTCTGTAATTTTCTTTCTTTCTTTCTTTCTTTTTGTGGTGTCTGCCTGGCTTTAGTATCAGGGTTATGCTGGCTTCATAGAATGAATTCAGCAGTATTCCTTCTTTTTCTTTGTTCTGAAATAGTTTGAGTAGTATTGGTGTGAGCTCTTCTCTGAATGTTTGGCAGAATTCTCCAGTGAAGCTGGGTGGGCCAGGGCTTTTTTTTGGTTGGGATTTTTTTTTATTACCTCTTCAATCTCTTCTCTTGTTATGGTTACTTCCAGTTTTTTGAGGAAGTGCCATACCATTTTCCATAGAGGTTGTACCATTTTACAGTCCCACTAGCAATGGATAAGGCTTCCAATCTCCCCACATCCTCACCAACATTTGTTGTTATCTGATTTTTTTTATCAGTGCTATTTTAGCTGGGGTGAGATGGTATCTCATTGTAGTTTCGACTTCCATCTCTCTAACGGCTAATGATTGTGAGCATCTTTTCATTTGTTTGTTGGCCAATTGGTCAGGAAAGTCTTAAGCGTGGAAGTGGTAGTTGAAACACTAATATTAAACGAGATTGCCAAGGACAAGAGAAGATAAGAGCCAAGGACAAAGTCTCTGAGAATTCTACTTGGGAAGTAGGAGGAGAAGTCAATGGGGGTGGGAGAAGAACTAGAAGACAGAGGACAGAGCTTAAAGGAGAGGGTGGTCACTAGAGTCAATCACGGATGGAGGAATGAATGAAGTTAAAAGGGTAAAGAAAAGGAAAAAGCCATTGGATCTGGTGATTAAGAGGCCAGACCTTTGCTGACCTTGAAGACAAAATTCTCAGTGACTGGCTCAATACATGTCTGTTGAATAACTAAATGAATAGATAGATGAATTGTAGATCTTGCCACAAACAGGAACTGTTGGGGAAAAGAGAGAAAAGTAGACAAGTTAGCCTTCTTTCTCTGAAGCAAGAGGAGAATATAGGTGACGATACTGAAAATGTTGAGGTGAAAAGGAAAGAAATTGAAGGTTTTGATTAAAAAAAAAATATATATATATATATAAATCAAGGTCATCTAGAATCTCTCTCAGGTTCCATTCCCAGTATTATGAACTAAATTTCCAATAGGTGACATAACAACTATAAACTTGGGACAAAATACAAAAATACAACTACCTGAAGTCTCCTGAAAGTGAACAAAAGTGGGCAGATTTTGGAGGGGAGTTGAAATTTGGATAAGCATGAGGTGAGTTTCCCAGTTTATAGCTTTGTCCTGAGGGCAGGCTGCAGTCACACCACAAAACTCCATTAGGAAACCCTCATCTTTCTAGCTTGAAGAACCAGAGGACAGAGCCTGGGGCAACCACAGTCTCTGGAAAGTGAGGGAATACCTCAAAAGGGTGAGTTCCTTAGAAGACACGTGTTAATACTGGTGGAGGGAAAGGCAATACACAGTATGGGAGAAGTCAGCACAACATGACCAAGGCAAGATAGGACACTGACAGGAATGCAAGAATAAAGGGCAACTACTATAACTACTATAGCATAGAAAATCCTGCAACAATAATATCAACAAACAATAATTTATGAATGAATACATAGGAAGATAGATATGCCAAGAGGTGTGGGAGGGTGTAAGGGAGCACATCCACCAGCAGATACAGGTTTGGTGGTGGATATTTCTAAATACATGACTTTAAGTGCTCCTCATATATTAATATAGACAATAGAGCACACAGGGGGCACAGTCAGGGAAATCTCTTAGACATAACCAAACACCTCATGGGGTGAAGTTCCTAGGCTTGAAGGCAAAGGACCATAGACTCAGGGGACATCTACGTCAATTGACACAACATAGTTCATAAAGACAATGTTCATCCTATTTTAGTGAGTAGCATCTGGGGTCTTAAAAGCTTGCACGTGGCCATCTAAGATACAACTATTGGTCTTTTCCTGTTCGGAGCAAAGGAGAGTGAAGACAACCAAAGACTCAAGGGAGCAATTAGTCCAAAGGACTAATGGACCACATGAACCCCAGCCTACACAACCCTGAGACCAGAAGAACTAGATGATGCCAGGCTACCACTAACAACTGCTCTGACTGGGATCACAACAGAAGGTCCTGGACAAAGCAGGAGAAAAATACAGTACAAAAAATCAAATTCACAAAAAACACCAGACAGAGACTGGAGGAACACCTGAGAGACTATAACCCTAAGACACCCATCTGACCTGGAAATGAAGCTATTCCCAGAGACCACCTTCCAGCCAAACAATAGACAAACCCATAAAATAAACAATAACACCCGAGAGGAATGTGCTTCTTAGGACAATCAATTATACAAGATCAAAAGGGCAACATTTGCTCAAAAGCAAAGATGAGAAGGCAGGAAGGGGTAGAAAATCAGGAAAAAAAGAAACAAGGAACCCAGGGCAGAAATGGGGAGGGTGCTGATACATTGTGGAGAATGAAACCAAGGCCATGAAATACTTTATGTACAAACTAATGGGAATCTAATTTGCTCTGTAAACTTTCACCTAATGCACAATTAAAAAAAAGTGATAAAAAAACAGATTCTGAGAAGAGGGCCCCCAAGTTATCTGTACACCTTTTTCCCAAGACTTATCCTGAACTATGTATGTACAGGGTGGACTCAAAGCAGCTTCTAGCTAAAACTAAAATAACTGAACTGAGATATCAGCTGTCACCAGTCACAGGAAAGATAGAGTTTGCAGTTTGAATCTAACCAAGTTAATTGCCTGCTAAAACAAACACATCCACACTGTTCCAAGTAATGTAAGGGAAACCACAGTCTTCAAAACATAGCATTCACCACATCCAGGAAAGTCTAAAATTACTGAATATACGAAGAATAAGGAAAATGTGACCTATTCTCAGGGAAAAAGACAATTAACGGAGGCCAACCATGAGAGGATGATACTCAATGAGGAGAAAAAAAATACCCTGGTAATGAATGGAAAGATGGGCAACCTCAGCATAGAAATATATATGTATATATATAAACGGAAATTCTAGAACTGAAAAATATAATATCTGAAATACAAAATTAACTGGATGGGCTTAATAGTGGAATGGAAGTGACAGAAGAAAGAGTCAGTGAACTTGAAGATATAGCAATAAAAATTATCCAACCTGAAGAAGAGAGAGAAAAGATTTTTCAAAAAAATGAATAGAGCCACACAGATCTGTGGGACAATATCAGAGGTCTAAAATATGTGTAATTGTAGTATCAGTAGGAAGAGAACGAGAGAATGAGGCAGAAACGTTATGTGATGAAAATAATGATCAACCACTTCCCAAATCTGGCAAAAGACATTCATTTACAGATTCAAGGTCAGCAAAGCCCAAATAGGATAAATATGAAGAAAACCACACCTAGGCGTATCATAGTCAAACTGCTGAAGACAAAGGTAAAGAAGAAATCTAGAAAGCAGCCAGAGAAAAACAACACAGTACTTGTAATGATTCATATTACTATGGACTTCTCATCAGAGACTACGGAGGCTAGAAGACAGTGGAACAATATCTTTAAATTGCCGAAAGAAAAACACTGCAAACATAGAATTCTATGTCCAATGAAAATATCCTTCAAGAATGAAGGCAAAATATGGTGGGAATGCAAAATGGTACAACCATTTTGGAAAATGATATGGGCTTCCTTAAAAAGCTAGAAATAGAAATACCATACAATCCAGCAATCCCACTCCCAAGAATATATCCTAGAGAAATAAGAGCCATCACACGAATAGACATATGCACAGCCATGTTCATTGCAGCATTATTCACAGCAGCAAAAAAGATGGAAACAACCTAAGTGCCCATCAACGGATGAATGGATAAACAAACTCTGCTACATTCACACAATGGAATACCATGAAACGATAAAGAAGAACAATGAATCCGCGAAACATCTCACAACATGGACGAATCTGGAGGGCATTATGCTGAGTGAAATAAGTCAATCACAAAAGGACAAATATTGTATGAGATCACTATTATAAAGAAAGGTTTACACACAGAAAAAAACAATCTTTGATGGTTACAAGGAAGGGGAGGGCTGGAGAAGGGAAATCACTAACTAGATAGCAGACAGGTGTTAACTTTGGTGAAGGGAAAGACAACACACAATATAGGGGAAGTCAGCACAACTCGACCAAGGCAAAGCCACAGAAGCTTCCTAGACACATCCAAACACCTTGAGGGACCGAGTTACTGGGGCTGAGGGCCTGGGACCATGGTCTCGAGGGATGTGTAGGTCCATTGGCATAACATATTTCATAAAGAAAATGTTCTACATCCTACTTTGGTGAGTAGCATCTGGGGTCTTAAAAGCTTGCAAGCGGCCATCTAAGATACCTCTATTGGTCCCATCCCGTCTGGAGCAAAGGAGAATGAAGAAAACCAAAGACACAAGGAAAATATTAGCCCAAAGGACTAATGGACCACATGAACCACAGCCTCCGGCAGCCTAAGCCTAAAAGAGCTAGATGGTGCCTGGCTACTACTACTGACTGCTCTGACAGAGATAACAATAGAGGGTTCCAGACAGAGCTGGAGAAAAATGTAGAACAAAATTCAAACTCACAAAAAAAGACCAGACTTACTGGCCTGACAGAGACTGGAGAAACCCTGAGAGTATGGCCCCCGGACACCCTTTTAACTCAGTACTGAAGTCACTCCTGAGGTTCACCTTTCAGCCAAAGATTAGACATGCCAATAAAACATAAGGTGACTAAATGGGCACACCGGCCCAGGGACAAGGAGGAGAAGGCAGGAGGGGACAGGAAAGCTGGTAACATGGAATCCAAGGTTGAGGAGGGGAGTGTTGACATGTTGTGGGGTTGGCCACCAATGTCACAAAACAATATGTGTATTGTTTAATGAGAAACTAATTTGCTCTGTAAATCTTCATCTAAAGTACAATTTAAAAAAAAGCTTTTGAGCGGCTGTCTAATATACGTCTACTGGTCCCACCCCGTCTGGAGCAAGGGAGAATGAAGAAAACCAAAGACACAAGGGAACGATTAGTGCAAAGGACTAATGGACCACAACTACCACAGCCTCCACCAGACTGAGTCTGGCACAACCAGATGGTGCCTGGCTACCACCACTGACTTCTCTGACAGGGATCACAATAGAGGGTCCCAGACAGAGCTGGAGAAAAATTTAGAACAAAATTTCCCCAAAAAAAAAAAAAAAAAAAAAAGGACCAGACTTACTGGTCTGACAGAGATTGAAGAAAACCAGAGAGTATGGCCTCCGGATACCTTTTAACTCAGTGCTGAAGTCACTACTGAGGTTGATAAGCAAAATATAGTACATACGTACAATGGAATAGTACGTAACCATAAAGAACAATGATGAGTCTGCAAAGCATATTATAACATGGATGAACCTGGAGGACAAAAGGCTAAGTGAAATAAGTCAATCACATAAGGACAAATATTGTATGATCCCACTTTTATAAGAACGCAAGAATAGATATATATACAGAGACCAATTTTCATTGGTGATTACCAAGGATGGTGGGTGGAGGGGGAATCACTCTCTAGATCATAGATTCTTGTTATTTTTGGTGATGGGAAAAGTAGCACCAAATGTGGGTGGTATGAGCACAGCTTGACCAAAGTAAACAATGCCACTAAGAAGCATATGAAAGAAAAGGACGTTTGTACCAAAGAATATCGCATATATAATTTGACATATATAATTAGTCTACAGGGCTAAAAGCCTACACTAGCCTCATCTATCCTAAGACCAGAACTGGCTACCACTACCAACCGTTCTGATCAAGGCCACAATAGATGGACCCTAATAGAATGGGAGAAATATGTGGAACAGAACTCCAATTCTTAAAAAGTCCAGACTTAGTGGACTAGTGGAGACTAGAGGACTCTCTCCCTGTGACTATTGCCCAGAGATACTCTTTAAACTTTGAACTGAAACTATCCCTGGAGGTCACCTTTTAGCAAAATAATAGACTGTCACACAAAATAAAGAACATTACTCGTGAGTATGGTACTTCATTAAAAAACTGTCTGTCATGGATTGAATTGTGTCCCCCCAAAATGTGTGTCATTCCCAGTACTGCGTGATTGTCCACCATTTTGTCATCTAATGTGATTATCCTATGTGTCGTAATGAGACAGGATTAGAGACAGTTATGTTAATGAGGCAGGACTCAATCTACAAGATTAGGATGTGTCTTGAGTCAATCTCTTTCGAGATATAAAAGACAGAAGTCAGCAGAGAGACAGGAGGACCTCATACCACCAAGAAAGCAGTGCCGGGAGCAGAGCATGTCCTTTGGACCCAGGGTTCCTGCACGGAGAAGCTCCTAGACAAGGGGAAGATTGATGATAAGTACCTTCCCCCAGAGCCAACAGAGAGAGAAAGCCTTCTGCTGGAGCTGGCACTGTGAATTTGGACTTCTAGCTTAGTAGACCGTGAGAGAATAAATTTCTCTTTGTTAAAGCCATCCACTTGTGGTACTTTTGTTATAGCAGCACTAGATAACTAAGACATCGACTACATGGACCAAAAGGTCAACAATTACTCTAAGCAAAGATGAGAAGATAAGGGGGCAGGGAAACTAGAGCACTGGAAATGGAACAAGCAGAAAGCAATTAAAGAGAACGTTGACTCATTGTGAAAAATGTAACTAATGTCACTGAACAATTTGTAGAGAAATTATCGAATGGGAACCTAATTTTCTGTGTTGACTTTCACCAAAAACACAATAAAATTTTACTAAAAAAAAAAAGACTTCCCTGACTTCTCTCCTGAGGTTGAGACTTGACTTTCAGATATTTGTCTCCACCTGGCTGTCTAACAGTTATATTAAACTGCGCGTGGTCAAAATCCAACGCATTATCTTGCCCCTGATCTTACTCTTCCTCCTGCATATCCTATTTCAGTTAGTTCCTGATACTGGAAGCATGTACAGGTAATCCCTAACTTCTGACGTTTTCGAGTTACGACAAACCACACTTAAACAACTGTCTGGTTGTTTTTGTGTGTACATCTTATATATTAGTAATATGTACTAATACAACGTTGCAGCGAGTAATTTGCTGATGTTATCATTCTCAGATGTTCGCTTGCAGATATTCAAAGACGGGTTTTTAAAGATACGATAATAAAAGGCAATAATCATGAAAACTAAAAAAAAGAGGTATTTGACTTATGTCAGAACTGACTTAAGACAGAGTCATCGGAATGGAACCCCTTTGTAAGGGGACTACCTGTAATTATATAAGATCTGGATTATGGATGTTGCACAAGGGATTCTTAAATTGAGTAGGAAGTTTGACAATAGGGAAAGCTCTAAAGTACCTTCCAATTCTGTGATTCTATTATGTTTCCAACACAGCACTATCCATTCCCTTCAAAGAGTTCACAATCCAGTTGGGGGAGACAAAACAATTGAGTGATAACTGGTCCTGATTTCAAATGTAGCAGGAGCTCACAGAAAGGAGAAGTGTGGATTTAAGTGGTAAGAGAAGACTTCATGAAGAGACCAAGCTAAGCTCTTCAAACGGAAAAGCTGTGTCTTCTATTTCATTTCTATCCCCACAATACCATTCCCTGCACACTAGAAACTCCATAAAGGCTTTTTGAATGATTTTGTAATCATTATTAATGTTTATTGAGTACATAGTTCTTCACTAAATAATATGGGGGTTAACCATGGTTTGATGTAATCTCTGACATTTTTCAATCAGTCAACCAACAAATATTTACCAAGTGCCGATTATTTGCAATACACTGCTAGGCATTATGGGGGATACAAGGTGCAAGAGAAACATAAGTCATAGTCTCTTCCCTTAGGGAGTTTAAACTACAGTTGGTAAAATGAGACATATTCTCACACAAGGTTAACTAAGAACGTAGGTCAGAGCCAAATGAGCATTAGAGACAATAAATCTGCAAAAACTTTTCAAAATTACAGATTATTGTAGACTGGATGGATATTGAGGCTTTATGGAGGTGGTGGGACGTGCACTGGAGTTGGAAGGATGGGCAGAAATTGAAAAGGCTTGAAGTTCTCATATTTATTCATAACATAAAATTGAACATACACAAAGTTTCAGGCTAAAGACCAAACACAGATGAAGAACATCTAGGCAGGAGTAGGCAGTTAATATTAGAATGCTTCAGAGAAGTGGTTAGTGACATTCTACCCCTTCCCACCATATGCACATTTTTTGTCTTTCTTTCTCTCTTTTTCCCTTTTTATAATCTTTTTTCCCCCTCTTACTCTCTTTATGGTGACATAGAAGGCCAAAAGATTCTTCTCTGAGAAGCAGGTTAAAAGCCTGGGCTCAAAACTGGATTGCCTGGGTTCAAACCCTGGCTTTACCACGTATTAGCTGTGTGATTTAGGGCAAGTTTCTTAATCTGCCTGCGCCTCATCAGTAAAATGTGGATATAAAAACAGTACGTATATCATAAGATAGTTTTGAAGATTAACTTAGTTAAAGTATATAAAGTACATAGTAAGTGCTCAATAAATGTTAGCTTTTATTAAGGGAAGAAGGCTGGTAAATTGCAACCATGTTATCTTTCTGGTCTTATTTTTGCTACATAATTAATTATATAATTAATGAACTCCCCCATGGGTGTTCAGCTGGAGGCCTGACTCTTGTAAATCAATGGGTTAGGTCTTTAGTAACCCCTGATAAACACGCATACACACAAACTTCGACCACACTACTTTTTCCCAGGTCTTCCTCACTCCCTAGGCGAGCCAGAGATACTTTAGTAAAATCAATAAAATCACCTGTTTAAGTAGACAAGTTGGGTATTTAAGGGGCACTTTATTAACATAGGGAAGGAACTGATAAATTTCAGAAGAGATTTAAAGTTGAGACTATCCTTAGGGTGGTGCCAGGTGAAATTAGGGTTAAATGAACTTCAAAGGGAAAAGTCACTAATGGTAATAGGCAGCATGAAGGATGTGTGTGGAAAGAGCTAGAGGGGAATCTAACCTCTGAATCCAGATCCCCTTGTGTAGAGAGTGTATGTATACGAACTCTGCCCTTTTCTTTTCATTGCTACACTACCTCTTTCTACACCCAAACCCTCTCCCCTCAACTCCTTTCCTGCAGTTCCAACCCCTTGTTCCCATGAAAAACGCAAACACCACAGATCACAGGGGCTTTTGATTTGCTATTTCCTTGGAGTAGTGTGAATAGAGACTAAAAAGAAGTTCTTGTCAGTATGGGTTGCATAACACTCAGTTGGAGATTGTGAAATGTCCAGAAAAATTTAAGGGCAGGAAGATGGTTAGATGTCTGTTTGATTAACGTACAGTATTGCCTGTGAGCAGGAAGAACTAATGAGGTCCCTTCCAATTTAAGGATCCTAAATCTCTATCTCTCATTTTTTTTTCACTTTTGACTCCTTTTGGCATAGAATGAATGTGGTCAAGGAAACCCAGTAAAGAGGAAAATGGGCATTGCTCACATCAAGTTCTGAAGTCACCCGTTTGCCAAGAGATTTTACACGGCTATTTCTCTTTTTGAAGCCCTGGTGGGGCAGTGGTTAAGAGCTCGGCTGCTAACCAAAAGGTCAGCAGTTCAAATCCACCAGCTTGCACGTGTTTAATTTAATTCTCACAACAGCCCCAGAAGTATCATTTCCATTTCACTGACGAGGCCGGCACACTGAGGCTGAGAGGGTTTGGATAATTTGCTCAAGGTTATACAACTAGGAAACAGATTTAAACTTAGGGAGTCTGACTTCATAGCCCTTGCTAAGCCCTACACTATGCTACCACTGTATCTAATCAGATACAAGTCTTATCTATTCTATTTCCTCAATGTCTGTCCTATCTCTTCCTTTTTCTCCATTCTCACTATCACCACCTGATTCCAAGTCTCATTGTCAATAGCTTCATAATTAGTCACATTCAACTCCATTACATCTTCCATGTTGCCTGCAAAATAATCCTTCTAAAACACAAATCTGATTACGTCTTTTTCTTACTTAAGATCCTTCAGTGGCTCCCTATTGCCCACATCATAAAGCCAGAGATTCTTAGCTTAATATAGAAGGACATCTCTCATCTGCCCACTCCCAGCCAGCCTACCTTTCTAAACACTTCCATCACAAAATCTGAACTGGTTATAATTGCCTAAAATGTCATGCTGTTTCTTATTCCTATAACTTTGTGTATGCTATTCCCTTTGCAATAAACTGCCTTTCCCCATTTCCACTTCTATTTGCCCTTTATGTCTGTCAAATTCAGACGTTATTTCTCCAGGAAGCCTTCTGTAATTGCTCCAATTATTTGCATCCTTTGTATTGCTTTGAACATTCGCTTACTTATTTACTTGTCTCCATTGCTAGAATGTTAACTCCTTTAGGGCAGGAACTGTCTTAGTCAACTCTGTGTCTTTAGTGTTTAGCATGATCCCCAGCACTTAAGTAGTTGCTTGGCAGATGGTGGTGAAATTGAATTAAATAACTTAATTGCTGAATTAAAATTAAAATTGGAGTGCGGGGCCAAGACGGCAGAGCGGTCAGATGCTTTCTGTGGTCCCTCTTTACAAAAAGACTCGAAAAAACAAGTGAACCGATTATATATGACAATCTAGGAGCCCTGAACATCAAAGGCAAAGTTGAAGAATCGGACTGAGCGGCAGGAGGAGGGAGGGATAGTTCGGAAGCAGCGAGAAGTTGTCAGACCTGACCTGGCGGGAGCCGGCACCCTTCAGGCCGGATCAGCTTGCATGCACAGTGAGGCAAGCAATGGTGCTCGGGAGGTGTTTTGACAATGGGAGAGAGCCAGTGGCAGAGAGTCTACTTGGGCATCCAGAACCAGTGAAAAGCAGCGCTCAATCAGCAAAAGGTAAGTATTTGCATCTGGCCTACCTTACAGATCAAAAATAGCCCCCTTGGGAAAAACCTCTCTACCATTTACCTCCCTGCTCCCCACTCTGCACCACGTTCTGAGACAGCTTCAGCAATTGCCAAGTCCCCTGGGCTGCAAGTAGGACCTGTCATGTGCCCTGAGCCATTTTCCCAGCCTTGGAGAGGGAACAAATTAACAAACAGGGAAAAAATAATCTGCCGGCTCCCCTAAGCCAGGAACTCAGGGTAGGCACAGCTCCTTTGCCTAGGCACAGGCATAAGGGGCCCATGGACTTTGAATACCTTTCACCACTGCATAGACCTGTGTGGGCCCATTTCAACAGCATAGACCCTCATTACCACAGTACAACAGGGTATATACCTGAAGTCTAACTTTCAGCTGTGAAGTGGCAGGTTCGTGATATTTGAAACTGCTCTGTCCATTAAGCAGGGTCCTCACCTACCCACACCAGGGGCCTGAGGACTGGTGGCTTGACAAACACGACATAGCCACCTGCGACAGGGGTCCAAGAATAAGTGGTGTCCCCCAGTCCTTACAGCCAAAAGCACTGGGTGCTCATAGTCCGACTGCAAAGACCACCCACATACATGCTCTAGGGAACAGGGACACGCTTTCCTCCCAGACACTCAGGGGCAGCCGTCAGCTACCTGCCTTCTCAGCACTTGACCCCCTACTGCAGCCAGATACCTCTGCCTACACCAATCACCCATGCCTGACTAGGACTGTAGGTGGGAGCCTGCACCACACACTTGGTGACCAACTACCTGGACACCTGAGTTGAATCCATACAAGAAAAGTAAACAGATTCCTGGGCTCACATACTTAATAAAAGGTACAACCACCTGGTGACAGGATGTTAGAGCTTCAAAGGTGCCAGTAATCAAACTAGCTCACACGAGTAGCCTATTAGAGCATATCAAAACAAAACAAAACAAGAAGCTAGGACACAGTAAATAAATATAATAACTTATTGATGGCTCGGAGACAACAGTCAATATCAAATCACATAAAGAGGCAGACCATGATGGCTTCAGCAAGCTCCCAAAATAAAGAATCAAGAAATTTTCTGGAGGAAGTGAATTTCTTGGAATTAGTGGAGGTAGAATACAAAAGATTAATATACAGAACTCTTTAAGAGATCAGGAAAGAGATCATGCAAAACCCAGAGCAAGCTAAGGAACACACAGACAAAGCAACAGAGGATCTTAAGAAGGTTATTCAAGAGCATAATGAAAAATTTAATAGGCTACAAGAATCCATAGAGAGACAGCAATCAGAAATCCAGAAGATTGACAATAAAATTTCAGAATTAAACAACTCAATAGAAAGTCATAGGAGCAGAATTGAGGCAATAGAAGTCAGAATGAGTGAGACTGAAGATAAAGCACTTGACACCAACTTACTTGAGGAAAATTCAGATAAAATAATTTTAAAAAATGAAGAAACTCTAAGAATTATGTGGGACTCTATCAAGAGGAATAACCTATG